>NC_090313.1:27833333-28155000 GCF_039906515.1 Pseudorca crassidens
TTGGCATAGAGTTGCTTGTAGTAGTCTCTTAGGATGCTTTGTATTTCTGCAGTATCTGTTGTAACTTCTCCTTTTTCATTTCTAATTTTATTGATTTGAGTCCTCTCCCTCTTTTTCTTGATGAGTCTAGCTAATGGTTTATCAATTTTGTTTATCTTCTCAGAGAACCAGCTTTTAGTTTTATTGATCTGTGCTATTGTTTTCTTTGTTTCTATTTCATTTATTTCTGCTCTGATCTTTATGATTTCTTTCCTTCTGCTAACTTTGGGTTTTGTTTGTTCTTCTTCCGCTAGTTCCTATAGGTGTAAGGTTAGATTGTTTGAGATTTTTCTTGTTTCTTGAGGTAGGCTTGTATAGCTATAAACTTCCCTCTTAGAACTGCTTTTGCCACATCCCCTAGGTTTTGGATTGTCATGTTTTCACTGTCATTTGTCTCTAGGTATTTTTTGATTTCCTCTTTGATTTCTTGAGTGATCTCTTGGTTATTTAGTAACATATTGTTTAGCCTCCATGTGTCTGTGTTTTTTACGTTTTTTTCCCTGTAATTCATTTCTAATCTCATAGCGTTGTGGTCAGAAAAGATGCCTGATATGATTTCAATTTTCTTAAATTTACTGAGGCTTGATTTGTGATCCAAGATGTGATCTATCCTGGAGCATGTTCCATGTGCACTTGAGAAGAAAGTGTAATCTGCTGTTTTGGGATGGAATGTCCTATAAATATCAATTAAATCTATCTAGTCTATTATGTCATTTCAAGTTTGTGTATCCTTATTAATTTTCTGTTTGGACGATTTGTCCATTGGTGTAAGTGAGTTGTTAAAGTCCCCCACTATTATTGTGTTACTGTCGATTTCTTCTTTTATAGCTGTTAGCATTTGCCTTATGTATTGAGGTGCTCCTATGTTGGGTGTGCATATATTTATGATTGTTATATCTTCTTCTTGGATTGATCCCTTGATCATTATGTAGTGTCCTTCCTTGTCTCTTGTAACATTCTTTATTTTAAAGTCTATTTTATGTGATATGAGTATTGCTACTCCAGCTTTCTTTTGATTTCCATTTGCTTGGAATATCTTTTTCCATCCCCTCACTTTCAGTCTGTATGTGTCCCTAGGTCTGAAGTGGGTCTCTTGTAGACAACATATATATGGGTCTTGTTTTTGTATCCATTCAGCAAGCCTGTGTCTTTTGGTTGGGGCATTTAATCCATTCACATTTAAGGTAATTATCGATACCTATTACCATTTTCTTAATTGTTTTGGGTTTGTTTTTGTAGGTCCTTTTCTTCTCTTGTGTTTCCCACTTAGAGAAGTTCCTTTCACATTTGTTGTACAGCTAGTTTGGTGGGCTGAATTCTCTTAGCTTTTGCTTGTCTGTAAAGCTTTTGATTTCTCCATCAAATCTGAATGAAATCCTTGCTGGGTAGAGTAATCTTGGTTGTAGGTTCTTCCCTTTCATCACTTTTAGTATATCATGCCACTCCCTTTTGGCTTGTAGAGTTTCTGCTGAGAAATCAGCTGTTAACCTTATGGGAGTTCCCTTGTATGTTATTTGTCTTTTTTCCCTTGCTGCTGTCAATAATTTTTCTTTGTCTTTAGTTTTTGCCAGTTTGATTAGTATGTGTCCCGGCCTGTTTCTCCTTGGGTTTATCCTATATGGGACTCTCTGTGCTTCCTGGACTTGGGTGGCTATTTCCTTTCCCATCTTAGGGAAGTTTTCAACTATAATCTCTTCAAATATTTTCTCTGGTCCTTTCTGTCTTTCTTCTCCTTCTGGGACCCCTATAATGGGAATCTTGCTGCGTTTAATGTTGTCCCAGAGGTCTCTTAGGCTGTCTTCATTTCTTTCCATTCTTTTTTCTTTGTTCTGTTCCACAGCAGTGAATTCCACCATTCTGTCTTCCAGGTCACTTATCCATTCTTCTGCCTCAGTTATTCTGCTATTGATTCCGTCTAGTGTATTTTTCATTTCAGTTGTTGTATTGTTCATCTCTGTTTGTTTGTTCTTTAATTCTTCTAGATTTTTGTTGAACATTTCTTGCATCTTCTCGATCGTTGCCTCCATTCTTTTTCCAATGTCCTGGAGCATCTTCACTATCATTATTCTGAATTCTTTTTCTGGAAGGTTGCCTATCTCCACTTCATTTAGTTGTCTTTCTGGGGTTTTATCTAGTTCCTTCATCTGGTACATAGCCCTCTGCCTTTTCATCTTGTCTATCTTTCTGTGAATGTGGTTTTTGTTCCACAGGCTGCAGGGTTGTAGTTCTTCTTGCTTCTGCTGGCTGCCCTCTGGTGGATGAGGCTATCTAAGAGGCTTGTGCAAGTTTCCTGATGGGAAGGACTGGTGGTGGGTAGAGCTGGCTCTTGCTCTGGTGGGCAGAGCTCAGTAAAACTTTAATCCGCTTGTCTGCTGATGAGTGGGGCTGAGTCCCTTCCCTGTTGGTTGTTTTGCCTGAGGTGACCCAACACTGGAGCCTACCCGGGCTGTTTGGTAGGGCTAATGGCGGACTCTGGGATGTCTCACACCAAGGAGTACTTCCCGGAACTTCTGCTGTCAGTGTCCTTGTGCCCATGGTGAGCCACAGCCACCCCCCACCTCTGCAGCAGACCCTCCAACACTAGCAGGTAGGTCTGGTTCAGTCTCCTATGGGGTCACTGCTCCTTCCCCTGGGTCCTGATGCACACACTACTTTGTGTGTGCCCTCCAAGAGTGGAGTCTCTGCCTCCCCCAGTCCTGTCGAAGTCCTGCAATCAAATCCCGCTAGCCTTCAAAGTCTGATTCTCTAGGAATTCCTCTTCCCGTTGCTGGACCCCCAGGTTCAGAAGCCTGACGTGAGGCTCAGAAGCTTCACTCCAGTGGATGGGCTTCTGTGGTATAATTGTTCTCCAGTTTGTGAGTCACCCACCCAGCAGTTATGGGATATGATTTTATTGTGATTGCGCCCCTCCTACCATCTCATTGTGGCTTCTCCTTTGTCTTTGGATGTGGGGTATCTTTTTTGGTGAGTTCAAGTGTCTTCCTGTCAATGATTGTTCAGCAGTTAGTTGTGATTCCAGTGTTCTCGCAAAAGGGAGTGAGAGCATGTCCTTCTACTCCACCATCTTGAACCAATCCTGGACTTTTTTTCTAATGTTTCCAGGGCTAAGTGAGTTTTGAAGAATTATGAAGCCAGTGTTGAGAATGCAAAATATAATAGTTAGCTGAAGTCTTCATTACTCTTTTAGGTGCAACAAATAGGCAGAACTCTCCCCTTTGTAACTTTACCCACCTGATTCTCCTGAAGTTGAAACTATCTCTGATAGTTGAGGAACTAGCCAGCCCATAAAGAGAATCTTAGAGAGCCACAGGACTGGTGAGAGACCTTGACAGAGGGGATGGGGAAAAGAAATCAAATGAGGTTCTAATTTAAGCCTGTCATTCATCACCAAAAAGCATTCACTAAGTGCCTCCTCTTATGAGGGCTTAATTCATTGTTTGTGTGTATGAGGAAGTAAATTACTTTTCCTGTGTCTTCAGAGGGGCAGTAATGGTATTTATCAGTCACTTAAAGAATTAACCCTCCACAGTCTTGGTTGGTTTGCACCCACGAAGATAAGCAGGTGCTTAGAGCTCAAAAGGCACCTAGATGAGTCTAAGTGAGAGAGTTAGGCTTGGTGCCCAGAAGAGTGTCCTCTGTCCTGCTTCTCTTGTCATCCTCTTGGGGTATTTGTGTGTTGACGGGCAAATAATATAGTCAGAAGTTCTAGAAATTATTGGTCAGATTTTTAAAATCTGTTTTCAAGTTTTGTTGGTTTAAATCTCTTTGTTGACAAATGTTCTTGTGACCCCTTCACTTTGAATGTTAATGTTCTAGTCAGACAATGAATTCCTCTTGCCAGGTTGGTAAGATTGGTTCCTAGTCTAGGGAGTCTTATTTTTTGTTGGAATTGAAAAACACAATGACTAGGGGTTTAAATGAAGTAGCTTTTAAGAAGACTACAATAGACACACTACTTTTTGGGCTGTCAAGAATCAATATTGAGCTTCTAGATTTCCTAGCAATTAATGTTTTGTCATGCAGTTTTTAGGTATCATAGAACTCAAAAAAGAAAATCATACTTGGGATTTTTTTTTTTTTTTTTTTTTTTTGGCGGTACGTGGGCCTCTCACTGTTGTGGCCTCTCCCGTTGCGGAGCACAGGTGCCGGACACGCAGGCTCAGCGGCCATGGTTCATGGGCCCAGCCACTCCACGCCATGCCGGATCTTCCCGAACTGGGGCATGAACCCGTGTCCCCTGCATCGGCAGGCGGTCTCTCAACCACTGCACCACCAGGGAAGCCCAGGATTTTTTTTTTAAATCAAAAGAGAATCCATAGAATTTATTAGAAAACATTGATTCAATTCTGAGAGTCCCAGAATTTGTGAGCCAGAGCATTTGAGAAAGCCATTTTGAAGAAAGCAAGCTATGTTATCACTAAAAACTATTTTTAAATAGCAACCAAAAATCAATCTCATAGCTCAAGATTCTTAGCGTTAGTTTTGTGAATAATTGCATGTGGTATAATGTTATCATGCTTAGAGTATTCAGTTATGTGAAAAAGGAAAAGAAAAAAACATATTTGCCATTAGTTTAGTCCCTTAATGACTCTAAGCTGACTAACATAGTTCCGTTTATTTCCCTGGATAGGGGATTTGCAGAGTGCTTGGGGAATACGGATTAAAAATGCTTGGTTGTGTTCACAGTTTCACAAGTCATTCCCAACGGTGATTTTAAGCTTCTGAAGACATGTTCTAGTATTCAGTTTTCTGATATTGTTGCTCTAAAGAATACAGATGGCTCATGTCATTATTTTTACAAGGCACTTTTGTTTTAACTTGTGCTTAATTATTTTCAACATTTTTTTTTTCTAAGGCAAATAAAAAATTGAAATTGGAAAATGGTGGCCTGGTGAGGGAGAATTTACGACTGAAAGCTGAAGTTGATAACAGATCACCCCAGAAGTATGTATTTTGCTAACAGAGCAATGTTTCAGGTTATGTCAATGTTTTAGAATAAGCTGCTGTTATAGTTTGTGTTTGTCATTTGACTCTTTTCATTGAAGCATGTAAGTTTAAATAGAATGTCTTACCTCTAAACATCAAGTGTATACTTATGTTACTGGTAAAATCTTAGTCATAGTTAAGACTAGTGTTGAAGAAAAGATTTCCCTCTGATACTTTTTCTGTATCTGATTAGCAAGAGGATTGTTTTATGTGACCTAAGATAGGTGAGCCTTCACTTCGTTTTACATGTAACTGTTTAGTGGTCCTAACAAAGAGTAGGGAGAGTAACATAATGCCCTTTAGATGTTTTCTGAAATAATCATAGTTAAAATTCATATAGCGCTTTCTCTTTGTCAGGTACAACAACCTGTGATATAGAACTATTATTATTCTCCATTTACAGATGATGAAATGGAGGCATAGAAATCAAATTAATATTTCTAAATCTGCACTGCTAGTAAGTGGTGGAAATAGGATTTGAACCAATGTAGTCTAGCCCTGGAATCTGTGTTCTGTTACATTACATTGAAAACTATTACACTACCCATTATACTAAAAAGCCTATCTGAAATAGAATTTTAAGGCATCATTTGTTGAATATTGGACTGATTTGAACTATACAGTTAAATGAATTTATTCTTTTATGATGGGATAGTTTTCACTCCATTCCAAAAGGTAAGCAGTTGGAACTATTGACCCACTTAACGGTTAGTTTAAAATGATAAGAAACCATTGAGAGTTAAGACTTGAAGATTGAGAAAAGATGGGAGACAGTGCTTAAGGTTGTTATTTTTCTGGGAAAAAAAATGACAAGTGAAAAGAGAATATGGCCCCCATCCCTCTGAGGAGTGGCATATCAGAACTCCACACTTTTCCCAACCAACCATTAGACTTCATTTTTTCCTAATGGAAAAAGACAAAGACAGACATAAACAAACAGTGGAAATTTATCCTACCAGACGTAGTTCTCTGCTTGTCATTTGAAAAGGAGAAAATATTGCCTTCAGTAGAACAAGTGTAGTATCCAGAAATGGTACAAATAAACCATAATTACTCAAAGCAGAGATAACTAACCAATAGACAAAGAAGCATAGCTTTTACTTTTAAATAGTTCCTTCCCCTTTTTTCTTTCACTTCAGATAATGTTGTACTTTGATGAATTAGTGAAATAAACTTAAGAAGTGTTGCCATTATTATATGGCGGTTTGAGTCTCTGCTCTTCTCATTTATTGGCAGCTCGCCTTGCCAGTCATAGTAATGCTTGTCCATTAGCCATTTCCCACGGCAGGCTGAATGGAACTAAAGCCATTTTGTTTGTAGCTTTTATTTCTTGAAAAGTTGCCCACCAGATTTCAGATTTAATGCTAGCCACCAGGATGTGTGTTTTTAAATAGCCATGACTCCTACCTGATAAACAACTGAAGAATCTTATCTAAAGAAACCTCACTGCTGTCTATGCTAACAAGCAACCACACTTCTGAATCCCATATAACTTTAGGATTTGCTATCTTTAACTTCCATTCCTTCCCTTCAGGGGGAAGGAACAGTTTCACTTAAAAAGCGATTTGAACTGACCCCTATTCCTGATCAATTTGCAATGCATTGAGGTATTAAAAGCATGGCTTTTGATTTATAGCCTTAGTTTACTCTGCATCACAAAACCCTAGTGGGATTCAGAGAGAAGCTGACCACAGCTGAAAATACCCAGATCTGGTTCACCTGAAGAGAGCTCCTATTCGTATTGAAAAGAATATGAAATTTCAAGAGTTTAAAAGTAAATGCAAGCAAATAAAAACCATCTATTCCATTTCATTGCCTTGATTAGGAAGTGCCTTGACAAATTATTTTTCTCTTATCTACTTGGTTAGGTGTCAAGGTATACTTTTTATACACATGACCTTAGTTTCTGATGTATCTTTCAGGTTGTGCAGACATATTCTACAAATCGTGCAGAAGAGAGAGCTTTAAAATTTAGATACTAGAGAGGAAAAAAATTAGGAAGTTATATTTGTTAGCTTGGACTGCCATAACAAAATACTATAGACAGGGTGGCTTAAACATTGGGTATTTATTTTCTTACAGTTCTGGAGGCTAGAAATCCCAGATCAAGGTTCAGCAATTTCGGTTTCTGGCAAGGGCTCTCTTTTAGGCTTGCAGACAGCTGCCTTCTCACTATGTCTTCACATGTCAGAGAGGGAGTGTGCACGCTCTGGTCTCTCTTCTTATGAGGATGCCAGTCCTGTTGGATTAGGGCCTCATCTTTATGGTCTCATTTAACCTTAATTACCTCCTGAAGACCCTGTCTCTGAATATAGTCACATTGGGGTTTAGGGCTTCAACAAATGAATTTGGTGGGGAAGTTGGGAACACAATTCAGTCCATAGCAGAAGGTATTTCTTTTTAGGACACTCAAGCAAATATCATGCTATTGCCCCAAAACTAGACTAACATCTGGTGTCAACAAGGGGGACTTAGACATTTACCTTGGTCTCAAGTAGATAGTATTGTATAAAAGTAATAAATTTTATAATTTTTAAAAACAGTGCTATAATCTTTAAAATGAAACCTGGATTATCATTTATCTCCTATGCTATTGTTTTTCTAGTCTATCTTTTACCCTCCATTATATCCAGTCTTAAAGTGTACCTGCATATTTTTCCTTTCTCAACTTTAACTTAAAAGCCCTTTTGAGCAGTGTGGCAGATATCCTACTAATCGTGCTCTTCTAGGTTTCAATAATATCCATTCTATTCCTTGTCAAAAATTCATTGTCTCGATATCTAAACGGGTGGTCCAGAAAAATGCGATCTTTTTCTTTGACTTGATGTAGCCAAAGACTTCCTGAATTTGTCTTCTAATTTGTTTCAGCTGGAGAAAGCCGTCTGTTTGCCTTTCAGTTTTCTCTAACATGGACTCCTAAGAGAATCAGATTTAATATTCAGAACTCAAGAGGTGGTGGTAATGTCCTTCAGTTTACAAGACTGTTATGCGAAGAAAACTTACTCTCCCAACCAACCCAGAAATACTAAAAGTTTATTTACTTGACAGTATCCTAGGTGCTTTGAACTATACAAAATAAATACTCTTTCTGACCCCTAAAGTAGGTTAGGTTCCCTTGCTGTAATTTCTCTTACTACCTTGTACTTTGCCTTTTTAGCACATATCCCAATTACTAATAATTAATGTTTTGTGTAATTATTTGTTTCATGTTCTTCTGTTTGAGTGAGGACTATAGTTTTATTCACAGTTGTAGCCCTGCATTTTATAGTGTTCTGGCTAATATTCTGCTCCTAGTATATATTTGTTGAGTAAATGAATAAAAACGTAGCTCCCAAGACTATGAGAAAACAGACAGACAAATCCAGAATATGGTACAATCAATTGGAAAAATGACCAGATTTCTTCATTAAATCATTGGCAAAATGGGAGGGGAAGCCTGATTTACAATAAAAGAGGACTAAGAGATATAATAACCAAATGCAGTACATGGATTTTGTTTGGATATTGATTAATAACAAATGTCAGAAGACATTTTTGAGGCAATTGGATATATTTGAATATGAACTAGATATTAGATGATACCAAGGAATTACTGTTAATTTTGTTTAGGTCTTATGGTTACTTAACAAAATGTCCATTTTTTTTTTAGAAATGCATACTAAAATATGAACTATAGTACATTTTAACAAAAAAAGGGATATATATATATATGTGTGAAATGAGGCAAAATCTTGATAATTCTTGAATGTGGGTGATGAGTATATGGAGTTTTTCCTGTTCTCCGATTAAAACCAACAAAACATAGTCCTTGCTTCCAGGAAGTTCATAATCTAATGAAGATGAGAAAAAATACATGAAACAATTAAATACTAAATAGTTACTAAGTCAAATAGCAGAGACAGCAATATGAGTTAAGAGAATGGCCAGTTGATTGGAGTGACGAGAGTCTTTATCTAAGAGGCAGGACTTGAGCCCAGCTTTGAAGGATGGAGATTTCAGTGAAGAGGAAGGCATTCTGAGCAAGAGGAAACAGCTTGAGCGGTAAGGAGTATTAAGAGGTCCCTTCAGCTCTAGTTCCTTGTCTCCAGAGTAGCCACAAGTCATGCCCAAGAAAACACGGTGGCTTCCTTCTCAAACTCAGCAGAGCAGAGGTCCTCTGTGTAATTTGCACATCTCTCCATTGTGACCGTCATCATCCCACTTAAACAGCTGGGGTTAGCACAATTCCACTACATCTAGTACTCCACTACATTCTGCTCTAAGCAGAAAGGCCTGTTCTCAGTCTCCTATTTAATGGGGAATGCCAAGTGTCACACCTCCACATGATAAGAAACAAGAATAAGAAGCTGAAGAGAGGACTTTAGAATTGCATTTCTCTATTCCTGAACTGTGCCAGGAAGTGTGATATATTTGTCCATGATAGAGAGAGGAGTTCCTTAGTGATTTTTTCACTCGAAGGGGTATGAAGAATTGATTTGTAAAGCATTTGAGAGTCCTATGCCCTCTCTCTGAGATCTCTGTTCAGTTGTGACTTTTTTTTTGTTCTAGTCACGCTAGGCAGAGTTTGTGCCATGTTGCCGCCTATTATGAGGCTTTAGCAGAGCAGATGTCCATGCCTTTAGCTTCTAACTTACCTTAAAGCGTGGGGTATAAAGCTCCATATACAAAATTCCATAGGTCATGTAAATCAAACCTGGTTACAATTGGATTAATGGCTTTCCTTTCTATAAATATGTGTTTGGGAATGTCATTGTATCTTTAGTGAGATCTGTGAGTTTGATACTATGGTAGTGTTAAGCATCATTTTTACTGCCCAGCAGCCCCAAGGCTTATCATTATGGACCAGTCTTCACCCATGCCTCAGCTCCTTCTGGGGGAAGATAAAGGCTCCAGGTACTCTCTAGATGGTGAGCAGTATTTCCTATTATTAGTACATGAAAAAAGTGCTCTGAGGAGGAAAGAATAGACTTCATAAGTCATCACCTGCACGTTCTTCCCTTCTTCCTGTATTTGTGTTCCTTGAGCCGTCTTATCAACTCCCATGGCTTTAATAATCATCTACTTGTATGTCTGAGATTACAAAACAAAATCTAAATCTTTGGCCTTGCCTTTTCTCCTAAACTGTAGATTAGTGTTTCCATCTATCTATTTTATACTTTCACTCAAGGTCCTATACCTTAAATTCACCACAAAGCACAGTAGTTAAATAAATGCTTCGTTCTGGAGACAACAGTACCTGGATTCAAATTTCCTTGCTTCCACTCTGTCTCTCTTTTCCCTACCCAGTTCAGTTTCACCATGCTCAAAATTGCTTTTTATAAAGTATAAATCACACTATTAAATCTCCTATCTGAAACTATCCAGTGTTTTCCTAAAATAAAATCCAGACTCTTCACCAACTAGTCTTTGCTTGCTTATTCCACTTCATCTCATTCTCATTCCCCCAGCTAATCCTGCTCTAGCCATACTGGTCTTCTTCTGTTTCTAAAACATGCTGGACTCTTTCCCCTCTGCTTAGAATGTTTTGCTTCTGCATCGTTATGTGGCTGTCTCCTTTTGTCATCAGAGTCAGAAAGGCTTTTCCTGACCATTCAATCTAAAGCAGCCCTCTGAGGTTGTCCTTGTGACCTTACTCTTATGGAGTTTAGAATGGAGAACACAGAACAAGAGGTCAAGCAACTAAACAAACATGGTAATTTCAGTGATAAAGGCTAAGACAGTAATACTGTAACATTGGTTGTGTGTTAACTATGGGCTCTGTTATAAGTACATCTCAAGTTTTAACTCATTTAAACCTCACTGGAACCTATAAGATAGGTACTCCTACTGAGCACATTTCACAAAAGATAAAAACTGAGATACAAAAAGTTTAAGTATCTTCCCCCAAATCACAGCGCTAGTAAGTAGACAGAGTTCAGTTCTAGAGAGTCTGGCTCTGGAGCCTGTGCTCATAATCACATGCTATATTGCTTTGCCATGCCATGATTTTATCACTACGGTTAAGAAAACATAGGCAGAACGCTCTATGACATAAATTACAGCAAGATCCTTTTTGACCCACCTCCTAGGGAAATGGAAATAAAAACAAAAATAAACAAATGGGACCTAATGACACTTAAAAGCTTTTGCACAGCAAAGGAAACCGTAAGCAAGATGAAAAGACAACCCTCAGAATGGGAGAAAATATTTGCTAATAAAGCAACTGACAAAGGATTAATCTCCAGAATATACAGGCAGCTCATGTAGCAAACAATCCAATCCAAAAATGGGCAGAAGACCTAAATAGACGTTTCTCCAAAGAAGATATACAGACTGCCAACAAACACATGAAAGAATGCTCAACATCACTGATCATTAGAGAAATGCAAATCAAAACTACAATGAAGTGTCATCTCACACCAGTCAGAATGGCCATCATCAAACAATCTACAAACAATAAATGCTGGAGAGGGTGTGGAGAAAAGGGAAGCCTCTTGCACTGTTGGTGGGAATGTAAATTGATACAGCCACTATGGAGAACAGTATGGAGGTTCCTTAAAAAACTACAAATAGAACTACCATATGACCCAGCAATCCCACTACTGGGCATATACCCTAAGAAAACCATAATTCAAAAAGAGTCATGTACCACAATGTTCATTGCAGCTCTACTTACAATAGCCAGTACATGGAAGCACCCTAAGTGTCCATTGACAGATGAATGGATAAAGAATATGTGGGGCTTCCCTGGTGGCACAGTGGTTGAGAGTCCGCCTGCCGATGCAGGGGACGTGGGTTCATGCCCCAGTCCAGGAAGATCCCATATGCCGCGAGGAGCGGCTGGGCCCGTGAGCCATGGCCGCTGAGCCTGCGCGTCCGGAACCTGTGCTCCGCAACGGGAGAGACCACAACAGTGAGAGGCCCGCATACCGCAAAAAAAAAAAAAAAAAGAATATGTGGCACATATACACAATGGATTATTACTCAGCCATAAAAAGAAAGGAAATTGAGTTATTTATAGTGAGGTGGATGGACCTAGAGACTGTCATACAGAGTAAGTCAGAAAGAGAAAAACAAATACCGTATGCTAACACATATATATAGTATGCTAACACATATATATGTATATAGGAATATAAAAAAAATGGTTCTGAAGAACCTAGGGGCAGGACAGGAATAAAGACACAGACGTAGAGAATGGACTTGAGGACACAGGGAGAGGGAAGGGTAAGCTGGGACGAAGTGAGAGAGTGGCATGGACATATATACACTACCAAATATAAAACAGATAGCTAGTGGGAAGCAGCTGCGTGGCACAGGGAGGTCAGCTCGGTGCTATGTGACCACCTAGAGGGGTGGGATAGGGAGGGTGGGAGGGAGGGAGATGCAAGAGGGAGGGGATATGGGGATATATGTATATGTACAGCTGATTCACTTTGTTACACAGCAGAAACTAACACACCACTGTAGAGCAATTATACTCCAATAAAGATGTTAAAAAATAAAAGTAAGGAAGTAGAAGGTGCGGAAGCAAGGGGCTACTTCCGTCCTCCCACCCTTCTCTTTCTTTAATGTTTAACAGTGGCTTTATGAGGTGAATGCTTGAAAGTATTCAACATTAAATTCAGTGTACTTCACATTAATGTTTGCAAAATACATCGTTAGCAATTCTTAAATATTTCAAATCAACTAACTTGAAGTGCAGAAGGCTTGTTCTCAAATAACTCTTCTGAGGTGACATGAAAACTGAAAGCAGCCTATGACTTGAGTCCAGCCTTGCTGTCTATATGCTTCACTTGCAAAACCCCAGCACCTGAGAGGCACCTGATAAATACTTGCTGAAGAACTAAATAAGTAGATAAATAACATTCGATAAATTACTTGACCTGTTGGGGCCATTGCTTTCTTTATATAAAATGAGGATAATGTACTGCTTTGAGGATTAAAGGAAATAAGTGTATGTCCTTGGCACAGCATGTAACACAAAGAACTGGTAGAGGTTTGTGTCTAAATAACTGTATCCATTATCCATCCCACACAAAAGATTGTTTATCCTCTTGCTTTGTTCCTATGCTCCTTCATGGCTTTACTACTGGTCCGGTTGCCTAAGATAAAAACTCCAGGGCTTCCCTGGTGGCGCAGTGGTTGAGAGTCCGCCTGCCGATGCAGGGGACATGGGTTCATGCCCCGGTCCGGGAAGAGCCCACATGCCGCGGAGCGGCTGGGCCCGTGAGCCATGGCCCCTGAGCCTGCGCGTCCAGAACCTGTGCTCCGCAACGGGAGAGAGAGGCCACAACAGTGAGAGGCCCGCGTACCGCAAACAAACAAACAAAAAACTCCAGTCTTCCTATGTTTCTCCACCCCTTGTCCTCACCCCACACCTAACTGTTCAGTATATTCTATCCTACCTATTAAATGCCTCGGTAACGCATCTTCTTCTTGTTCCCACTAGTTTAGATCCACATGATTTCGTGCTTAGCCGATTTTAACAACCTTCCAACTGATTGCTCTTCTTTTCTTCTCTCAACCCTGGAGCATCTGCTTTATTGTTGCCTGAATTCTAAAATATAACTTTGATCATCTCACTGCCTTGCTTAATAACCTTTGGTGATTTCCCATTGCTCACAAATTGAAGCCCAAATTTCTTAGTATAGTACGGAAGCCGCTTTCCCAATATGATTTCAGCTTAGCCTTCTTAGCACCTCTCCAACCTTCTTCTTATACTCTGCTGTGGCCATGCTGAATTTCTCCCTGGGCCGAGACTTGCCATGTTATGACATGTACCTTAGCTCATGTCTTTTCCTTTGCCTTCCCTGGTCCTCTCCATTAGCCTCTCTGTTTTTATTCTGCCTGGTTAATCCCTACCCATCCTTTGAGATCGAGCCCAGTTGTCAGTTTATCTGTGAGACTCTCCGAGATTTCCAAGATGATTCTTTTATCATACTGTTTTAAGGATTACATCGTATACTGACCAGCTCTGACTGTCATGCTCAGTTAATCTGCCAGCTCCTTGGAACTAATACTTTTTTTTTTTTGGCCACACCACACGGCTTGCGGGATCTTATTTCCCCAACCAGGGATCAAACCCATGTCCCCTGTGATGGAAGCGCAGAGTTCTAACCACTGGACTGCCAGGGAATGCCCAAGACATGTTTTGTTTGTTTGTTTGTTTTTAATGAACTCAGTGTGTATCTGTATAAAGTGTGAGTGTTTGTGTGTGTGTGTGTGTATTTTTTCTCTGGGACATGGCAGAAGGAAGGAGTCCTTACCCTCTAATACTTTATACTGCTCCTTGGAGGGAACTGACCAGGGAATTAAGATCTTGAGCTTTCTTTAAGCTTAAGGTATATAGGGTTTAAGAGGGCAGAAAGTCAGAGATTCCTGGCATTCTCCAAATGAGGAGAGTAGAGGGATTTCGTGAAGTTTTCCTAAATTGTACTAGAGATTGAGAGATAGAAAGAGGAAAAGAGGAGGTAGTGTCAGGGCTTGCCTGGCTCCAGGACGATGTTCTGGTCTGAGTCACCTTACTTGAACCAGGTTTTCCTGCCCTTACCTGTCTCTGTGCTGACAGTGAGCTGTGCCCCTTCCTGGTCTGCTCTTCCTAAACTGTGTCTCAAGATGTGCCAGTACTACACCTGGCTTTCAGCTTCCTCAGCAGCATCTCTGCTCTTGCTAGCCTTGGCTGTTCTCTCTTCTTGACCTTTTCTGGCCTTTTTTGTTTCTCACGATTCTGCTCTGACAAATGCCATGATTCCTGTTATTTGACCCCAGCCTGATCTGTTGACTGATTCTGCTGTGCCCTTTGGTTTTCCCGGAAGGGGAACTTGTAGACTGTCAGGGGAGCCTGATGATACCCTGGGGCCAGACTGTGACAGCTGGGTGTGCTCAGGCCCCTCAGCTGCCTGAGGGGCCCTTCTCTGGCTACTCAGCTAATTGGGGGTGGACAGTTACTGCAGTTTTCTGTCAACTTGCCTTTATTATATTGATAAGATATTTTAGGAGCCTGTAGTGCATGCTAATGACTAAGCGGTAAGGTTGTCAGAAAGATTATGAACTGCGTGAGAACAAGGATAATGTCTTCTACTCCTTTTGTTTTCCTTCCTCATCACCTCTCAGCATGCATTAGTCCTCAATAACTATCATCTGAGCAATAATTACAGAGTGGCTGGATCAGTTTTTTGTTTTATTTTGTTTCATGTTGTTCTTCATGCTGAGAGAGATTGATTTAACTATAGTGAAAAATGTATAGATACTATTAGTTCAGAGATTTTTAAGTATGCTTTTTTTCACCCAACAACAGTTGCATTCTTTTATACTGTTGAGATTTTATTGTTGTAGTTAAGGTTAGTATATTTTGGGAAAAGGTATAAATCCTTTATTCCTCTGAGAACTGTGAAAAGATATGAAATAGCATGTCTCAAGGTTCTCTCCTTCCATGAAAGATTAGGATTGCCATTTATGTCATGTCAACTTTGAGGCTGATCTTTTAGGGCAGAAAATTAGGGTATTTCTGCATGGAATTGAAATGAGATATATTTAACAAATAGAATGGAATTTATTCCACAGTAAAAAGAGTAGTCCATCTTCAGGCAGTGAATATAGATGTGGGTTAGCCCTTTTTAGAGACTTACCACAAAAAAGAACCTGTTCCTCTTCAATTTACATATGCTGCCCAGCACTTGGGTGTTTTCTATTAGGAATTTCTAGGTATTGCAGCAAGAATTTTCACCACAATTTTTAAATACAAATGCATGGTTAGTTCAATAAAATAAACACACACAATAAACCTTTCTTTAAAATTGTGTTAATAATACGAGCTTTTTTTTGGCTGCGTTGAGTCTTTGTTGCTGCATGCGGGCTTTCTCTAGTTGTGAGCGGGAGCTACTCTTCGTTGCGGTGCACAGGCTTCTCATTGCTGTAGCTTCTCTTGTTGTGGAGCACGGGCTCTAGGTGTGCAGTCTTCAGTGGTTGCAGCATGCGGGCTCAGTAGTTGTGGCACGCGGGCCCTAGAGTGCACGGACTTCAGTAGTTGTGGCGTGTGGGCTCAGTAGTTGTGGTGACGGGCTTTGTTGCTCCGTGGCATGTAGGATCTTCCCAGACCAGGAATCAAACCCGTGTCCCCTTCATTGGCAGGCGGATTCTTAACCAGTGTGCCACCAGGGAAGTTCCTGAGCTATTATTTTTAAACTCTGTTCTCCGTTTGAAAGCTTGCCAATCAGACTCTACCTTATTTATTTATTTATTTATTTTGCGGTACACGGGCCTCTCACTGTTGTGGCCTCTCCCGTTGCGGAGCACAGGCTCCGGACGCGCAGGCTTAGCGGCCATGGCTCACAGGCCCAGCCGCTCCGCAGCATGTGGGATCTTCCCGGACCGGGGCACGAACCCGTGTCCCCTGCATCGGCAGGCGGACTCTCAACCACTGCGCCACCAGGGAAGCCCTACCTTAATTTTTAAACAGGACTTTTGGGAGGTGGAGGAAGAAGGAATGGCTGCAAGGGCCTTAATTCTTTGTCTAGTTCCACTGTCCATGTGACCTTTGTCTTTAGGGGGAAATTGTGGCTTTTTTTTATTCTTCCAAATATTGGAGCACTTTCTGTTTTGTGATGAATATAACAATATAAGATGAAATATAACATAGCTTGTGTTTTTTATTCCTATTAGAACCCTAGATAAGTAAGTACCTATGTGATATTTAGGTCCTAAAATTATACATTTAAAATTTTGCTCATTTCACATTGGTAGCTTTGTTTCCATGTAGTTGAAGATGTCTGCTGATTGTGCATGAGGTAGACAAGAAGATAATATATGCTTTTTACACATAGCACAATTAAAGGTGGAGCTTCCAGTTTATGGTTCTGGTTCAGATTTAGTATTCATATCTCTGGTTAAAATAGTCATGCTTTTTGGGTTGGCATTTGCCAGGTTGATCTGTCTGTGCTGTAGTTTCCTGCAAGGCCATTTTAATAAATGATCTTTGGAAGTTTGAAAATACCTTGAACTTATGTCTAGAACATAATAGGTGTTTGATAAATATTTATTGGCTTTGTGCATACATATCTGAATGTATTTCTACATCTTGTTATTTCCTCTCCATATTTCTAATAGCAAATGTATGTATTAATAAATAGTACAACAATTCTAGTCCCTTGACCATATATATATACAGACTTGGCACTCAGTAGACATGCTTGCGTTTTATACTATGTCATAGTATAAATAGGTGCTGACATTATTTAAGAAAGGATCTCATGTTCAAGCATCTCATATGGCTTCATACATGGTGTTTGGACTCAGACAGACTTGGCTTCTTGCTGCTTCCTTTCTGCATAACCTGGAAAAAGAGACAACCTTTTTAAGCATCTCATTTTTCATCTTTAAAATAAGAATAATAGATCTTGCTTCATAAAGTTAACATGACAATTAAATTAGGTAAGTTAATATATATCAAGCATATAGCAATGTCCTTGACACAAGTAAACTTTCAGTGAATTGTGGCTGCTGCTGTTATTGTCACCAGCGTTGTCGTTAGTAGTCACTTAGAGCATTGTGGAAGATTTGTCTGTTACATTTAATTTTGGTAATTTCCATCCCCAGAGTTCACTTGCCTTTATTTATTTATTTATTCGGATGTTGGGCCAGGGAATAGAAACATTATCTTGAGTCTTCAGGAGGGAAGAGGTTTTTCCTGTTCTCTTTTGGTATGCCTCATGTTGTTTAATATATTTTTGTGGACTCAACTAGTGTGACAGGGATTGGCCATAGACAGTACTTTTATGATTAACAGATTCTCTAGGAATGTAACATTTTCATAAGTGTTTCATTTTAAACAGAGAAAACTCTCTTGAAGAAACACTGGCAAGTCATCAGGTTCAGCAGTGGATGAAAATGTATAGGGCACTTTCCAAAGCTTCTCTAGTAGTTTAAAGACAGAACGCTCTACCGCATCCTCCTGATACATACACAGGGATGAGGGTAGATATGAGTAATGCACAGACAGCTCATTAGGAGCAGGTAAGAGAAAGGCCCCCACCACCAAGTACAGTTTTGAGCTGCCGACAGTGCCGGTCCTCCCTGTGTTCTTTCCCTGGAGTACGCCTCCTCCGCATCCTGTACACACATGCGTACAGCAGAGCACAGCACTGGACCTCCCCCTTTCCTTCCCAGCCCCGCCCAAACTCAGATCCTAAAGAGCTCATATCACAGACTACTCACTGAAGTTCTGTGTAATCAAAAGGAGGCATTTGCAAACTTAAGGAATCTTTAACCCATATATTATGCTGTAGGAGAAAATACTTAGGAAGGGGAAAGGAACAGTAGAAAATCTTTTCCCCTAAAACTTTTATCTCTCTTCCATGTTTTAAGAAGATACTTTCCTAGTATCTCCATAAGTCAGGGAATGAGAAGATATGCAACTGCAGCTATATAGCCAGGCAACTCTGCAATAAAATTTACTGTATGCCTGGGTCATTCTTTTCTTAGATGAATGTAACAGTTCTTTAAAAAATAATTGTTGAGGCTCACTCAAGTTTACTTGGTTTTCCCACATACCAAGCATTACTTTAGTACAGGTAATCCTCACTTTGCATGGTTGTATAGAATCATAAAAATGACCATTCAACCTAAAACCATGCAAAGCAATCTCAATAATCAGTGAGAAAAATCAAATTGTTCTATAAACTTTAATAATTTTTATCAAAACATTAACTCTCTTACTGTCAGTTATAAATGTATATGAAAATGAAAAAATAGTAAAACTGATACTTATTTAGTACATTAATATTTTTATAGTACAATTTAAAACATTAGAAACATTGAGAATTGAAATGTTTTATTTCTTTATAAAAAACTTACGGAGAATAATTTGAATAGTGCTTGCCTTCTTAGCGTATAGCTTATGAAATGAAGGCAGCAACTTTTCTAACGCTTCAACAACTATTCCTAAGTTTGCATCAGCTTTACATTTAATCCTTTTGTGCTTTCAGTATTGTGAAATAGCTCCATGTTGCTTTAATGTGAAGTTTTTTGCCAGCCTGTCACTTCCTCTAGACATCTTTATCCTTTTCATCACAGCCACTTCTTTCATTTACGTCAACAAGTTCGCCTTTCCCAAGCTCCTCTGGCTTACCTAGGGTCTCTCAAATAGTGACAGTTTCAACATTCCCACAGTCAGCTATTCTTCTCTACACTTACATTTGATTCTAACTTTACTACTGGCATTAATCACTTTTCCATTTCTTTGCCAAACCTCATCTTTGTTGCCTAGTGCTGTCTTTTGATTATCCATTTTTGTAAATGTCATGTGACAGCACAACTATATGTTTTATTGTCTGTGTATGAAGTGAATAACAGGTGCACAGTCACTTTCAGACTTTGAGAGAAGTGACCTGATTGGTCACTGTTCATGATGCACGGTCTGTTGTTTATATAGTGTTTTGTGAACTGAAAAGCTGGCAGTGAAGTTTTACTTTATGCAGCTACTCACAGTTAATATAATGTGGTAAATTTTAACCATGTTGTTCAGTGACTGGTGGTATTTAACTAAACTGTGGTAACTGAAATTTGTGCATATCGAAACCATCAAGGACCTCGATATTGAAGACCTATCAGGCTGGATCACAAAAGCTGGTCCATATCCAAAGATTGCTTTCACTTTGTTTCACTCTTACCTCAGGTAGTAAGTAAGGAAAATATATAAAATCAAAGGTACATGGAAGGCAGAGGGGCTCACTTCCCCAGAACCCCGCTTGTTCCTCAAGAAGATGTTTCTGAAGTTTGGTGGTCTCAGCAACCCACTGGGCTTTGCTGCATTAATCCCTTTTGTTGGGGCTGCCATTGAGAACTAGAGGGGCAAAGTAAATTACTCAAGTTTCACAGCTAGTTAATGGCTGCATAGCACTAGAAGTTAATTCTTTTGACACTTGGTTCTGGCATTTATTCTTTTATCACATTTGCTTTCTTCTGACGCCCTTCAAACACGTCCTGTTCCTCCTGTGTGATGAGCTATGAGAAAATGTGGTCTTGGGAACTTTTCATTATTAGAGATGCTCTTTAGTTATAATACCTCAGAGGTCAAACCAATAGGACTTTTCATTTCTCTTACTTCTAGTAGGGACAGGACCAGTCTTGTACTTATGTAGCTTTTTGAACAGGGGAGCTCTCAGCCAGAACGTGTCCATGAGTTAACGTTGCAAGATGAAGAATCCTTTAAGCTTCTCCTTAGATTTTAGCAAAACACACTTCTGATATCAGATGCAGCCCCCAAACTGCTTTATGTTTTCTCTGACGTAATGAAGCCCTTGGCCATCACTGCTGCTTTGAAAATCAAAGCCTTCTGGTCTCTAATGGAATGTTTATAAAAATACTCCATTTTGAAATTTGCGCAGGAAAAGGAAGTATGGTAAATGATATTAGAAATCCCTCTGGCTTGCCTTCTTAATGTTATGTAGTCTGGAAATATCTGGAATTAGTGTGAATAAGAGAGTATTAATACCCAAAGTTAAATAAGCTCTTATCCTCATTGTTTTCATCCATGGAAGTATAGCATCAGGTGTGCATCTCTAATTGTTATTTCTATATGATCAAGTAAATTGTCTCTTGCCAAATTTAATATTGGTATCTAGGGTAAGCTAAAAATATGTCAGAAGTCTCATCTGTTTGCATTCTCTTGCAAAGGTGAAAGTGGAAAGTTTTTTTGGCTGGAGTAGAGTGTAGAACAGCAAGCCTGTAGAATAAAAAGAACTATGCTGTGTATGTATGTCATTCTCTGTTGCTTTCTCTGGTGTCAGTGAAAAAAAGAAAATAAGCAGTCAAACGTATGAAACATTTAGTTTAGTAATATAGTGACTCATAATGCTTACGTGTGAAAGAGACCCAAGGACCTTTGGATTATCCTGTGGTGTTGGCTCTGTCTTGATGTAAGGCATTGATGTATCTTAAAGTAAGAAAATAACATCTATTCAAAACATATTTGATGAGAAACTACTGTGTACTGTGAATTGTTCTAGGGAGCTAGCCATAATTCCTGCTTTCCTGGAGCTTATACTCTAATGGTGAAGAGAGAGACAGAAAACAGATAAGCTACATGGACTGATAAATTAATTGATCAGTTCATTGGGTTTCACTATATATTTCTTTTAGTTTGCCCACCAGCACAGTTCCCTTATTAGAATGGTAAAAAGGTCTGAATATTTGAATTGTTATAGACTTGCAGAGTATTGAAATAGAACTTAGGGGAATTGAGGGCATTGACCTTTTAGAAAACAGCCGGCTCCATCAGTGACTCCTTGCTTGTCCCTCTCATATGTGCTTAGTTGCTGGCCTCTGTTGTTAGTTCTCATGGCACTTCAGCTTTCTCTCTAAAGTAATACAAAAAACATACTTAGGCTATCATTTTGACTTCAGCTCAGAACATTTGTTAACTAACTTCTTTTAAAAACATAATAATAAAAAAATTAGGGGCAAATATAGCATCATAAAATGACATTATGTCTGAAATTCCAGACTAAAATCTAGAATAAGAAGCTGCTAATATTTGGAGAAACATTCCTTATTTGTCACTACTTCTTATGTAGGCCTTTGAGTTCCCAAGGACATCCTTTGGTAACAGCTGACTTACTATCTAGTAACATTATTTGCTTTTAAACCATTTGATTTTATTTTTCATCTGAGGATAGTTTTATTATAAAAATTGCACTTAAGAAAAAGCAAATTTTGTCTTGGCAAGCAAATTTAAGGCTGTCACTTTTGCTGTTTGCATTAAATAAACATGCTACATAGTTTTTCCATTTAAAAATATGTGGGTTGTTTGATTATGCCAGAGTAGTTACAGTCAAGAACCCACAAATATTTATTTTTTACTTTTTTTTACTTTTTGACCACACTGCACAGTATGTGGGGTCTTAGTTCCCTGACCAGGGACTGAACCCGAACCCCCTGCATTGGAAGTGGGGAGTCTTAACCACTGGACAGCCAGGGAAGTCCCAAGAACTCACAGATATTTTTGCTGAATGAACTTAAAGATCTTTGTCCACCTTTTAAAATTCTCTTGCAGAAACTACCACTCTGTCAAATACTACATTTACAAAACAAAACATTTTTCTTTGGTGAAAAAGGAAAAACTCCCATCATTCATTTAACCAAATACTCATAGTAGTAAACTTTGTCTTTAAAACAAGGAGGCTTGTGGGCTTCCCTGGTGGCGCAGTGGTTGAGAGTCCGCCTGCCGACGCAGGGGACATGGGCTCGTGCCCCGGTCCGGGAAGATCCCACATGCCGCGGAGCCGCTGGGCCCGTGAGCCATGGCCGCTGAGCCTGCGCTTCCGGCGCCTGTGCTCTGCAGCGGGAGAGGCCACAACAGTGAGAGGCCCGTGTACCGCAAAAAAAAAAAAAAAAAAAAAAAAACCAAGGAGGCTTGTTACTGAAGTTGCTTTTGTTTTTGTTATACCTCTGGTGTTTGCTTTGATTTTTAGAGGTTGATGGGAGTGTGCTCTTTCTGGGAGATCAGTTAATTGCAGTGAGTAGGTCAGTATTTGGCAACATGTCTTTTAAGGTCCTTTCTAACCCTGAGATTTTATGAATCTATATTTACCTTTGTCCCTGCTTTTTTCCCTTAGTGACAAGAGCAGGGATCATGTAGGGGAGGAGCTGGAGAGTGAACTGGGCTACAGTTTAGGAGGAGCTGATGGGTCTTGAGTGAGAGTCATACAACATATAGTTGTTGACGCAAAGAGGTACAGTTACTGTTGGCTTCTTCTCCGTTTTAATTTTTTAATACTTAGTACATTTTCTTAATTGTAATTATTCTTTTGTAATTAGGGAAAAAAGAAAGAAAAAGATAAACCCATAGATTAAAACAATTTGTAGAAGTCACCTTCTCAAGTACCTTGCTCAAAACAGACAATCCCTGAATTCTTCAAGATGGGCCTATATTTACGTCATCAAAAAAATGATTAAGAAAAAGCTTTTTAAAAGAACTTTTGTGGAGAGAAGTTATTTTTCATAGAATGTAAGACTTATGTTTACTGACTCATAAGAAGCAGTTTCCTGAAAGATGAAATTTCCTTTGGTAGTCAGATCAGATAGAATTTAAGATAGATACTTTATGTCCCTTGGAGCTGGGACAGTCTTATTGATCCTTTTATCGTCAGCTCCAAATATACCATGAGCCATACTAGGTGCTCAAAATTTGTTTTCTTAGCTGAACCCCAGTACCCATTCTTAAGGGAATAGTGGAAACAAGGTAATCCCAAGTGAGAGGAGTGATTTTTTGTTGTGTTCTTTTTCACTTATTCTTCAAAATGTTCCTTTTCAGAAAATGTGAAAATGTTTTTATGTGTAATACATTGGAAGCACAAGCATTGACTTTGTACCTCAAAGTTGGAAGAAATGAAATTGATGTCCCACACAGTCGTGAAATGCCAAAAATAAGTAGAGCTGAAATGAATTAAAGCCCAGTACTCAGAAAGGCCAAGTAAAAACCTCAGATCAAGGGTAGCTATAATTGAAAGGATCCAAATAAGTATTTAAACCCACTCCTGCTGGAACTGCTAAGATTTCTCAATTTCAAATTGGCATTTTATGTTTGACAAGGTGATACTGTATAAGGAATGTATTGTAAAACAGTGCTGTACGATAGGAAAATGATTGAATGTAAATATTTCAAGATGTGGACCACTGTTCAAATGTTATCATAAATCTTTGCCATTGTTTTAGGATATAACTCTTCATGCATATATGAGCTGAATTGATAATGCCAGCTCTTAGGAGGGAAATTATCAGTGAGTTTCTGCCTCGCTGCTACTACTAGTATGATTTGACCACAGAAGTATCCTATTAGGCCTTTGCCATTATTATCATATGCTTATTAATACATAAATGGGGAAACCCTCTTTTGAAGGTACTACATCTGTCATTGCTCTTATCCTGTTCATTGAGTGGTCTGAAGTGTCACTGTTATGTGAAATTAGAATGGGTGGAGACAATTTGCACTCTTAAACTTCGAAAAGGAAAGAAAAAATCTTGAACTGTAAGGTTAACGATCCTTCCATTCTTTGTAGGTTTGGAAGGTTTACAGTAGCTGCTCTTCAGTCCAAAGTAGAACAGTATGAACGTGAAACCAATCGCCTCAAGAAAGCCCTGGAACGAAGTGATAAATATATAGAGGAACTAGAATCTCAAATTACACAGCTAAAAAATTCAAGTGATGAGAAGGAAGCTATGAATTCCATTTGCCAGAGAGCACTTTCTACAGATGGCAAGGGGAGCAAAGGCACCGAGGAGGATATGGCATCCAAGAATCAAGGTGATGGTGCCAGAAAGCAGCTTGGCTCATCAACCTTGAATTCACACCTGGCAAAACCTTCTAGCAGTTCTGTCAGACAGGAAAGCACCAGCAAAACAGAACCAAATTGTTCTAAGAACAAAGACTTATATCACAAACGGGTGGAAATAATGTTAGATGTGACAGATACAAGTATGGATACTTATTTGGAAAGAGAATGGGGTAATAAGCCAAGTGATTGTGTATCCTACAAAGATGAAGAACTCTATGATCTTCCAGCTCCCTGTACTCCTTTGTCCCTTAGTTGCCTTCAGCTCAATACGCCAGAAAATAGAGAGAGCTCTGTGGTCAAAGCGGGAGGTTCCAGAAAGCACTCAAACCATCTCAGAAAACTGGTGTTTGATGATTTTTGTGATTCTCCGAATGTTTGTAATAAAGATTCTTCAGAAGATGATAGAAGTGAAAGTGAGAAGAAATCAGAATGTTTTACTTCCCCAAAGACAGGGTTTTGGGATTGTTGTTCCACGAGCTATGACCCCAGCTTGGATTTTGAAAGCTCAGAAGAGAACACGATAGCAAATTGTGTTGGAGAAATTTCTTCAAAATTGAGTGAGAAATCAGGCTCATGTTTATCCAAGAGATTGAATTCTCTCCGCTCCTTTGAAATGAATCGGACAAGAACATCCAGCGAAGCGTCAATGGATGCGGCTTACCTTGACAAAATCTCGGAGTTGGATTCAATGATGTCAGAGTCAGACAACAGCAAGAGCCCTTGTAATAACGGTTTTAAGTCATTGGATTTGGATGGCTTAGCAAAGTCATCTCAAGGCAGTGAATTCCTTGAGGAACCAGATAAGCTGGAAGAAAGAACTAAACCAAACCTTTCTAAAGGCTCTCTAACTACTGATCAGTTAGAAAATGGAAATGAATGGAAACCCAATTCTTTTTTTCTCCTCTCTCCATCTGACCAGGAAATGAATGAAGATTTTTCACTCCATCCCAGTTCTAACCCAGGAACCAATGAAATCAAACCCCCAAGCTGTTTGTTTCAGACTGAGTTTTCCCAGGGTGTTTTGTTAAGCAGTTCACACAGGCTATTTGAAGATCAAAGGTTTGGGTCATCTTTGTTTAAGATGTCCTCAGAGATGCATGGTCTTCATAACCACCTTCAGTCTCCTTGGTCTGCTTCCTTTGTGCCCGAAAAGAGGAATAAAAATGTGAATCAATCAACAAAAAGAAAAATCCAGAGCAGCCTTTCCAATGCCAGCCCATCAAAAGCAACTAAAAGTTGACTCATTAGAAAGGTGTCATTTATGTTTTTGTCCTGAGAGGAATATAAGATTTCAAAGTTAGTTTTTTCCGCTCATAAAAGCTCTATACCATTTTGAACTGATAATCTTTCGTCAGGTGTCAAGTCAGAATGGTGGATTAGCCTGTACCCAGGATACTTTTGTTCACTTTGAAGAGTTTTAGTCTTTTTCATTTTCATTTGGGGATCTTTTTGACCAGAAAAGGTAGGGTGAGAGTTTCTTTTTAATGAATATTATACGTATCTGGTTTGGGTATATTTTGTTTTCTTGAAGCCTCAGTTATCTTTAGAACTTGGATTTTTTAAATAAAACTTTCGGTGTTGTCCACACACTACTCATAAGACACTTGAGTTTCTTTAAAGCTTTTCCTAGGGTGGAAATTATTTTGCCTGCCTCTTTTTATTTATGTTTAGTGATAGCCTAACTTTTATTCAAGGCCATGATGGAGAAATAGCACTCGAACCTTAGTCCAATACTCGTCTACTTTTTTTTTTAAAGTTTTATGTATATGTTTGCATTTTTAACATTGGGTTCTGTCCAGTTTTTGTGAAAATGTGTTGCTAGTATGAAAGAATACATTTTCTATATGAAAATACTTGTTTTATGTCAGGTAGCTTTCATTCACTCATCTTTTTGTGTGTGTTGAAAATCAGAAATTGAGCCTACTTTAGCAAGAAGTCATGGAACAGTTGTGTTTGGAGGACCCTAAACATGGTAGCTTCATCGTTTCAGATATACAGGTGCAGGAGCACTCATTGCCAAGTTCTTGATCCACTTATGTCCCAGGGGAACTTTCTTTGGAGTGGTAAAGTTCTTGTTTGCATGTTACTGTTCTTCATGGAAACTGTATGCATGGTAGCATTCTTGCTTGCACTGTTTTCCTTACTTAAGAAAAAGAAGTTTCAGTTGGCTAAAAGATTATCTGTTATGTAGGCCCCAAAAAACTTTTTCATGAAGAGTGTAAAGGGGGTGAGAATAGGTGAGCTAAGCACAATTTTTAATTTAGATTCTGAAAAGGTATATTATTCTCAACATGTTTGGTATGCCCATATAGGCCTTTAAAAATGGTTTGTATGTTAATGACTTGTTTATCTAATGTGCACTGAACATTTTACATTAATACTGTACTGTTTTACAGTAATACTGCATGCTTTTCTATGTGAATTGAATAAAGGATGTCAGAAGCACTGTAATCCTTGATGTTGGCTCATGTTGAATTAGCCTATAAAGACCAGTAAAACTTACCATTTTTTATTGATCTTTTAATATAGGGGTTGGTGGACTATGGCCTGTGGTCCAAATTCTGGCCTGTACCTGTTTTTGTGAAAGGCCTGTAAACCAAAAATGGTTTATAGATTTTTAATGGCTTTTAAAAATCCAAAGAATATTTCACAACACAGGAAAATGATATGAAATTCAAATTTCAGTGCTTTTAAATAAAGTCTTATTAGAACACGGCTGCACTTACTTGTTTACATTTTATCTAGGACTGCTTTTGCACTGAAACAGCAGAGTTGAATAGTCTTAACAGAGACCATATGGCCCACAAAGCCTAAAATATTTACTGTTTGGCCTTTTACAGAAAAATTTGCTGACCTCTGTTATAAGAGACTCAGGATTCAACAAAACCATAAAAGTATAAAAAGTCACTTTTATGATTTGGAGGATCATGACCTCTACTTTTAGAAGTAATAAGAGCCTCCTCCCCCCAAAACGGCTTAATATAAAGCATAATTTTTGTTCTATCATATTTTTTCCAATAAGTATTTATGTATTACTTTGTCTTTCTGATAATGTTTAAGCTAATGGATACTCTCAGAGATATTGCAGTTTAAATATCTTTGACAATGTGGATATGCATTTGAAATTCTATTAATGTAGAAATCTAACATATTTCTGAATAGAGTAAATTTGGGGGTAAACCTCACTCTAATTCTGTCTGTAACTCTTTTTTTTTAATCATGACTGTGTTAGGTTTTAATACAAACTGACACTGTGCCATGGAGATGCAGAGTGTGTAACCTGATTTACTAGTGCCTAACCAGGTGAGGGTGTCTCTACTGGGCTAGAGTATTTCCTAGCTGCTTCAGAAACACTGCTCCATTCTCTCCAAAACAATATTTCATATATTATATTAAATTAAAAAAAACTGACATTCCTCAGTTGAAGGAAATAATCTGTTCAGGATCTGATTTTAATGACACATTCTCATTTGTACTCCTAATCTCTTTACCATAATCTGAAATGTCATGACAAATATGGTGGTCTCATTTTAAAATATATCTATTATATATACACACCCTAAAGCAAGACAAATACTTTTTTTTGAAACTAAGTACTTTGCTAACCTGTATCTCATGTAATCTTCTTTTCAAACTCTGTAACCAAGAATAAATTTTCCCCAGTTTACAAATAAGCGAGTTGAGATTAGTTGTCACACAGCTAGAATGGGATTAGAACCCTGTCTCGGAGCTGGGCCTCTGACTCCAGACCTTGTACTCTCCCTCCCTCATCCCTCATGGGATGCATGGGAGTTCACACTTATAGGCCAAAGGATGAATGGGTTTGAAGTTTCCAAGGATTCTTTTTAAAGTAGTGTTTTGGAAGTATTAGCATGTTTCTTTTCAAGTAGCATTTAATTCCTGACTGTGTCCTCAATCTAAGTCTACTACTAAGTGGGAGCTCAGTGATGGGAGTCGTGTGTGTGTGCCACTTTTAAGTTTATAAAGATTCACATTAACTCTGACATTTAGATGAATTTCAAAATAGCACTAAGGCTATGTTAGAAAAAGATGCGCTAGTGATAAAGGGAAAAGACACATCAGTTCATGTCTTTATAAAAACAGTATCTTTTGACTGCTCATCTTTTTAAAGTGCTATGGCTAAGAGAATGTGACATGATGTTAGATATTATTTTGACATGACCTTTAGTGTTTATCTTTTAATTTTTAAAATCTTCATCCCATCCAAAATGACAAGTCTTTTTCCTGTTCTGATGGATCAACTGAGACTTAAACTGAAAATGTCAGACTTGAAGATATATAGTCCCTTAATTTCAAATCTGCTCTGTTTTCTTATAAGTTCGTTTGTATTTACTCTGGTTTGAAACCTCTGAAGGTACCACTGAACAAGGGAAGAGCTTCGGTCTTGATTCTTAGGATGTTTCAGGAACCTGTTTCTATATACTTGAATGGTTTTCAATTCAAAGTGTAATACATGCACTAGACTTTTTCCCCCCTCACTTTTGTACCTGTGAATGATATTTGTAGAGAACAGTTTAGTTTCATGGAGTGTGGCCTATTTAGAAGGGTTTCCCAAGGCCTCATAAGAAGGTCTTTCATTCCTATTCGTGGGAGTCCTACAACAGTCTTTGCCTATCATGATGTAACCCGATCCTTTTAATAATACTTGGCAGAGAGAAAACCTTTTAAGCAGTGATCTCAGAGTGCATAGCGAACATTTATTGCTTAATTCTCGGAACCCCACTCTGAGGGAGGAAGCTGCAGCTTTCTTTTAAGAACCCATCTGAAGCTTAGGCTTGGATGATCTTCAGTTTGACATGACAGAGGCAGCCTAGAATAAGTTCGATTGAAGCTCCATTTCTTGAATCAAGGTAGATTTCTAGGTCTGCTGTGTCTTAACAGGGAGCAGACCCCCTCTAATAAATGTTAGTTGCATTAACCAAATGTGTAGAAGTGTGCGCCTAGTGTGACATATAATTTGGGGCTGTGAACATCCAGTACCCTAGGGCAAAGATTTGACTTAGGCATTTACTGAGACTTTCTGTGAGGAAGGAGGACCTAGTTCTGGACCATTTTAATTCTTATAACACTGGTGAGTAGAAAAGTGTCTGTATTGGGGATAGCATGGAGCAGAAAGTAAACCAGGCTGCTTCACGGAAGTGCTATTTGTATTGGGTCTTTAGGGATGAATAAGAGTTTGATGCGGAAGAGGACATCTCTTCTGCGCCTGTGTCCGCTCTCCTGCAAGGGGTTGCCTATTCATCAGATGTCTCAGAGGAGGTGCTGAAGGAACCATTCACTAACATCAGGGCTCCTGATGGAAAAGGTTTCCCGATTGCCCCAGCCTGAGCTGGCAAGTTTGGCTTTGGTCCGCCTCCTCTCTCTTGAGCATCCCCTGAGACTCTGGGCTCAGCCTCGCCGCCAGGACCGGCGGCCTGCTGGCGAGACTGTGATTCCCAGAAGGCTAGAAGGCTCAGGAGGTGGCAGGGCTGGCCCATCATCTGTCCATTAAGCCGAGGCTTGGCGCTCCGAGGACCGGAAGGCGCGACCTCGCTTCCCTCACTGGGTCGTCTTTGTGCTGGGGGTGGGGAGGTGAGGTCTGGCCCGCCTGCCTCGGCTACGATCCCGCATTCCTTCCTCTGATTCCGGCGAACCCCTCCTTCCCGGATTCTCGAAGCCAGTGCCGCTCCCCCTTCTCCCGGGAGGACGGATCTGCCGGTGCCCCTCTGGTCGGAGTTTCCCGGGCTCTTGAGGGCGCTCTCAGCTGCTCTCTCCAGGGCCCCGCCCAAAGAAAGGGCCAGCTCTGCGGTTTCCTTTCGTTTTATTACTACTTGCGAAACCTGGCGATTAAGACGCGAAACCAACAAAGAGTTTTCTTTCCACCTTAACCTTGCACACAATCCTTTAACAAATTAATTAATCCTAATGAATTAACACTTCATTTATTTAAACGCGCTACAGTCCATGAATTAAATTTTCATGCAGTGATTAAAGGCTGTTAAAATATGCATGATTTCGTTAAAATTTTATAATAAATCAGGGCAATGTGTTACATGACAAGGCAACTATTTCCCAGTGCCTCGCAAGGGGCTTTGATTTGTGCAGGCGGCGGGGAGGAGGGGCGGCTGGCGGCGGCGCCTGCGAGCTTCGGAGCCGGGCGACAGGACCCAGCTCCGCACTTCGGCGTGTGGACTCGAGGCTTCGCGCTTTCCTCGGGGCGTCTGGACCCTCCTGGGGATCCCGCTCCTACAGGCCGAGACGAGTCTGCGGAGGGCGACGGGCGCTCGCCTCTCGGTTCCCAGAACTGCGGTCGCGGGGGCCTGGGGGTCCTCTGCGGTCCTTGTGCGCCAGCGGAGCTGCCTCCCACCAACGCGCGCGTGTGGCCGGGTGGGAGCGGCGGGCCCGCGGCTCTCCGGGGAGAGCCGGGGAGAGCGACACAACTTCCATCTCGTCGCGTGGGGTCAGGGGCGGGCGTGTCTGTTGTAGAGTTGGTTTGTTCGTTGTTGTTCGTAACCTCGAAGCCCCTTCTCTGACCAGCGCGTTCTCCCTTTCTGGAAGGGGCCTGTGCGGGGCGGGAGCAGCTCTGCTTCCCTTGGGACCTAAACCACAGGGGCCCGTGGCCAAGCGTAGCGGTCCAGCATTGTCACTTGGACAGTGAAACTTGTTCTGGCAACTAGCGGGCGAGGGAGGCCGTGCCCCTGTTAGGACGGAGACGTAGTCCTACATCATCCCTAGGGCTTTCACAAGGTAGGTGGGTTTAAGTCCACCGAGGGGTTAGGGTGGAGATGATATATATATATATATATATATATATATATATATATATATATATATATATATATATACACACCTAGATCTCTACAGATGTAACGCCAAGAGAGATAATGACCGGCAGTGAACTTTACTGCCGCATCATTCGGATCCCAAGTGTGTGTATCAGGGACATCTCGGAGTGGGGTGCTCGACATCCAGGAAAATGTTCCCAACGTAAGTGGCATTTGAATTAAACGGCTAGAAGAACGAAAACACTGGGTTTTCAGCGGCTTACTCGAGAACCTCCTCCGCAGGTCCCAGCTGGAAGCCTCACAGGAGCTGATCACCCCTGGCTTCAATAACTCACCCACCCCGGCCTTTGGGACCGAGGGAGACAAGCGGCCGCGGTGCGGGCAGAGCGGGGTAGAAAGGAAGGACAGTAGCCTGTGGGAAATCTCCCAGCTCTCGCCAACGAGAGCGTGGCTGTGAACTCGCGCCTCGGGCTGAGCGGTGGCACAGGGCAGGGCGACCTCCCAGGACTGCCTTGCGGGCTGGGCGGGCGAGGAGCCCAGTGCCCACACCGCGGGAGGGACGGGAACGGAATGCGCAAGGGTCAGCGCTTAGAGAGACCCGGGAGCAAAGCTGCCCAGGTTTGACGCTGGCAAGGCCGCCAGGAGGGGAAGCGAAAGCACGGCACTAATCCCCCCTCTGTCCCACCCTTCGGACAGAGGGTGTCTGAGCGGAAGGGAGCCGGACCTCCCAAGTGCCGCCCCTCTTCCGAATACCGACACTGCCCCCCGCCCCCCTCCCAATTCTAGGCCTCCTAGTCCTCTGCTGGCCAGTTCATTCCCACCGCTTAAAACAACCCAAGCGGCCTCGGAAGCCGGCCGACTAGAGGCTCTGGCGACTTCCTCCGCGCAGGGCGCTGGCTGCGCGGTGAACGGGCCGAGTTTCTGGGCGGCAGCCGGGAGGAAACGTGGCGGCCCGCATCTGCGAGGAGCAGAGCTCCGTCTTGGGCCGCCTGGGTTTGCATGTTGTTCCAGATCCCCGCGTTTGGGCAAGAACGTGAGGCCCGATCCCCTTCTCTTGTACGTGCACAATCTCCACTCACTTCAGTGCACATTCCTCAGGACCACCGCTCCCCCCATCCTCCGCCCCCCGGCGTCCCCGAATGCGGATAAATAAATCGGGTTCAAGCCCAGAGGTGGGGCTGGGGAGAGGGAGGCGTGCAGGTAGGGGCTGCTGAGTCCAAAGCTAACTTTCCCCGCGCCGCTTCGGAAGAAGAAAGGCTGCCCAGCCAGTGGCAGCTGTGGAGGGGGCGGGGTGCTTAAAGGCGAGCAGCAGTCACCCCCAGCCGGTCCCGCCCTTGCGCTGCGCCTCTCCCGCGGGTCTTCACTCCAGCCTACCAACGTCTGCCCGCAAAGCCCGGGAAAGAGGCGCTGCGAAAGGAAATGTGAAGTGGGGCCTGCCAACGAAGGAGGAGAAAATTAATTAATGAGGGAAAGAAATGTGTTTCTGATCCAGATGATAGACTCCCTATCCCTGGGGGCGGAAATTCCTTGGAAATCAATAGCTATGCATTCATTATCTCCCTCTTGATAAAATGCAAAGCTATGAGATCGGGTGAGGAGGGAATCTGTGTTGGTCATTAAACAGGAAGGAAAAAAAAAAAAAAAAAGAAAAAAACAAACCCCAACCTGCCCAGGATTCTATGCCAAGGCTCAGACCCCACGTGGGCATCACTAGCTCTGGCAGGGGCCATCTAGTTACTGCACTTGCCAAACCCGGAACACAAAGCAGTGACATTGATGGACTGAGCCCCAGTCCACCACCCTTCCCTTTCACTGCCCTGGGGAGAGTAGGGAAAGGCTTGATAAGGTCCAAGGAAGTACCGGCAGATCTACCACCGTGTCCCACTCTCTAGCCTGGGGCTGAGGCCCAGCAGGGATGTGACAGGATAATTCTCCAAGCATCATCCCCTACCCCACCCGGTATTTCTATACAATTCCCTCTCATCGCACCTGTCACACCTGTACCACAAAACACCCCCTTCACCTGTAGCTACCCCACTCTCATAGACTGCCACCGCCCCAAGGCAGATGCCTGTATTTTATACCTCATTTTATCTCCAGTGTCTTGCCCTGGCCCAGACTGGTGCTCAAGGTAGGGTAGAAAGTAAATGAGGGAAGGATGAAATAAATGACTTTGGAAAAATTGCTGGCTGGAATCAAGATAGACAGCTCTGCATGGGGACAGCACGCCCTCTGTTCCAATCTGCATCTCCTTTTCAGGGAGAGAGGAGACCCCTTCGGCGATCTTCCTGCTTGCCCCCCACTCCCCATTAGTCCTGGCTTGCTGAACTCTCTTTGTTTTTCTCCCGGCCCTCGCCGTCTGCCTTCTCTTCCTTCCTACACACGTGTATTGTTATATGGGGTATTTTCACTCTGTGACAAGCACCCTTCCTAAGTGCCAGGGTGGACACAGATGTGCCCTAAATGGGCTTCCAATCCATTAGTGGGGTGAGGGGGGTGGGTAATGAGATGGGAACTGTACCCAGGGCCCTATTCCTAGCCCTGGGGGAAAGTGAGACATTCTGAGCAGAGGTCTGAGCCCACCCTAAGCTGGGCAGGGACTCTGGTTGTCCTAAAAGAAGTGAACTAGGAGAGGAGTCTGGACAAGGTGATGAAGTCTTGACCTCAGGCCAGGGACCTCCCCGCTGGGTTAATTGGCGCTCTCTCAGTGTTGGAGGGTAAACCGAGATGGGCTTCTGGTACTCAGGGGCTCACCTCTCTCTCTGTCTCTGAGTCCATGTGGCCCCCAAACTGTGCTATTTGCGTTTGTTTCCCCTGCACTCTTTGGGGTCCCTAAAAGCCAGCGTTTCCCTGGGGGGAGGGGGAGACAGGATCTAGGCGCTCATCCTCTGCGGCGCCCTTCCTTCCCCCGACCCCGACCCCCCGACCCCCTAACGCAGGCGAGCTCAGGGAACCGCCGCGGTGGGTGTCAGGAAGGATTAAGTTAAGCCTGAACACCCGGTGCGACGACTACCGTAGGACTCATTTGCTCCCTCCAGCGATGTCCTGCTCGTGGTCCATTCCCCGCAGAGATAAAGTTGCACTTAGCACTCCCAAGGGACCGCGTAATGGATGGAAACGAGGCTCCTTCTCACACTAGCAAGTGAACATCCTTCTTAACTCCCCTCTCGGGCTGCGAGGGGGTGGGGGGAGGGGGAAAGGTAGAGAGAAAAGAAAAGACAGAAAGAAAAAAGAAAGAAAAAAAAAAAGCCGTGGTGACGCCTCTGGGCTCTTCTTGGAATTTGAGTAGGGAGGGTGTCCGCTAAATACGCACGCGTTTATCCAAAGAAAAGATCCAAGGCGAACGTAAATTTAGGTTTATAGAAATGAGATCTAATCTTTAGCGGAAATACAGACCTCCTTGCTGTGGGAGAGACCAGAAAGATTATTTATCTGATCTCTGCCTCCCCTACGCAGCCCCTTGCAGTTCTCCAGCTCTCTCGCTGCAGATGTGATAACATCTGGGCTGTTATCACCCCGGGCAAGGGCTGAGTCCCTGGGGACTCGGGCACCTGAACTATGGTTCCCCGGGAGGCCCTTGATCTGCCTGCCACATAAGGGCCACATAGCAGGTTGGCTAATTGATTTATTCTTCTTACGTTTTGATTTCACAATAATAAAAAATAAATAAAGCCTGGACCAGAGCTTGGGCCCCGTTCTTTTAAGTTGGTTTGAAATAATATTTTAATCACGCTTTCCTATAAATTGGCTTGATTCTCTTCCCTACTGAAGAAAAAAAAATGTGTGTGTATATATATACACATCTATACATCTGTATGTATATCTGTATCTGGGGGGCGGGGGCGGGCGGGTGGTAGGCAAACAAGCCAAAACGATGGAAGGGAAAATAAAGTTCTCTTCAACATCTTATTCCCTTTTCTCTGAAGCTATTTCCTTTTCCTGGAGTTTCCAACATAAAGTGTGTGTGTGTGTGTGTGTGTGTGTGTGTGTGTGTATGCTGAAGAGAGGTAAGGATCCCAGCTACACCCTGTTAACTATTTTTCCTTTTGATTACAAGAAGCCTCAGATCATCCGGAGCTCGTTTGAAATGTGGGTTTGTACACGGTTAAAGGAGACAAACAATAAGAGAAATGCACAACTTCATTTCAACAACCAGCCGTTCCCTAGTAGAAAGCACACGCTCCTTGTGGCTCCTAAGTGGCTGTCACTGTCGGTGCCTGACACACTTATAGTCACAACAACAACAACAACAACAAAGTATGCGGAGGAAATTAAATCATATGGAAATCAATAGCATCTGACTGCTTCAAACAAATGTCTGTCACCGCGATTATTCATTCTCCAGGAACCTATTTATAAACCATGAAAGAAACAGGTTCTTGCCGCAAAAGACAGCACCTTCTGCATTTCTGTGTTATTTATACTGCATACAGAAGAATGCGCGGGCATAATTTAACATACAAATGCCCAGCTGTATACATTATATAACAGCTTGTTAGACGTCCCGGAGAGGAGGTGTGCCTAAGTAATGCGCATATATTCAGGGCTTGCGATCGGGGTGAGGGTGTGGAGGAGGGAGGGAAACCACCCAGGGGCTGGTGAGCATCGTCTTTCTCCCCCTAAAAGATGCCTACCCTCAAACAATAGCTGGCCCTTTTGATCTTTCCAGACCCGCGATGGGAAAGGTGAGAAGTGCAGTGCGCATGTCCGGGTAGCTACAGGTGCATCACCTGCGCTGTCCTTGCTGGTGGTCACTATAAGAGCGGCTCCCACGCGCGGGTCGCAGCCGGGAGAGAGCGCGCGCGCGCGCAGACGCACAGCGCCGCCGAGAGGGAGAGCGCGCGTCAGATAGACGGAGACAGCTGATGCCTGTCAGCGCGGCGGGCCCGCGAGCTCTCGCGAGAGCTCCCCGGACCGGCCGCGAGAATTGGGGCTCAGGTGTAAGAGGAGTGCATCCCGTCGGCGCACGGGGCTAGAGCTCTCGGAGAAGTGGGATCGCGAGGCCGGTGCGCGGCGGTCTGCACGGTCAAAGCAGCGCCGGGCGGCAGCGGCGGCAGCAGAAGCAGCAGCGGCCCTCGGCGCGTCCGCCGCCTCCGCGCCGACAGCCGCCGCGGCTGCAGCCTCCGAAGGGAGGCCGGGGGAGCCGGCGTGCGCACTTTCCCGCGGACTTTCGGAGTGTTTGTGGATTTACTTGCCAAGCCATCAAGATGATGTCCATGAACAGCAAGCAGCCTCACTTTGCCATGCATCCCACCCTCCCTGAGCACAAGTACCCGTCACTGCACTCCAGCTCCGAGGCCATCCGGCGGGCCTGCCTGCCCACGCCGCCGGTAAGCGCCCCATGCACGCGGACCCGGCCCGCGGGCCCGCCCCCTCCCCGTCTCCGAGACGCTGCATGTCGGGTGCTGATGTATGTACAGGTCCCGGTGCGGGGATTTGCGGGCAGGGAGTTTTAGAAGAGTCCCGCTGCGAGGCAGGCTTCGTACAGTGGAGCTTAGTGTCGTGTTCCCGTCGCCTCTGCCTCCGTGTCGGGCGCCGGCGATCGGAGTGGGGAGCACTGGGGCCATGAGTCTCGACTTCCCTCCACTCTTTCCTGTTAATTTCATGCCTTGGAAAGGCGTTTTCTGTGCGTGTTCGGGTGCGTGACACGGGTCCCCAGCTGCGAGTTACATCTGCACTTCTTCTTTCCCCCTCCTTTTCCGTCTCCCACGCCCGTCCCCGGAATGTGTTCCTGTGTCCCCCTCTCCTCCGCATCTGCCCCTCTCCTCACACTCCCGTCCCTTCTCATCTGACCCCCTGTCTCGTCCCCAATGTGTCCCTATTCTGTCTTTCCCGGTCTCCACTATCCCCACCCTCGTCGTTATTATTTTGCTTGCTTTGTGTTGGCCTTTTGCTTGTACTTTCCGGCTTGTGTGTGGTTGTTCTGTGTTTTTGCTTTTTTTGGTTTTGTGGTTGTTTTTTTTTTTTGGTTTGGTTTGTGTCGCCTGCAGCTACAGAGCAACCTCTTCGCCAGCCTAGACGAAACGCTGCTGGCGCGGGCCGAGGCGCTGGCGGCGGTGGACATCGCCGTGTCCCAGGGCAAGAGCCACCCGTTCAAGCCGGACGCCACGTACCACACGATGAACAGCGTGCCATGCACGTCCACGTCCACCGTGCCGCTGGCGCACCACCACCACCACCACCATCACCACCAGGCGCTCGAGCCCGGTGACCTGCTGGACCACATCTCGTCGCCCTCGCTCGCGCTCATGGCCGGCGCGGGCGGCGCGGGCGCGGCGGGCGGCGGCGGCGGCGCCCACGACGGCCCGGGGGGCGGAGGCGGCCCGGGGGGCGGCGGCGGCCCAGGCGGGGGCGGCCCCGGGGGCGGCGGCGGCCCGGGCGGCGGCGGCCCGGGGGGCGGCGGCGGGGGCCCGGGCGGCGGGCTGCTGGGCGGCTCGGCGCATCCGCATCCGCACATGCACGGCCTGGGCCACCTGTCGCACCCGGCGGCGGCGGCCGCCATGAACATGCCGTCGGGGCTGCCGCACCCCGGGCTGGTGGCGGCGGCGGCGCACCACGGCGCGGCGGCGGCGGCGGCGGCGGCGGCGGCGGCCGGGCAGGTGGCGGCGGCGTCGGCGGCGGCGGCCGTGGTGGGCGCGGCGGGCCTGGCGTCCATCTGCGACTCGGACACGGACCCGCGCGAGCTCGAGGCGTTCGCCGAGCGCTTCAAGCAGCGGCGCATCAAGCTGGGTGTGACGCAGGCCGACGTGGGCTCGGCGCTGGCCAACCTCAAGATCCCGGGCGTGGGCTCGCTCAGCCAGAGCACCATCTGCAGGTTCGAGTCGCTCACGCTCTCGCACAACAACATGATTGCGCTCAAGCCCATCCTGCAGGCGTGGCTGGAGGAAGCCGAGGGCGCGCAGCGCGAGAAAATGAACAAGCCCGAGCTCTTCAACGGTGGCGAGAAGAAGCGCAAGCGGACTTCCATCGCCGCGCCCGAGAAGCGCTCGCTCGAGGCCTACTTCGCCGTACAGCCCCGGCCCTCGTCCGAGAAGATCGCCGCCATCGCCGAGAAACTGGACCTCAAAAAGAACGTGGTGCGGGTGTGGTTTTGCAACCAGAGACAGAAGCAGAAGCGGATGAAATTCTCCGCCACTTACTGAGGGGGATGGGAGGTACCGGGCGGGGCAGATCGGGGAGCCGAAGGGCATTTCGAGGGGCTTTCCCCGGGCCTGTTTCCCCCCGGATTTAGAGTGTCCGTTGTCCTGCTTGCATTTGGGGAGCCCCTCCTCGAGCGTTCGCCTCCACCTCCTCTCTGCTCTCCCTGCCCTTACCCTCCCCAGCCTAGAGGACTGAGGTGCAGGGTGTGGACACCAGAGAGAAGGGCGGGGGGAGAAGAGGGAGCATTTGTGAGAGTGGGGGAGTCGGGGGAAGGAAAGCGGAGAGTGGAGGAGGGGTTGTGAGGGGCAGGATGGCTCTGGGGGTGAGGGTGGGGGGAGACTCGGGAAGGGTAGGGAAATTGACTGATTTTGACCAGAGACACTTATCAAAATCTCCTGGGGACCAAGGAGCTATGTACAAAAAAACCTACCAACCACCAAAAACTAGACAAATAAAGACAAAAGAAAACAAAACAGAACAAAAGCAAAGAAAAAAATGCTTTAGAAATTTAACTCCGGAGAGTCGTGTTCTGCAGCTTCATTCCCCCCTCCTCCCCTGCCCCGCAAGGAAGAGAAAAAAGAGCACCACGTTATTACTATCGCCCAGCCCTACACACAGGAACTGAGTCAAAGACCGAACACCAGACGAACCGGAAGGTGAAATTCTGGGTAGCAAAGCTAGTTGTTCTGTTTGTGTGTTTAATTTAATCTTTCCTCTAAGTCTTACCTACACCCCATCCAAGTCCTCTTTGATTTATTTTCTCTTTTCCAATGAGACTCCGACGGCTGCTCTCCATTTCCAGAAAGTGAGTAGGGGCACAGCTGAAAGGGGCGGCGGGTGGCTACTTGTTTAGGTGAAGTCCAAGTTTTCCAGTGACCCAGCCTATACTCCTGTGGCCTGATAGGTCAGATGGGGGTCTTTAGGGAGAGAGAGGCATAGTCTTTGGGCTGACTAAAAAGCAGAATTTAGAGGCTCCGAAATAAATATTTTATTTTAGGAAAATAGAACAATTTTAACCAGGTTTTTACTCTTTCCATTTTTGCTCTCATATCTAAGATCTAGAAAACAGACCATTTCAAACTAAGCTTTCCCCCCCCTTCCCACTCATATAACTTGCTTGCCCTTTCATTTATTTTTCTCAGTGGCTTATTTTAAACTATCTACTTTTTTTCCCCCTGTTGATTCAAATAGATTGATGGGGTGGCAGACAGTAGGAGAGATACGCTGTCCCATTTTCTCCACAGAACAGGACCCATCTTGCTCTTCTAGGTCCCCTTTCTTCTCTCTCGGAGAACATGAAATCATTGAAATATTGAGAAGTTTCTGCTTTCACTTGGAGCAGGACTTGGCTGTGAGAAAATCAACTAAATCCCAGATGAGAGGAAGACGGGTTTAAAGCCCTCCATTTATTTCAAAAAGGTCTGCATGTTGGGAGCGGGGGGGGGAAGCAGAACAACTGTTTCATTATTATTATTATTAAATTATTATTATTATCCAAAAGTAATTTATTGCTGGGGATAAATGTTGGGTAGCAAAAACTTTAATTTGCACTATCAGTCTCCCAAATAGAAAATCATGTATAGTATTTCATAGTAATAATCAAGGTACTTTATGAAACTACTGATGGATTAAAAAAAGAAAAAAAATTGAAGGTGGTTAGGTAAAATGCCTGCTTGGTGCACAAGACACTCTTTTGATCTCGGGTGGAGATGGTTTATTACCGTCCTTTAGTAAGAACTAAAAAATTGAAAACAGAACAGATGAGAAAAGAAAAAACCTGCCATTTAACAAGACTGAAATCGTGCATGATCTGAAAGGTGCAGAAAGAAACACAACTAGGTCTCACTCTGGTTAGGCATTATTTATTTAATTACATTGTATATCATTGTTTGCAGCGCAAACATTCTATGCATTTGAAACTGAGCACTAAACTGGGCTAGCTTTCTGATAGACCGTTTTGTGGATAGTGTGATTTCACAGTCTACTGCCTGTTTTCACCGAAAACACAACATTCTTGTCATATTCTTGTATTTAGAGGAAAAGGAAAAAAGGAAGATTACTGTAAATATTTTCTTTAATGCACACACTCACACAGTGGTTACGAACTGCCAGTGTTAATCCTGAAATGCCTCACGGATTGATCTACCTGTCCATGTATGTCTGCTGAGCTTTTTCCTTGGTTATGTCTTTGCTCTATTATCTTCCCCTCCTCCCCACTTCTATCAGAACCACTTCTGTGCGCCAAAATACAACAGGGGGATATGTCCCAGTACACTTACAAATAAAATATAACTGAAAGAAGAGCAGTTTTATGATTTGGGTGCATTTTTGTGTTTCTACTGGGCCAAAGTCCTGGGAGAGCCGGTCAACAAATGAGACTCAATTCAACCAAAAATACAGGGAAGGGGAGGACGTTGAAAGGGAGGTGAAAAGAGGGGAAAGGATGAGAATGATGTATTTTTCTGCTGAATCAGAATTCACTTTCAGATAACTCATGTGAAAGCGGTGCTCTGAATAAAATGAATTCTCTATTAGTTGCCTGTGTTTATCAAAGTTTTCTTTTTTTTTTTAACTGCAGAAATCCTTCAAGCACAGCCCTCGCTTCAGAGTGGTGGAAGGTAATAAATAACCACGCACTCTCAAAATATTTAAATCAAGGTTCGATGCAGAGGCATTTGGAGGTTTGTATGTGTTGTTCTAGCCTAAAAACGTTTCTAAGAAAATGTTGTAACTAAATGACTTTTATTTGGAGTTTAACAAAAACCATCCACTGATCTGTCCAGCCATGGTGTCAAATGCCTCTGTTCATTTGGAACTTTAGTGTGCCACCTACTGCTCCAGAGGGACCAGAGATTCTCTGTTGGTGACCCGGGACTAGATCAGATGCCAAATGTAAAAAGTTTCTTAATAGCTGGGATTATATCTTCTGAAGTCATCCTACTTTAGCCAAATCTTTTTAATTTCACCGGCAAATCTGTGAAACAAAATGCTTGATGTTCAAAAAAGAAGAGTACATTTAAAAAGCTGTGATTTTAAACAATTGTTAATGTTTTAAAAAAATCACTAGAGGTATTTTTAAAATAGATCTCTTCCATCAAAATTGATTTGTTTCTGTTGTTATTAACTTGAAATGTCATCAAAGTTTTAAATAAAATACATTTGTTTAAAAAAATACCCACGTAATTTTATAGAAAAGTATGACCGGATTTCATTGTTGGAGAACCAGGAATGAACAAATAAACAGATTTACAAAGGCTGTTTTTTAAAAAAAATCTGCCCCGAACGGAAGTGTTGCAGGCAAATATATTTGTATTATATAATGATGACTAATGTATGTAATAAGAACTAAGCATTTGTTTTGTATTAAGTAAAATCCTTACCAAATAAAGAGAAGACAATATTATGTTAATAAAACATATTATGAAAATACATGCTTTGCAGAGTTTCCTATTTTACGTAGTAGGAAGCTGTGCAAAACAAAACAGGAAATGCCTTGCTATCTAGTGACTGAATCTGTGTACTGCCTGAAGGAATATTAAGACTATTCTAAGATACCTTTGTCAATTCACGAACAAACAAACAAATAAACAAGTTAACAAACATCCTCCTGGAGAGAGTGCTAAGGCTTGCTACTCAGTGGTAGTTAACCTTTCAAAGTTTTCTGGTTCTGAAGAACGGAACTTCAAGTGAACTCTGGCACTAGTCAGTGGGTGGAAATAGCGTGGCTCCGGTTCTTTTAAATAATCTAAAAATAAGTTGGAGTGGGAAAATTGTGCTCTGTTTGCATTTCAGCTTCTCAGGAAATGCAGGCGGTGGTGGAGTAGGAAAGGCAAAAGAAAAGTAAGCATAAAATGCATCTACCACGTTTAAGCCACCCATTCGTTTTAAATTTTCTCTTTTCCCCAGTCCTAGCTCCGGGTCCCGCTACTTCTGTAGGTCTAGGAAATGATGTCCTCAAGACGCTTCAACTAACTTCTTAATAGATTTTTGTTTAATGCGTGTTCTGAAATTGCTCTCAACTTCGATTACACCCTCATAAATAAACCGTAGGCACCCACTGACGTGATTGTATCGAGTTTTAATTTCTTGTGGTATTAAGATGACTTCGGTCCGGTTCCTACACTTGGCCGCGCCAAGAGAGGACAGGGCGCCCTGGGCCGAGGACTCATCTGGCCAGCTCCCGCCCTCAGCCCCTTGCCCCGTCTCCCCGGTCTTTCCGCCAACCTAGCCTGAAAAATCCCTACCCCATCTTTCACTTGGATGGGCTTTCATAGTCGAATCCGTGAGGTAGGAATTGTGACTTCTGACCTGGCTAAAAGCAGCGTTCCCCACCCCATTCGAATGGCCTTGGTGGCCGGCGAGGTGATAAAGGTGACGACCACAGTTATTCTCTGGTGTGGTTTTGCTGATGGGTGTTACTGCCGCTGCAGTCTTAGCCCCAGTCCTCGCGAGCGGTTCCAGAGGAGAACGCAAGCTTAATTGATTTTTAAAAAATAGCAGCCTAATTCTAAATCTCACGGGGGGCCTCTTTCCCACCTGCGAGATAAGCCTTGTCGCAATAATTACATTATTTAATATTTGATCAAACCTTTGCGCCACCGCGGCGAGAGGGGCCGGGCCGCCTCACGCCCTCCGGGGGCAGCGGGCAAGCGGCTCTGCCCGAGCCGGACCGGGCACGTGCGGCGGGGGCGCGCGGCCGCCCCGCTCGGGTTGGCTTGCCCTTTGAATAATTCATGGCCTGAGGATTCTGGAAATTAATAAAATGAAGGATAACAAGAAGCTAATTAAAAACTTTCGTAATTGTTGTCAAGTCAGCCTGGTGAAGAGATTGGGCAGCTCTCCCTCTCCCCCTCCCCGAAATCCGGTGGCTCCGTAGGGCGGGGCGCGGCCCCGGAAGGGCCTTGAAACTGGAGCGGCCGAACGCTCCTGCGGCTCCCGGAGTGATTTCGGAGGCGGCCTCGTGGTGCTGCTCCCTCCCCTCCAGTCTCTCAGGCTAGACTTCGGACTTAGGAGCGGGTGCCGTTTCAAACCACAGGCAGAGCTGACTGGGTCTGAATCTGCAGCCAGGAGGGGAACCGCTCTCCCCCGACCCAGGCAAGGTTCCTGACCCCCTGGAAACACCCACCCAACCCTGGCCGCCCGCGCGGGGAAATCCCAGCGCCCTAGGCGTGCGAGCCGCGGCCCAGCGACCAGGTACGCTGGGTCTGTGCCCCTCCGCCGCCTGCCGCGACTCGCGGCCCGGAAGCTTCCAGCTGCCGGGAGCCTCAGCTCCTCTCGAACGGTGGGACAGCTACCGCCTACCGGCCCTGGCCGGGGCTTAGCCAGGCCGTGAATAACCGGAGCGGTCAAACGCTCGAGTGCCCAGCGTCCAGCGCGCGTGCGCAGGCGTGACTGGCGGGGTACGGACCGCTGGGAGCGCCGCGCGGACGGGGCGCGCTCCGAGTGCGCACGGTGCGCGCCGAGCTCGCGCAAGCGCGTTTTGTGTGCGGCGTCACCTCAGAGAATTGAGCTGGAGCCCCGCAGCTGGTAATTAAGCGCTCCCGAATGTTCTTTCCCACCCTGTAAGGGCTTCTGAGGGCGTCCTGCGAGAAAAGGGAATGGACCAGTATCTCGTAGAGGTTAAAAATACTCCCCTCCCCACAGTTTGCCTACGTCAACAGACGTCCTAAACACCACAAAACTTACAAAACTGGTTGACATTTTTTGGCAAGAACTGGGAGCAATAAGGTCTCGGCTTTTGTTTTGTTGTTAGGGTGCACACCAACAAAGCCCTGCTACGAATTGGACCTTATACCTGGCGCGGGAGGAAGGCTGGCCGCTGGGCGTTAGTCCCGGGGAATTCCGTAGAGTCCTGGATCGCAAAACGGAGGATGAAAATCTCGGTTTCGAGAGAAGTTGGCAAAGCTCAAGCCAGGGGACCAGTGTCCTGCTGCTGCAGCCCCAGGGGAGGGGCTAGGAGCGCCTGTCTCCCATCTGTTGCCCCAAGCCCGAGGGCCCCGGAGGTCTCTTCCTTCCGATTTAGAAAGCGAAGAGAATGGGAAAAAAGAAGAAAAACTAAAGAAGCGTGGAGAGAAGTGGCAAAAGGAGGGATGGAGAAGGAAGAGAGGCAGACTCCTTGCATTGATTAGGTAAAGCGAATTACAAACCAAAGTTTGGTAACTCTTGACGCGTGGCTTCAGTGAAGCATAATGCACACAAACTTTTGTAGGCATGGATCAGAATAAAACAAAGTGTTGACAATTTCCAGCCGCGAAAATTCTCTTACACCAGTCTTTCCCTCCCCCCCCGCCCCTCCCTCGCCAAGTGTTGACAATAAACATTTAATGAAGGCTGGGACCCGGCTGTCTCCAGCCAGTGTCTGAATACTTTAAGCAGACCATTAGCACGGCTTCTTCCACTTCAAACATCGCGCGCTACACTCTAACATTTTATATATATATATATATATATATACACAAAGTGTGAGACAAATAGTATGTTTATACGAATATCTTAAGTGGTGTGCAGTAGTTCTGATACCCCCTGTACATATTAACAGAAACCAACGCATTGTAGAATACTCGCGCTTAAAAAACTGTTAAATACAGTTAATGCAATATTAATCTCCCTTTGGTGATATAAAATGCAATATTTTCAGGCAGCTATCGAGCTTTTCTAGAAGAAGAGCTGATGAAAAGAGTCACAGCTGAATAGTGGAGAGAGAAAGCCCGGTATTTATTGCTTTTGTTTGGCTTTTGGCTACAGAGACAGGAACCTTCTAATGGGGTAAGGACATTTATTTTATCTGCAATCTATTGCTGCTAGAGCAGGGGCGGCAGATGGGGCTGGTGCGATAGTCACAGTGTAATTTAGAGCGAATCCTAATAACTAATAATGATTTATGTTAATTTTGATCACTTATGCGACTTTACCAAAGCGTTGTGATGAAAGAAAGGGACAGCAAGAGAACCAGAACGTGACAAGGAGCTCTGAGGCTGAGATTGGAGCTCAGCTATCCTGCTTAAAATGTGTTTTATGAGTTAGCAATGGAAAAACAGGCATTTAAAAAAAGCAGGTAGGATCCACTTGACTCTGGGCAGAGGTATCTCCCGGGGGCTTTCTTTTCTTCTGAAAAGAAACCTAAATGAGAGGAACCGTGACGCCTTTGAGCGGGAGTCTCTTTTATCGCAGTTTTAAAGAAAAAGATATGGTTTCAATTGTTTCATTTGTTTATATTCAACTAAGAGGTCGTGTGTGTGTGTGTGCGTGTGTGTGTGTGCGTGTGTGTGTGTGTGTGGGGGGGGGAATCAAGTGTGTGAGAGGCGTTAGTGCGCGCCGGGGTCTTCCTTCCAAAGTGTAATCTGAGCCCGAGGTTTGAAATCAGCCTTAGCGCCTATGAGCAGGCTCTCGCGCACTGTCGCCACGCCTTATGCAAAAGTTTTATTACTGCGTGCTTAAGCAAGTTGCCTTTCTCGCTTCCCACCTGATATTTGTTTGTCTAGAATCAACTTTTGGGAAGCTTTGCCTTCTCTGCCTCCCATCTTTCCCCTCCCTCAAGGGATCCCAGGACTTTTAAACTTAAAAGTGCTTCCCCTCTCCCCATCCTCCTGGTTAAGTGGCCCGGGTTCAGAACCCCAGGGGCTGCCAACAGGACGCAGTTCTGCACGGGAACAGGCGATTTTCGGCTGCAACGCGGTGCATTGCAGAGGGTCGGAGCGATTTTGAAAGGGAGGGTGCGCCTTGCTCGTGGCAATTTACTTTTTCGGTTACCTTTTGCGCGTTTCAACGCCTCAAGGCTATAGTTTGAAAGTAAGACAGCATCAAAGCAGCTCCTTATTAGCTCTGTATTTGAGAAATCCGAAGATGAAACTACCTAAAAGGTTTAATAGGGCGGAACAGCATTTATTTGCCAAGCAAACAGTCAGTGTACAGTTCAAAAGGGGTACAGTGGTTTATCAGCAGGAGGCTGGAAGGAGAAGAACGTTGGGTAAAGGGAATTTCAAGCTTCAGTTACGACGTTAAAGTGAAATAAATAAGCTTCAAGTGGGATGTCTCCTTTGATTTTGAGTATCATCTCCCTCGCCAAAAATTTATACATACGTACATGTGTATATATATTTCTGCATATATGTACATCCCAGAGGCTTACTCCCCCTTTCAGAGTTTGCCAAGACTTTGTAACTTTTAGGTTTTGTAGAGCAATAATAGTTATCTTTCTAGGGATTTGATCGCAAATGTATTTAAAATATAATCTTTTAAAATACAAAGTTTCATTATTTTTTCCCTTCTTATTTTAAGGCTACAGATGTAAAAATGCACTTAATTTCTTCTACTAGGGAAAAACATCAAGCTACATGATTAAGAGCTGTTTCTTTCCTAAATATTATGCTGTATATTGTTTTCACTTTTGAATCATCTCTATCAGTAAGTGTACTGTTATTGTACTGTTAATATTCCTGGTTTAAAGAGGACTTTAAACAAAATAAATCTTTAAACAAAATAAATCCAGGCAGCTAACGTTGCCTGTTTACTGGTAATGCTCAGGAGCTTGTGTGTGTTTGCGAGCTTGAAGCTGCGCCTCCACGTGCATATCCACATACAAACAGATTTTTACTGTGTTGTACTAAGTACAATTTTTACTGTTGTTGTTGAGTGTAGTGGAGTCTTATTTCTAAACTTTATTCTGGTTCTGTCCCAGTGTTTCAGGGCCAGAAGCAACTCCCTTAAAATTGAAGTCTGGTGCATTATTGAAACTCTCTATCAAACAGCTCTGGGGTGCAGCCTTTCTGAACACGCTGGCTCTAGATGAGGTCTGACTGTCTGACTGCACATAAGCCCCTAATATGTTAATGGCCGTAGGGGATGCCTAAGGTACTATCTCAAGCTGCTTCGCACACCATATGTCAGGCCGTTAGCCACATGGATCTATTAATCAAAAAGAGCTGGAGAGGGAGAAGAGGGTCTTTGAAAGGGTGCGAGAGCAATGGGGGAGGGGGGAGAGGGAAAGAGAAAGCATTTAAAACCTCCATCATTTTTGTTTCTTTTATTAAAAAATGAACAAAAATAACTAAAGAAGGCTCAATCAGTGAAGATTTCCTTTCTGTCAAGTTAAAGATGGTTTATAAATCCCTACCAAAAGAACTCGAATAGCATCTGATTCTTTTAAAATAGAAGGCAATTTTACCTGGAGGGTCCTGTTTAGGGTTCCTTTATTGCAAAACTTTTATAAGCAAGACTCTTGATACAAAAAGTTGTTTTTGTTACGTAGGTTGTTTTGTAGATGAGCTTTATTAAAAGTAGTAGGGGAGGTGGAATGAGTCAAATGTGTGTTTAGGGGATGGAAGGGGGCCATGGAGGGAGATGTCTGGAGGATTTGTAATGAATATATAATTCATCAATATGTATCTGCACTAACAGTAGAGCTTTCACCACCTTTAGTTCTTCTGATAGTAAATGTAAACTTTATATTTTTATCCCTTCTTTTAAGCTGGCTTTATGATAAATGAAACTGCAGAGTCTACAGGGTACAGAAAGTATTTAATTCTTTTAGGAGGAGAGGAAATGGGAAAACACTTTAAAACTCCCATTCTTTCTCACTTCTGCTTTATTTAGAATGATCTCTTCTTCACCCTTGAATGTTTAAAAATAATTTTGGTTAGATAAATACTTTAGAAAGTTTTCACAGCCTTAGAATTGACTATGTACTCAACATGGAGATGGCATACATGAATAAGTACATTAAGTCTGTAAGAAAAATTTAGATTTTTTTCTTGAAGTAGTGAATATGTTTGTCATGTGCCATAAACTTAGCATTTTTAGGGAAATCAAATGAAAGTATTGATTTTAAAGTGTCAGAACTCTCAGAAACAGAGCAGTGAAAGGAAAACATGTAGGCACTTCAGATTTAAAAGTTCTGTTCTTTTCATGTGTTACCTAGGGATAGAGAAAATATAAAATCAAATGTTCATTCAGGTATTATTTTCTAAATTGATAGTCAGTGATTATGAACCATATGAAGACTCAATTTCTGGATTATAAATTTTAAATTTACAATCTGTAATTAATGATACAATTTAGGAAAGAATACCCTTGAATATGATTTTTAATGTTATAGTAGGCTTATACTAAAGTGTTTATAGGATAATGGAATGACTGAAAAATTTATTCATCTTAGGTTTTTAAATATATATATATGCAAGTGATTGACTATTTATATATATTTGAGAACATAGATTATTCATCCATTCCACAAATCCTCTGTCATTAACATAGATTCATAGTAGTCTATTATATTGGACTTGGAGAAAAGAGGGGCAGCAAAATGTTCTTATTTATGATTTAAAGATACCTAAAGAAGATACTTGTGAGATTGTGCTCAATAACAAACAAGAATCATATAAATGACATGCGTTACATTATTTATAGGATGTAAGTGGAGTACTTTGTACTGTATGTTAGATTGGATGTGTTAAATATTTTTTATTTTCACAAATGCACCTATTTGTGTTTATATAGAAGTAAGCTCTTAGTTACAAGAAAAGGTTAACATTGGTAGGTGCCTTTAATTAAAAACACCAGTACATTAGGTTGTTTGGTTTGCCTGGAAAATCATCTGTAACTCTTTCAGTAAAAGGAAACAAACAAACAAAACATTTAAAACATAATTGTAGAGAATTATATTGTAGAGAACTGCAGTCAACCTGTAAATATGAGGGGTTCTAAAGCACCGTATTTCATCCAGGAGATGATGAATACATAAAGACAGATCATCCTGAATCTCAAGAGTAGCTGCATACAGAGAAACACTTATTATCTTTAAATTTTGGTGCATGCCACACGAGCCTTCATTTCTTTCCCTGTAGTTAAAACATAGCCCATATATCTGTCGCATTGGGTTTCCAAAGACTCGTAACTTAATTCCTTCAGGCTATTCATCAGCACAGTAATTAAACTAGCAAATGGATGTAAATAAAGTGAAATTGGTTTCATGACAGATGAGGCGAAGAGGCCTCTGACATGAAACAAGGCAGGACAATAATGATTTCGGCAGCATTGGGCTATGGAAGGAACCCCAGCTGGATTTATTAGGTGCTGCAAGTGATTTGCTGGAAGCGGGCAAGACATGAGCACTCTTTAATCTGACAGGAATTTTGCATCCTAAAGAGCATATTGAAATATAAATCCAGAAACAAGTTCAGGCAAACTGTAAACAGATGTATTATTGGACTGAAGGTACTATTCAATATTAAAAAAGGAAGAAGAATAGAGAACTACAACCTGACCCCCGCCCTGTAGAAGAGCTTAAATTGCATAACTTATTACCTAATCCTAGGAAGTGACAAAATAATTATGAAACATTCTTTTCTGCTTATGAATTCTGTTGCTACTTCAGGGCTAGCAATTTTGTGTTTCCAGGTTTATTTACTTGGGAAAACAACTAATACTATGGATGATTTAAAAACCAGCATGATAGAAACATCTGTAGAAATTATGGATACATGCATATCTGGGAGGGGAATGTGACAAACTGGGAGAGAAGCCCAGATGGGCAACTTATTTTACAGAGTGCAATTATTACTGCATTTAAATAAAATCTGGGATAAAGATCTGGTACCAGCTTATTGCCTCTAGCGGTCTGTGCCTGGATACCCAGAAAGTGCATTTCTAGCTACAGAGAGAAATGTCTTAAGCCCTTGATCAGACTAAGCTTTAAAATCAAATATAGATTTGTCCTGGCGAAATAAGCAGTTCCATGGATTAGGGGGAGCCAACCTATAGCCGAAAATTGAGAAACAAGAGGAGAAGGTGCAAGGAATGAGTTGTTGGCTGGCTCAACAAGACTTAAATGGAAATTGAGTCACCAATTCCATTACAAGGCAGTCACACATAGAATAAATAAAAGGCAGATTTTCACACTAGGAGCAGATTAGCCCCTTTCACCACGAAAAGAGGAGAAATGAACTGCTTTACGCTTAAATGTGATCTCAATTATTTAAGCCCCTTTTCATGAGGAGCAAAAGCCTCCATGAGTGGTGCCCTCCCTTCCCACAAGATTCACGCAGGATTTTCAGCACCGTGGCCAGCTCCCGGGAGGCGGGGGAGGAGGTGGCAGCGGGTCGGGTCGGGGCGGGGCACGGGAGGAGGGTGGGGCGTAGACGTTAACCCAGGAAAGGTGAAATCTAAATACTCCTGAAATTCTTCAGGCGGTTTAATTATTTAGCAGTGGATTCGGATCCACCAGTGGGATACTAATGTGGCCCAAGTCCTCAAATTTTTTGGAAAGCTGTGTTTTAAAAAGAGATTGGGGGCGGGGGGAGAGTAGGAGAGTAGGTTATTAAAACTCTTAATGAAAATAAGAACTTTTAAAAACTAAACACCCACTGCACGCCCACTATTAGAAAATAGTGGGTGACTTTCAGGCCACGAAGGAATTTACGATGAAACTCAGTTGGCTTTCTCCCTGAGCCTGTCCTTTTTTTTTTTTTTTTTTAACAGAAAAATATGCCTAATTATTTTACAGTTCTCTTACAATCACTAGGCATAGGCAAGTCCTTTAATTATAATACAGTCTGAATAGGGGGAGCATATGGAGGAGAATGTCAAGAAGAGGGTGCCAGGGGCAGATCCTCAGAAATCTGTATTCATTTCGGGCTCTTATTTGTTCAGTAATCTCTACCATCATAACTAAATCTTGAAGCACTGATGTAGTTCGAGTTGTTGTTGACTTAACGTCAAAATTCAATCACTGGGGGTTTTGCATCAGCCGGGCTACTTATTTGTCTAATAAATCCGTCATTTTGTAAGAAAAATATTTGAGCAGCCGTACTTGACCTCTTGGTATCCACAAGTCACATTTATTTCTCCCAGTTTACAAATGCAAAATCGAGATGATCATCTAATGCCTGGAGGAACTGTGTTGATTTCTGATTGGATTTTAGATGGAAATGTCTATTTTAAATACCTTGTGATTAAATTGTACATATAATAGAATCCATGCATTTTAAGCTGATTCCTGCTTGGAAACTTAACAACCTGCACTGCTAGTCACACGGACCAATGCCAAAAAAAAAAAAAAAAAATCCCACAAAATATCAAACCCACCTTTTCCAAACAAACACTTAAATTCAGTATCAATTTTAAGACTTTATTAAAACCAGAGTCTTATTTTTTCTTATCTTAAAGTAGTTCTCTTATGGATGGATTTTTTCCCCCCAGAAAATGTTATAATTCCTGGAGGGTAGGGCTTCATTATCCCAATCCCAGGGACAGCACATACAGGAGAATTCATGGCTAGCCCTGCAAACTCGGGGCTGCAGTTTGGAGTATACTGCTACACTGTAGCTCAAGTCCAAGGAAATCCACATCTCCATTTCTGAATTTTATTAGTCAAGGAAAAGAATGTGTTATGTTTGGTTAAATTAATTTTATTCTTCAGAATAACAATGTATTTGGAGATTGCTTGAAAATATTTGTTCCACCCGTCTTGTACGGGATCTCCTTTTAGCACCTTTTAGTGCAAGGCCCCTTCACAACTCAAGAATCTTTCTGAAATCTTTGGCTAAGGCACAACGGTCCATTTGAGAGAGTTTCTCTGTGTAGCGTTGGGGAGAACGAGTCATCACCAGGAGCCCTTCTGTTGTGGCAAAGTGCTTGACTGAAAAGAGACGTCTTCAGAGTTAGACTGGAGAACTGATTTTGTCAGTTGGTGATGAGACTGGGCTAACTGAGGCCTCAGAAACCTGGAACAACCGAACGCATGCATTTATCCACGAGGCGTGTCCTGCACATGCAGTCCCACCCGCTTGGCGGGGATGGGTGGGGTGTATTCTGGTCGCACCTTGGCTGAGGGAGGAACAGGACCTGGCAACCCACTCAAGTTTTGGAACGCCTTTGTTTTGCACCACTTTTGCTTTCTTGCTGCGGGACCTGCGTGTGTGTGTGTGTGTGTGCGCGCGCGCGCTATTCAATAACTGAGAGATGTGTAGAGAAGTGTTGCTTAAGCTTGTTTGTATCTGAAACTGTCTTGATGGTTCGACCCTGTATACAAGAGAATTCAAGCCCTAAGTTGCCATATAGGGGGAGGGTCCCTGAGCCCCTGCCGCCTATGCCCGTGCTCTGCCCTGCATTTCACTCCCTCGGAGCCCCGCTTGGGTACCGCCTGAGTTTGGTGTTCGTACTTTTCCTTCCCTGCTCAGTTTACGCTCGGGATCCCCCCGAGCCTTCGGCTTCTCTATGGTGGTGATGAGAAGGATGCTCTTCTCAAACGTCTCGGTGCTCCCCCGCCCGGGCCGCCTGGGAGCTGGATCCCTGCGTCTACGCAGGGCAGGGCTAGCGGGTGGCTTGCGGCCTCCGGGCTAGGACGGTCCAGCTAGGGCAACCCTCCGAAGGGAGTTCGGCTCCTCGCCTGGGGCGAGTGTCCGAATGTGCTCCTGCTTTTGCTCGTTTCCCCCCTGAGACCTGTAGTGGTCGCTAGTAAGCAGCAGGTTTCCTGCCTCAACTTGCAGTGATCGTGCACTCATAAAGCTTAGTAGGTGCCTGTTACTGACCAGTCAGTCCTTCCTAGGGGAAGGCAGCTGGGATCCGGGAAACTCTTCCCGTCGTAGTGTGCAGTGTTCATTTCTGAGCCTTTCTCATAAACATTTCACTTCCATTTCCAAACCAGCCCTCCCAAACATTGATTACTTCATTTTCCCCCGATAGGACCTTAAGGCATTTCAGGTATTCAGAAAGACATTGAAAAACAAAACAAGACAATAAAAACAAAAAATAATTCTCAACTCTAGGCCCACCCTTCTCTGTGAGAGCAACAATCTACACGACTCTACTCCCAGTTCCAAGGCTTGTCGAGGATGGAAGGACCAGATTATGTCTCTTTGTGGTTTATGCCAGCGGGTCTGGCTGGATTGAAGTTCTAGTTATGAGGAGGTGAAGGAATCATTCTTTAGTATGTGATGAAACCGGTCAGACTGAATTGGCAAATTTGTTCAAGATTTGTTTCTGTTATGAAAACGTACTGGTGGGGCTTTCTGAGTCATTACTCTGTCTTATTCTTTTGCCTCACTCCCGTCCTTGTCCCAACTTCCCCTCAGTTCTTGAGAGAAATGGGAAGGAGGTGTTCCTGGTGTTCTTGGGCTGTCTCCTAGTTGATTCTCTATTTTGCCTTCAGCTGTGGAGATTCTGAGGGGACTTCATTCCTTGAGTGTGGTTAGGCTAGGGAGACAAGGCAAGTGTCTAGGAAGGCCCAACTCCCTGGGCTTTGGTGCTAGACAAAGTTTGCTCAGGCCTCCTTTTGGCTTTCAGATTCTTCTCCATCCCCTGGAATGTTGGAGGAAGGACTTCTACATTTCCATTGGTTGCCTTTAGTTTTTCCAGAGTCAGTCACTCTATCAGAAGCTGGAATTAAGTGCAAGAAGGTAGTTGTGAATGGTGGGATAGTTAGGAGATAGATGAGGGCAAAATGTTTCAGAGAGAGATATATTTTTAAATGCAGATGATCCTACACTTACAAATGTATTAGACATCATTTCTTAGAGGAAACTTTGGAATATTTAAAAATACTCAAGACTTCTACCTATAGGGTTTTGAAGTTAGCTTTCACCTGCATAAAGTACTGACAAGTTTGTGAACTTTTTTTTGTTTGTTTTTGCGGTATGCGGGCCTCTCACTGTTGTGGCCTCTCCCGTTGTGGAGCACAGGCTCCGGACGCGCAGGCTCAGCGGCCATGGCTCACAGGCCTAGCTGCTCCACGGCATGTGGAATCCTCCCGGGCCGGGGCACGAACCCGTGTCCCCTGCATTGGCAGGCGGACTCTCAACCACTGCGCAGGGAAGCCCTGTGAACTTTTTAATGAGAACAAAACTGGAGTGAAAAGGAGGAAGTACTTTGGCAGTTTGAAAATATTAATGTTAGCTTGTGGAAATAGATATACTACACTGTAGTTATTAACAACTTATAAAATTTTAAATCAATACAAATTAATTTAATTATGATTTGTAATCACATTATTCATGATCAATTTGAAATACTACATTAAAAATAATTAGTGCTGGGCGCCATCACTTGAAACTCCCCTAGTAGCTTAATGAAAAGGAATGTCACGTATCACCTTTGGGTTAAACCTGTAAATTAGGATAAATGCTTGTTTTCCAATAAAAATGTGGTAAAATAATTGTACTTTTAATAGACATTTTTATGACTGAGTTGTGAATGTATAATGGATTTGGGGAGGATGGTATTATTATTTTTTTCCATGGACCTTGTTAAGTATTTATTAGGGTTGATTGAGCTGTCAGTGTTCTTTTCAGGATCAGACCTTGAGGATTTGAATGAAGACTAACTTTTATGTAAAAATATCATGCTGTCCTCGAAGCCTGTGCCAAGAGGTCACTGCAGATGGAGGTCCTAACTTAGCATAATGGGTTTAACATCTCCATGACATCATCAGGGAATCTGAAAGGAGTCTAAGGATAATCAGAGTGGTCATTCAGAAGGACAGTAAATATTTTATGAGGATATATAGAAGATAGGAAAGATGGTCAGAAAGGTGATTCTAAGCTCCTTAGCTTTCTGTGAAAGAGGCTTCTCAGTTACTCGAAGTTAAAAGAGCCACTGCATATTCTTATATTAGTGAGACCCTTTCCAGACTCTCGGAATAGGACCCAGATTCGGTCCTATTTTTTGTTTGTTTGTTTGTATATGATTATTTTTGTTTCCTGAACTCTTCGTATTTTGTCAAGCCACCTGTATTTATCCTTTATATGCTTGCAAACAGGAATACACATCCATTATTCCTGGGACTATTTTAGTTTATTGATTTCCCAATATTATCTAGCTCTGCAAGACAGGTTCTTTACTTTTATGGTGATAATTGAAATTACCAGAAGCATATCAGAAGTGCTTGTGAATTAGATGAATTCAGTAAACTCTATTAATTATTTGTTTTATTTTTTGCCCTTTATTAAATATAATATTTGAATTCTTATATTACTACAGGTGTTTAGATGGGATTCCCTTTAATCCGCCCCTGAATTTCTACCTCCAGCACCAAGCAGGCATTGAATATATCTCTATCTCTATCTGTCTAGAGAGTGAGAGAGAGAGAAGAAACAATAAAAAAAAATTCACGAAACTACATGATTCAGAGTCTTAAACATCTCTAACTTATGATCATTTTTTTTCCCACCAGACTTTACATGAAAGAAATAAACTTATTGTGTTATTTGAAAAGTAGACACATCCTTTTCCCCCAGAATATGTTGATTTACACTTGCTCAGGTTTATTAGTTTTTGTTTTTATCACACATTGTATTAATGGCATTAAATGTCTGACATTAACCGTTAAAATGGGTATTTTAGGCTCAATTTCAGAAAAACCAACTGGAATGAGCACTGAGTCTTCACAAATTTATTTGTTTATTGTTATAAAAAGTCCTTTTGAAAGAAGTCCGCATGCCAGAACTAAGAGCCCTCGTGCCGCAACTAAAAAGATCCTGCGTGCCATAACTAAGACCCAGCGCAGCCAAAATAAATAAATATTTTTTTAAAATAAAAAAAATCCTTTTGATACTTTTGAAAAGAAAAGAACTTTTATCATTCTCTGCAGAGGACATAAAATGCATTAAATGTTTGGAAGGGTACACAGAATATTTTAAACTCTAATATTTAATCTTCTCCCTTCCAAACTTGATCTTTCAACATCTTAGGGATGGGTACATCCTTAGAAACACAGGTGTCGTCATGCCATGAAGCCTTCCATGATCTTCTAGCCGGGAAGAAAACTACTTGTGAATTCCAAGGCTCGTTTTTCCTTTCTTTAGTCTCTTGATTCACATTGCCTTCTATTGTAAAGTCATGTTTGCACTCTTGCATTTCTACCATAATAAAGGCTTCTCAAGAGAAGAGAGTTTATCTTTTCTACCTATGTCCCAGAATTTCTAACACAGTATTATATACAGTAGGTAATAAAACTTCATGAATACATGAGTTAAGAAATGCAAAGTTTTTTTCCTGATTATCATATTGAACACATGTGTAAATAATGCAGTCTCTTGCTCTTCTTTTGTATAATTCCATTTTACTCTGGTGATTTCACACACAGTGGACAAATGGCAGCACTGACCTTTTCAGGCTGAGGTTATTCTCATATTTTATCTTAAAATTATGTTGCATCAATTAGAATTCCGTTCCACAAAGCTCATCATAGTTTTATTTTAAAGCAATTTAAAAGCTGTTGATATTTGAAATATTGTAATTGTCTTTATATAATTTGTGGAAACAAAATTTGTGCCCTTGCCTCATGTCATTGCAATTGGCTATGGACTGTTCTCATGACTCAAAGCCCTGATCCCTTTGCCTAAACCCCCAACATACTCCATTATTTGTCCCATTGTACACAGATCTTGCCTTAAAAATTCGGCATTATGTGGTTTCCAGATATTAACTTGAGAATGTCTCTGCATGATTCATCCTTTCTTTCCCCTTTGTACAGTCACTGAATATTGCAATGCAATGATTCCTGCAAGTGGACCAGTCAAAAGTCAAATCATTCCTTTATAAGATACAAAGTTTAATGTGCCAGTTAGCAAGATTTGCTTCTTGGTAATGGGACTCAGCAAATTTTACTTTCTGACACATTTTATAACCCTTCAAAGTAGGTACAGTAATTACAAATGACTCAACTTCCACAGCCCTGTTGGTGCCAGGCTCTGCTCTATATCTCTCTGAGAATGCTTCTGATTGCAACTGAGTAATTTTTTAGTGATTGATACTGTGATTCAATCAGTGCATCAAATGTTACAGTGTTATTTTCTGGGACTCCAATGCCTATTGGTTTTCAATACAGGAAGCAATTATTAGTGCTTTAAACAAAGAGAAGGATGCTAAAAGTGGGTAATGTAAGCATACGTCATTTGACTATTTCTATTTTTAAAATATAAAATCCATCTTGCATTTTAAAACACCAAAGAAATTTTATTTGCAATGATTGTTTTAACTCTAGTTCCTCATCTGAGAAATTTCTGTCATGCTGCGAGGTTTTCTTTGTCTACAATAGATAAGAAAACACAACATTTCTAGGTCCATTCCTTTTCACATTAAACAAACCCCCAAGGGGAAAATGTACCAGTTCTGGGCCTGAACATTACATTTCACGAACTGAAAGCACAAGGACCAAATATTTTGTTAATCACCATCCATATTTTTTTTTCGTATTTTGAGCTGTTTGCCAAACAAAGAGAAGGCAAAAGCTCCGCATTTATACATTTCTACATTAAATGTAGAAACATTAAAAAATTAGATTAGGAAATAGATGAATATAATGACCTTACTCTCAATCATATGCTGCCAGCTAAGTGTTTGAGACTGAAAAATTGCACTAATGAAGCTATTTGAAGGCTTTTGTGGACAACTGCTTCCTCTTTGAAGATTAAATGAATGATGTTGATGTGATTAATCTTAGTACAGGGAGTGATGCAGCAGCTAGAAAATACCTTGGTGATTTTCATAATTAAACTGAATCAACATTTCAAAGAAATGCCAGTGTTATCACTTGTATATTAGAATTACATTCATTAGACAGAAGAAACAAATAATTTGAGCAAACAAGATTTTCCTTTTGGTGTACTGAGATTTCTGTCATGTCTCAGAGTATCTTACTATAAATCATCATTACTGTTTAATTTTGTCCGTGCCTTTTTTAGCTGTTTTTATATCTCTGTGTGCATGCGCAGTGCTGTTAATGATTCAAAGCATCTTGCTGCTCTTTTAGTTATTTTTCAACCTTTGAATTTTATTTTTTCTTAACTCCACTTCCAAGGTAGCTGTCTGCTAACTATGAACTTAAATGGATAATATTTTAAAAATCCAATTTTTAATAAAACAAGACTTCTTGGAATTGCTTTGGTACCTGGCAAAGAATTGAGAAAATCATATTTCTGGTCCACATATCTTTGATGTATTTCAATATCGTGGTACAGTATTATCTTGATTCATTTATTGGTTAAGTCATTTCTTAAAAAAACATTTTTTTTCTTTTTTTCATAAAAGGGTAATTCCAGCAGAGTCACATTTTTTAGTGCTTTGTGGATAAAATAAATGAGAAAATCATCAGCACCACTCCCAAGCCACTAAACTGTGGGAAATTGCCTTTTGGTAGATCAACCAGAAACAGTTCTACTGACTTCTTAGTACAAGTTAGGTTCAAGGGGTAAGGATTACTGTATCAAGAGAGACACAGTGTGTTACTTGTTCTATCACCACTTTAAATTATTTTAAAGGTTTCTGGATGACTCTTGGTAACCCTGGTATTTGCAGTGCTCTTCTAGCTGTTGCACAATTTTTCCTTTCCTGGCTGTTTCATAGAAATAAGAAATGCTTTCTTTTACGTACTGGATAAAGGCTGTTTCATAGAAATAAGAAATGCTTTCTTTTACATACTGGATAAAGGCTGTTTCATAGAAATAAGAAATGCTTTCTTTTACCTACTGGATAAAGGACTAGTCTTTCTCTTCAGGGACTCCAATTTGAGTTCAACCTACAATCTTAAGTGAACTGAGTCTGGTACCTGGTCCTGAGTCACTGGTGACTGACAATACTCAGCCCCAAACTTGTTTTTCCTTCCATTACTGTTGTCTGTAATGTAGACAACAGTAAAATTATCAGGTGCCCGATAGCTCCGGAACAAAATTTCTAAAACAAACAATGTCTGAAATGGATCTAAGATGCTGGTACCTATTCCCTGCTACAACTCCTCCACTAAAACATGACCTAATGGTCTGGAATCTGTTGGCGTTCTTCATGTAGTTGTTTGCATGCATGTGCTTGAGATCCCAGTCAGTCACCCCATGCCTAGAAGTTGCCAGTTAATCGTGACAGCCCATGAAAAACGAGACTTGCTTACCACATTCGGGACCATAGGATGTTCAGTACAAACAGCTTTCAGCGCTCTCAGACTACCCACGTGAAATCTGAGTAATTACTGAACCCAAAGCACAACTTTTCCTCAGATCCTTTCTTCCATGCTCGTTACTTGTAACCGCAGCAGTCACAAGAACAGGGGAAGGAGAAGAGTAAGTGGAAACTCAGGATGCTGGGGTGTGAAGCGACCTCCTAGGGGAGGAGAGCCCAGAAAACTTCACTTTTCAGGGTATTTGCCACGAGGCAGATGGGGAAACCAAGAAAGTATGGCTGCAGGAAGAGGGAGGGAAGACGGCGCCACACATGAGGGATATGATTTGCTTGGGGAGCAGCGAGCCCAGGGCAGGACCAGCATAAAGGAACGCTGGGAGAAGCAAAAAGGGAGCAAGGACTTTGCATAAACATGCAAGGGGTAAACAAAATGATTCTAGTGGCGGATGCAGTAAACAATCCTGTCAGTGAGGAGCAAGTATGGGCTGAGAAAGGGACAGAGAAGGGAAAGTGAAAATTACAGATACTGTGCAGAAAGAAAGTAGAGCTGCCTCATGACTAACTGGAAAGTTGTGTATCCTTGAGAGGAAGCTCTTTCGGAGAACTCTACAAAAATAACTCACCCGACTTGTCTGCTGTCCAGATCCAGAGAGCTGAGGGCGGAAAGAGATAATTGTTCAATAAATCATCCTTATCAAGCACACTTTCTCTTTCCTGGAACACGAGGAAGTTGGAGAGATTGAGAGGTTATGAAATCGCTCCCTGTTCTCCTTCCAGTATTCCGGCCACGTTCCTGAGCTAGCCTACTTCCCCCTCTTTCTTAACTGTTCTGCTGACACATCTAGACGCCCCCCGCCCCCCACCGCCTTCTTCAACTTCACCCTGGTTTTGGCCAGCTCATTTTTAGTGTTACCTTTTTCCCAGAGATGATTTAGATGTGTTTCCGTTTCTCTTCCCTCACCTTGCTTTCTGCTTTTTGCAGGTAAGACACAATTTCTTTTTGCCTCTCAGCCGATCTTCCAAAGAGTAGGTGGCACTGCGAAAATTTCCTTCGGTCTGCTTTTCCTCCAGGCCAGGCCTCAATGGCTGTAACCACATTTTTCTAAAAAAGAGGCTGATGTCTGTCTAGGAGACAGAGATCACAGGTGGAGTCCAAATCAGAACGTACTGTCGGTCAGCACTGAAAACTCCGGCTCTTCAGAGGCCATCCCATGCTGCCTAAAAATAAACCTGCATTGACCTTTACCTCACAGTCGGTATTTCCCCCTCTTCAATTCTTCCAACAGTGAAATGAGCATTTAGGGATCTCTACACTTGAGAGGAGATTTGTTTGTGTTGGAATGTTACAAAATACATTTTGGAGATAATGTCTTTTAACCCAATTATAACTTCATCCTCTTAGGAATTCAGTTTTCACTAGAAGTGTTCTGAATTTCCATAACCTTTCCCACTGTAACTGTCTCATCTGATTTCTCCTCGTCCCCACTCACCCTGGTCAGATTGTCCCCTTTACTCCCCCATGGGCACTCCATGCTCACCATTCATCTTCTTGCCAGAATCCCTTGCTCTTTGCCTGGCTAGGGTCTCTTTATTCACCATGTTCCAAGTCAGTCCACTTTCTCCATGAACCTCTCTAACCCTCATTTATCTTCTTTTCTGTAAATTTAGCACTCAACTGTTTTGAGTGTCAGTAGAACATGTTAGTTAAGAGCGAAGATTGGAGAATCAGAATACGTGGGTTTGAATCCTGGATCTGCAATCTATTAGCTGTATAACCTTGGGCAAGTTATATAGATTCTCTGTGCTTCACTTTTTCCCATTAGTAAAGTGGAGATAATAATGTGTTCTACTTCATCGAATGGTGGGAGAATTTAATAGGATAATATAATCAACACTTAGTGCAGTGCATATTTAGAATGAGTACCATGTGTCTGTCACAATTTGTGTTTTGGATTTTTGTTCAGTCATATATTACACAATAGAAAGCAGAGGTCATCTTTTATTCTCTTTAGCCATCCCCAATAGTGCCAAGAGAGAACTAAGAACAAAGAGGCATTTAACCACTTGCTTATGGATTGATTGTGTCCAATGAATTAAAATGTCTTTTCTAATATGCCGAGTGGCAAGAAAAATTCACCATGTATGTTAGTCCGATTAGACTAAGAAGAGTGTTACTGCATCTTATGAACAACCCTAAGCCCTAAACAGAAGTCAACAGGAAAATGAGCATCTGCACCGCTCACTCTTTGACTTAGAGCTTTGGTCCATGGCCCACACTGCTGCCACCAGATGGGTGAAGCAGTGCCCACTTATCTCTGATTTGTCTTTGAGCTTTCTTCTTACTCTCAAAGAAAAGAAAATAATTTGTAAACTAGGTCAACAGAATGTGTAAACTAGGACCACAAAAGGGGGTTGCAATAAAAGCAGAAAAACAAGGTTCATCTAAGAAAATCATGCTGCTCTTTGTTGCATTGAATTCTGTTTTTTTAAAGAAATTATTTTCTATGGACCATGTCATAGAACTCTTGGGTACTACAACATTTTCAATGTAATTCCATTTAAATCTAGATTTTTGCTGTTTGTTTAACTGTAGTTCAGAGCTAATCTTATTTCTCTTTTAAAAAGGACATGTGAAGAGAATTTTCTATTGAAACTGCTTCTAGAGGTCACACAACAAATTCTGTTTCTGCTCTTTCTCTCCTTGTTCAACCTTATTCCTTGACCTAAATACACTCCTGTTAGACGCTAAGATTCCAAACATCTGTCTACACCTTTCCTGGATTCCCTCTGGAGGCCTGACTTTGTTCTTGACTGTCTATTGCTAACCACAGTAGAAGCCATGAACACAGCTTGTCTCCCTACAGGTCCCAGACTGCCTGATTGCCAGTGACTTTATGACCACTCACTGCTATAACACATTTAGATTTTATGGTAGTAACTCATGGATCCAGTGATGTTTGTGAAATTCAGTTGGGTGAGCAACTGTCTCTGTTTGACGATCTTGTCTTCAGAGCTGTTTTCTTCTTTAAGTTTTTCAGAATTCCAGATCCCTGAAAAATCATAACGATTGTTATGCCTGCTTATTCATATGAATTAGACCAGCAATGACCCAAGCTTAGTCAGATGTGGTGTCAAACACCAGAAAGGCGTCTTGCATGGCATTTTGTATCACCGTGGAAATGCTGAATAAATAGCAATGTCCGTGGCGTAGTACTCTTTAACTATTTGCTCTGTAACCTTCATCTAGTCATATTAAATATGGTAGAAACATACCTGAACTCACTTTTATGTAGGTGGAATATCAGCACATCTTGTTATTATAATTCTTCTTAAATTAAAGAGCCAACTCTGACTTAGGATTCAGGTTATCTTGCCTCACCGACTGTTACTTTGCAGATTCTCCCATTATCTGATTTCAGACAGGGAAACAAACCCTGGAGATAGTGGAAATTCTAATGCGAATGGTTGGAATAGGCATGATGCAGTTTGCTGTGTGGAGATGAAACTCATGACCCTTTAGTATGGAAACTAAAGACTAAACTAAACTGTTGTCAACTAAGAGAGAATCGAAACCAAGCTGATTACAAGCCCACTGAAGAACAGGATTTCCAAAGAGCAAAAGCCCATCTAACGAGGATTTTTGAAGGTGGTTTCAAAGATGTAGGGCAAAGCACAGTGTGTTTGGAAAGAAAGAACGGAGATGTGGAACAACGGTATGGTGCAATCTTTAAGGCAAGGGCAAGGACAAGGGCAGGGGAAAGCTGAAGGGGTTAATGCTGGCAGGATTGCAGAGTGCGATTGCTTTGAGATTACAGTAAATCAAGGGATAAAGAGGTTAAAGAATGAACTACGTAAGTAGGTTTGTGAAATTAATGATGGTGCTAAACTGGCTTGTTGAACTCAGAGAAATGCAGTAATTCATAGTGAGTAGGAAAATGGACAGACATTCAAGTTGGATGGGTTCTTTATTCGTTTATCTGTTCTTACCTTTGTGGCATAGGACAGACAACCTAATTCTTTCATATGCTAACCTGCATAATGGTATACTGAGTTTCCACCTGATTATATAGGGAGTCTAAGGTCCAGGGAGATATTGACCACTCAGTACTTTGGAGCTCTTTGGAAAGGCACACGTACGTGCACATTCATTCAGTAGCGTAATCGTTCCTTGTTTCAACAAAACCAAACCCAATACAAATAACTAAAAAATGAAAAAGAATGTTCAAAGATATGGAATTAAACAACTAAGTTCAAAAGTAAAAACCTCTTGAAGGCAGATGTTATCTCTCTCTTTGTGCCATCAGCACCAAGCCCAGTGCCTGGCACCTCTTAGACTGTTTACAGGTTTGATGAGAAATGATTCTGAAAGTAGCTAAATTAATTTTTTTGGGGAAAAATTGGATTCATCAAAGTCATTTAATGAGTGGAGTTAGTCATGCCGAACATGTCAATTTTGTTTCATCTCAGCAGAAATAAACTCATCTGTCACTGTTTTGCACTTTCTAGCGTGATCTGAGTCTGATATGCAATGCTGTTTAAGCCGTTCGAGTGTGGGCTGGACCTAGTGATTTGCTTCTAATGTATAGATAGTGGCAAGAGTGCTGGGATGGCATTTCTGAGATTAGGTTACAAGAGGACCGTGACTTCCTTTGTGGTGCTCTCTTGCGCCCTCTCTAGGGTCACTTGCCCTAAAAGAAGCATGCTGCCATGATGGGGGCATGGAGATACCCACGTGGCATGGTGAAGAGTTGAGGCCCTTAGTCCAACAGTGCACGAGGGTGTTGAGCCTGGCTACAACAATGCAAGGGAGCTGGAAAGCTAATCATTCAGCCCTAGCTGGGACTTGGTATGACCATCAATAACCCCAGCTGACAACTGGATTGCAACCTCATGAGAAACCTTGAATCTAAGGGACCCAGCTAAACCTTTCCTAGATACCCAACCCACAGAAACTACAAAACACTAAATGTTTGTTATGTTAAGAAGCTAAGTTTTGGGATGATTTGTTATGCAGTGATAGATAATGAATACACTGTTAAACAAAAAGAAAAAAATCCTTGGGCAAAATGTTTGAAAACTAGACTTGTTTTTTTCCTAACAGTTTTTACTATTGTTTTTGCTGAGGGTCCTAAAGAGAGAGACAGAGAAGGAGACAGAGAGAGAGAAGGGAGTGCGGTGGGGGAAGAAGAGGAGAGATTGACTCTGTCTTTCTTTCTACTCCATCAAGGATTCTAACTTTTATCTTCCCTGTCTTCTAAGATAGCAGTCTTGGGGAGCTGAATTGAGTACATATTTGGCTTCCAAACAAATCTTCAAATACATGAAGGCTGGTTATATAAAATAAATAAAAATTATAAAAGAATGTAGTTTTCTTAATCAATGATAGATGGCACGTGGATATTTTCAAAAGTATTTAGAAAAATGTAAACATATTTTAAGAGGAAAGGTAAACAAAGGCTAAATTTACATTGTCATAATATTTATTGTATATAATTTCATTGCTATTTAGTGTTTTTATACTAATTTGTTTATACTAATATTGCAAATATTTGCTAATATATGTAAACTTGTTTCATGGCTCTATTTTGGAAATCCATATTGCATTTCACCTGCCTGTACATCTATTTATTATATTTTCTGTCTCATCATAGCTAGTAGCAGTATTCTGCAGGTTTTGGTGATCCCAGCGAGTTAAATTATCTTTAAACTGATATTCTATTCATGAGTATATACTGTCTGAGAGCATACTGAATTTTATTAACTATGTCTCTGAAACTTCTGAAACTTCTTGGAATGAAGAGAAATGTTTTATTTTTTTTCTTTATTCTTGCCAATATGGTAACTTTCTGAATCCATTATTTTTATAGCATGCCATTTAAATGTGAATATTTTAGACGTTAATTGCAAAGATCATAAATGTGATAGCTGTGAAAAGCACACTGAAGCCAGTTTTATCTTTTTAACCAAAGACAGAATCTGAAGAACAAGATTTTTCTTCTTATTCTCCTCCTCATGATAATCAATGCATATTTATAATTACCTATGGGCATTGTATTATACTAATACCTGCAGGTCTTTTTTATTCATTCAATGAAAGGTTGCCAAATTCGCCTATTCCATGAAGATTTTATGGAAGTAAATGTTGTCATCATCCCTTAAACTGGTAGGGTGCTTTATAGTTCACAGAGCATTTTCATGTGTATCATTCTGTTAGTGCCTCGCAGTGGCCCTGGAATTAGGAGGGACGTTTACTATTGTTCTCATTTTATAGAGGAGGAAATCCAAGCTAAGAGAATTTAAGTGACTCTGCCAATTGGGGGTTAGAAAGTGCTATGCTTGAGTCCTGAATCTATCTACTAACTCTTGGTCCCGTGCTCAGTCCATAGGTTGTTTTTATTTTATAAATTTCTGACAGGTGCAACCACACCAAATTTATGATTAATAATAAGTGTTGAAATGTTGAATTACTCAGATAAGTGCGTTAACTTTCGAATGGCTCAAATCAAGTGTGAAAGGAGATACCACCATTTAAACCAGGAGTCTGTTTTGCTCTACCTGCAGCTATTAATTAAGCTTAGTAAAAATATGCAAGTCCTACTGATGGGATATATTCCTGGCACTTATTTCCACTGGGATTTATGGCCCAACTTACTTAACAAGTGATAAGGGAAGCACCTCTGGTTTCAGATCAAAGTGTATTTAGTATTAGAGGAATTGGCACACTTATTATCCCATATTGGAGAACATCCAGTTAAAATCCAATCTAGGGCTTGATGATTGCTTTATCTGCAATAAGGAGTCATTTGTACAAAGATGTGGTTGACACTAACTGCTTTGAGAGATCTGAGGACCCGGCAAAGTCAGGCACCCAGTGGAGACTTCGGGTGTTCGTGCTCCACCCCCGTCCCCATCCCCGCCACCCGCTTGCCCTTGGTAGGAGTTGGATGTGTCTGTCACATGACTACTTGGCTTTGAGACTGTGGTTTAATCCTCTAACATGGATCACTGGCCCATAGAATATTGATTTTTTTTTTTTTTTTGCGGTACGCGGGCCTCTCACTGTTGTGGCCACTCCCGTTGCAGAGCACAGGCTCCGGACGCACAGGCTCAGCGGCCATGGCTCACGGGCCCAGCCGCTCCGCGGCATGTGGGATCTTCCCGGACTGGGGCACGAACCCGTGTCCCCTGCATTGGTAGGCGGACTCAACCACTGAGCCACCAGGGAAGCCCAGAATATTGATCTTGATTGCTACAGGATTCCTACTGGCTGATCTATAAAGAATTTCATTCTAATGTGCACATTGTAGGTGTTCAGCAAATATTTGCTAAAAATAAATGAATAAATGCATACTTTCATAATTGAAAACTTTCAAAACCCAGAGAAAATGTGGTTTACACCTTCCGGGGGTTGGGCCTGTTATTTTCTTTATCAGAATTTCCTTGAAGTGTTTGTTAAGTATAAGCTTGAATACCCTTCACATTTGGGGTTCCTGTGTCTTGATCAGTGGTAGAAAAGCAGCTGCAGCGTAGTGACAGGGGCATGGAAGGGCTCCCAGTGGGTCCCTGGAGGAGCCATGCTTTGTGCAGAGGTAGGGGTGAATTCTGGGCTCAGAAGCGCCTGGGTCAGCCAACAGTTTTGATCAGTTACCCAGGAGGGAGTGAATGAGTGGGAAGCACCAAGGTTAATTTGTTGATTAAAATTATAATTCAGCATTTACATTTTCAAAGTACTTTATGATTGCTAATGAGTTGTTCTTCAAAGTGGACCTGGGAAGAAGGTTAGCATCTTTGTCCCCACTGTACAAAAGAGGAAACAGACACCTGATGTTAAGTGGCTCATTCAAAGTTGCCCAGGCAAGTTCACCGTGAAAAAGTCTTGGTTGAACTTTAGTAACTGGCCGTCTACACTGGGCTCAAGGTCTCCCCAGGGGAATTGACTCATCTTGGGGCTCTGTTGTCTAAATGTGGGTTGATATGGGTCTGAGATCTTCTAACGAAATAAGCTCAACCATCCTCACTCCTGAAGGATGTCAAGGAGGAAGAATGATTCTGGGAATGCACTACTTTGATCTGTCCAGGGCTGTGATTGTGTAAATTCTGCTCATGAACATTATTTCAGGATTCCGAGCCTTTGCTTTCACTTTTCAACAAATCTCCCAGGAAGCCTTTTTCTACAAGTCTTCTCTTTGAGATAAACTCATGTTCATATTAATCCCACTTTTAGATTTTTATTCAATTAAAATAGACAGAATAGCATATATATTTTTTCTTGTTACAAGGAAATGAAGCAACTGTTCATCCCTAATCAGTGCTTATGGGAGACGCAGACCTCCAAAAGCTGTTTGAGTCATGTTGCTGAGGACATTTCTTCCTCTTAGCTCCCCAAGCCTTTGTGCAGAGGCAGACCTTAATTTTTGCACTTACAACATTATAATGGATGCTTTCTGTGTCACTTTCTGTGAAATTTTTCACTACTTTGTCTCTCTACAATCTTGCATCATACCTGTCTAATCATAGGCACTTAGTATTAAATGCTTGTTAGTAGAAGAATAAATTTAGGTTTTTACAAGTGGCTATAAACTTTTTGCTTCTTTCCGGGAAGGAGTAATAGATGTAGAGTGAGAAAGAATATAGGAGAAAGAAAAAAAGAAATTGAAGTAAAGAGGAGTAGTGCCAGCATGCTGTGTACTATCTTACATACTCTCATTTGTTCTCATTAGTAACAGTGTTTTGTAGATGAAGAAATGATCAGAGACAGAGAAGAGGAGGGGAAAGAAATAGGTAGATACAAACTGTACTGGTTTCCCAGGTGCAAATATGTCCAACATTTGTAGTTTTAATTATAATAAAATAAAATTAGCTTCATGATGAAAAAAATCATCTTTCCCCCAGCCAAACCCTGAGAAGGCCAGTGCCAATAAGGAAATTATCTGGAAGTTGGTTTCAAGGGACTCAGTCTAAACACGGTGGATGAGTAAATATTCTATCCCCCCAAGAGCTCCCCAGATTTTTTAGTGTGGTTTTTAGTTACTAGAGAATGGGGTGAGGAATGTCATCTCAGTTCCTGGCCAGCACATCACCTATTTTCTATTTTTCACTTACAATAGTCCTAACTGTACAGCGTATACTAGGAACATTTAAATATTAGTTCTTGGAATTTTCTAAGGGGAGACTTAGTCACAGTTCCATAGTGGAGGTACTTCAGAAGAAAAACCTTTGGTAATTGAGGGGTTGCACAGATGCCTTATGTCAACTGAAGCTGTATATTATGAAGTAACTGTGAAGCATTGGCCACTGTATAAGAGTATGAATCAGAGGTCTGAGTTCCATGTCTATCTGCCACTTACTAGCTATTTTGAGCAAGTTGCTGGACTTCTTTGTGCTTCAGTTTCTTCACTGTTTTGTAAACAGGGATGATATTATTTACATTAGAGATGTTATGAAGACTAAAAAATAACATATTAAAAATGTTCATTGAATTAGGGAGGAGGGGGAAACAAACAAAGCAAAGGAAAATTCTTCCTTAGAGAAAAACATCAACTAATAAATGTGGAAGGAATGATGAAATTAGAAAATCACCACTTTGTAGTCCCTAATGTCATAATGGGTTCAAGTGTGAGTATAATCAGTGGGTGCTAAAGCCATTGGGTGAAAGATGTTGAGGAACAGGATATTCATCGTAAACCCTGGGGAGTAAGTTTACACTGGAGTGGTCAGGTGGTCACACCTTTACCAAATGGTCAAGGTTAGCAGGACTCCTAGAGGAGTCCTGTAAGAGTTACAGTCCTGTTACAGTCCAACTGTAACTTGACATTACAGTTGGCCCTCTGTGTCCACAGGTTCTGCATCCATGGATTCAACGAACCGGGGATTGAAAATATTTGGAAAAAATTCCAGAAAGGTCCAAAAAGCAAAACCTGAATTTGCCATGTGCTGATAACTATTAACAAAGCACTTATGTTGTATTTATAACAATTTACCTAGAACTTACATTGTATTAGGTATTATTAATATAAGCAACTAGAGATGATTTAAAGTACATGGGAGGATGTGTGTAGGTTATAAGCAAATACTGTGCCGTTTTATATAAGGGACTTGAGCATCCGTGGATTTGGGTATCCTCAGAGGTCCTGGAACCAATCCCCCAGGGTGCCGATGGATGAGTATATATGCTACTATATAATTAAAATCTGAGGTAGCCAGTACCACCTCTGAATTATTCTGGCCAAAAATGTTTCATCAAAATCTAACGAAACCTCTAACCTAACTTCTGGTTTAAGAAATACAGGAGATGGAGGTACAAGCTAAGGTGCACTATGAGAAAACAACCAGAATGTGGGATATTCTGTGTAAGACAATTGGACCTGAATGCTTAAGAAAGTTCAATATCATGAAAACAAAGACAGGAAAGGGGACCGATCTGGATTAAAAGACAGTAAGGAGCTATGAAATATGTAAACTCCATGAAATATGTAAAACAGCAACAAAAGTATCAATAGCAAGTGAGCTATAAGATGCCTTTAAAATAATTTTTTTTGGTCAAGGATTATTAGGAAAATGTGTGTAACAACTGGAACTAGGTGATGTTTATGGAGTAATTTTTATTCTATAAAAATTCTATAATAATTTTAAAAATTTCCTAGGTATAATAATGATTTTGTGATATATTTGAGACTATCTCTCTCTATATATATAATATATAAAGATAAAGGAAATATGAAAAATATTAACAATTTATCTAAATGGAGGTATATGAGTATTCATTTTATTATTTTTTCAAGTTATTATGTTTAGAATTTTTCATGTTAGAAAAAAATAAAAAAGGAAATATATATGTTACTCAAATGATAAATCTATGAAAAATCTAAGCTGTTCTTAATGTATCAATAGTATCTATAAAATATCTATAATGGTATAGGAAATTGTTGACTAATCTATTGATGTTGAGAAGGACAGGAACAAAACTTATCCCCAAAGGAAGTAAAATTCACATAGGAATTAAAAAAACTGTTTAAAGACTGTGAGACACCTAGGAAATGCATAAAATATTTTTCTTTCCTTTCTGAGTGCAAGTTTTATTATATTTGCAAGTTGGCTTGTCATCCTCCTGGTCTGAAGACAAATCCAGACAATGATGCTCTGGGGCAAACTCAGAACAGTATATTAACAGTACATTGCATTTGTAAAGCATTCCTTATTTTCTTAATCTGAATGCATCCTCCCAATTACATAGGTATCCCCTCCAAATACATCCAATCATCTGACTGTAGTCACACATTAATTCCAGTAGACAAATAAGCCAAGGATTTCTTTCTCAATGTATCAGTGAAGAAGCTTAGTCTATGATGGTACATGGGTAAGAAATGTGGAACTAGAACCAAGTATTACTCCCTGCTCAATTAGAGTGAATGGGAAAAAATTTTATGTCAGATTTACTTTGGAGAAGGTAGTCCAATCTGTATTATTACTAAGATATTCTGAAATTCTTTATGCCTTTAACTGTGATTTAAAAGCTACTAGTTATAATATTGTACATCAACTATTCCTCAATGAAAAACTAAAATAAAAAATAACAGTTACAAATTAGGCCTAATAGGCCGCATATTGTGATGTCAGTCCATTAAAGTTGACATAGTGCCTCTATAAGAACATAAGTAATAGACCATATACTTACAGCATGAAGCTAGGTATTTTTTCTACTAAAAGTAAAGAAAATGAGAAATTGAGAGGATCCGCATTGCAAATATTTAAGTAGAAATCCAAACATTTATTAAAATTTTTTGCTATTATTAAAAAAATTAAAGTGCTGACAATATTTTTAAAAATTAAAGATAATTATATCTTAGAGTTTTGCTAAATATTGATTTTACCTATCTGTATTTTTTCTTTTTTCCTCTCCTTTCTTATTTTTTGCTTTCTTTTCCATTAGTTTTGTGTAATGCAGGACAAATGAGCTGTGGATATGTCTATGGAATAAAGTTTTATATTTTCTATATTAAATTTTTAGAAGTAATAATTGAAATGTAAATACATTAAAAATGAACAACTAAACAAATCTAAAATATATCGCTATTTGCACAGATGTCTTCTATTTTTTTTCTGCATCCTTATCACTCAGAAGAATAAATTCCACTTTTCACTGGAACTTGCTGTTTAGTACTACTACAACACTTCTAGAAAATCATGAATCTAAGAGTCAGAACTGTCCAAATCAAAAAACTTTCAAATAATTATCATCAGTAATCCCATCTTGGGATTTCCCTGGTGGTCCCGTGGTTAAGACTCTGCACTTCCACTGCAGGGGGCACGGGTTCGATCCCTGGTCCAGGAACTAAGATCCCACACGCCATGTGGCATGGACAAAAAAAAAAAAAAAGAAAGAAATCCCATCTTAAAAAATGAAGGATGACCACATTTATCCAGAATCATCAGGCATGAGTGCTACCACGTTGGTGAATTTTCCAGAAAAACATTTAAGTGGTCTGAACTTTTTAAGCAGATTACCAATTTAAATGCAATGCTTTAAAAATCTTTTGTGTACCTCCTTTCATATAAAACTTAATATGCAGAATATAAGCTAATATTTACTAAATGATTCAAGGCTATCATTGTGAACAGAATGCCTTTAATCCACATAATACTATGGTTTATAGATCGTCTTCACACATCTTCTCATTTGATCTTCACCGCAGCTTTATGCCATGAGTAGGGTAGGTATCGATATTCCTGTTTTCCAGAAGAGGAAACTGAGGCTCTGGGTGGCTAAGCAACTTTCCCAAGAATCTCTCATAAGTGACAGAACAAGAAAGCAAACAGTCTTCTAGCTGGTTGTAGCATACCTGGCAGTAGAGACTTATCTTCTTATTAATATTCATTCATTCATACATTCAGTAAATACTTATTGAGAATGTACTATTTGCCAGGCCACAGGGCTAGATGTGAGGATAAATGCTGAACCCATAAAAAAACGTAACGTTTCGAAGCTTATGTCAATCACACTGTCACTCAATGCCAGACTTCTACCCCTCAAATGAAGCTACTTCAAAGAAGATGGCAATGATTCTAGGTATCAATTTGCTAGGGCTGCCATAACAAATACCACCAGACTAGGTGATTTAAACAACAGAAACTTATTTTCTCCTAGTTCTAGAGGTTCGGAGTCCAAGCTCCAGGTGTGGGCAGCGTTGTTTCTTTGGAAGCCCCTCTCCTGGTCAGGAACATGGGTATGTTCCTGTTGCTTCTTTGCACTCTCACGCCTGGTGTCTCTCTGCTTGTCCAAATTTCCTCTTTTATAAGGACACCAGTCATATTGGATGAGGTCTCACTCATATTACCTCATATTATCTTAATGACCTCTTTAAAGGCCCTATCTCCAAATACAGTCACATTCAGAAATATTGGGAGTTAGAACTTCAGCATATGAATTTGGGGGGGGACGCAATTCAGCCCATAATACTATACTAATTACTTTCCACGTGTCAGCACTTTCTAGGCACTTCTATTAACACGGATTCTAACAATGTAAGTTAGGGTACAGTTGAAGACATGTTCAAGGTGGCAGAGTAACTTGTGTGAAATACAGCTTATACATGGCAGGGCCTGGAGTTGAGCCCGGCCATTCTGCCTTGATGTTCTTTGATGTCTATTTAATGGTGTAGAAGTCTTTTCTTATCCTGGTTCTTGCCATTCTGGATGACTGAGTACTTGGTAAGTGTTATGCTGCAGGACAGCAGGATATTAGTATATACTTACTTACATTGTCAATCTCACTTTAAAAAAACTGGTAAAACTCTTTTTTTTTTTCCAACCAGCAAGTATTTACTGTGTGCATACTACATGCCCAGCAATGTATATGTTTTTCTATAGGCAACATAGCTGCAGATTTGCTTATTTCCTGCACTAAGCATTGCTAAGTTGATGGGCTATCTGGCTTTAGTTATTTTATTATGGTGATGATTGAAACAGTCCTTTAAAATCTATATTCTTATTCACATCCCTGCAGTCCAGGAAAAGCAAAGGAAAGTATGGGGAGGATTAATAAATATTTGTGGAATGAATTATGATCATGTTAAGCAGAGTTTCCAGTTTATGTTATTTAGTAGCATATATACTCTTGCTATACTCTATATAACATATTTATGGAATTGTTGTCTTAGAAGCTCGGTATGCATTATATTCAATAATAGCCACTAGAAATGTGGTTTTAAAGCCAAAAGATGGAGATTTCATTGGAATGCGGAAAAAAGGAAAATAAATTGAATCCAATTATTTGAATAAATTGAATCAAACATTATTTGAGCGTTTTCCAGGTACCAGGAATGATACCAAGTACTGGGGATACAAAGAAGAATCAGTCATATCCCCAGGCCTCACCTAGTTCAATCCCTCAACATCTTTTCACCAGACGGTGACATTAGTCTCTTGACTAGACTTCCCTCCCTCTATCTTAGCCCCTCTTTAAGCCACAAGCCACACCGCATCACAGCAGTCTACCCAAAATGGAATCCAAACTGCAGAAAGTCCAAATGCTTTAGCATCATAGTTAAGACCAGCAAGACACTGCCTCCCGCCCTTTATCTCCTATCATTCTTCACCTTGACATTTACGCAGAACATTTTTCTTGTTTCTTTTATGTAACATCGGACCTCATCTTAGTTATCAGATGCCACAGAAGCATTCACAGATTTCTCTCAATTTGATATTACTATCAGAACTGCTTCCCTTAAAAAAATTAGTTTGGGCTCTGACTAGGCATAACTGTAGCATTTAACACACGTGAATATCTGATGACTGGCTTTGGTTGGCTTGTAGCACCTCAGTTGATACCCTAAAGTCAGGCAATGCAGAAATATTTTGGACAAAATATTCAGTCTGTGATGTGATCAGAAATAACTTAATGTTTATTTTATACAACATAGTGCAAATGTAACCTAGGCAAATTATCTAAGATTTTAAAAAATCAATATACTTTTTGAATTCAGGGAGGACCTTAATATACCATTTTATGTTGTTGGATAATGTGAAATCTAATATGCTTTTCCATTTCCAGGAATTCCTCCCTGGGCTTCTGTGAAGGAACTCAGTTATTCTAGTCTGATGGGTGGACCTGAAACACTACATAGTATAGTTGGCTAGTGGCCAGTTGTATTTCTTCAAACATTCTCTACTCCTCAAAAGTATTTCTTCAGTGACCTACATAGTACGTAGAAACTAGCTGCCCGTCATCCTAAGAGAAGTTGTCTTCTCAAGGAACACTAAATCTTCCTCTCTCTTCCCTCTCCCTATCTTGATATTAATTTGGATATTACTGGATTTTAATAATTAGAGTCTTAGAGATAGTTGCGCTTATTTGGTAACCAGCTAGTTGTTACTTAGCAAATCAGCTAAGTACACATAAAACACTATAGTAGGGCTTCCCTGGTGGTGCAGTGGTTGAGAGTCCGCCTACCGATGCAGGGGACATGGGTTCGTGCCCCGGTCTGGGAAGATCCCACATGCCGCGGAACGGCTGGGGCCGTGAGCCATGGCCGCTGAGCCTGCGCGTCCGGAGCCTGTGCTCCGCAACGGGAGAGGCCACAACAGTGAGAGGCCCGCGTACCACAAAAAACGAACAAACAAACAAAACACTACAGTAAAACATCAATAAACTGTAATGTTCAGGGAATGGTTACTTGATTTAACCTGTGTGTTAAAAACAGAAACCCCTGCCCCCTTAAAAAAATCTCTGGTTTAACACTGTGTTTAAGATATTTTGGATAACTTTACTGTTAATATAATAAATTTATAGTAGATACATACAGTATACAAACAGCATAAAATATACTATAAGAAATATTATAGACTTGTCTGTTCAGGATCTTGGTTCAGCCTAAACATAAATTCTTTTTTTTTATTATTGAAGTATAGTTGATTTACAATATTGTGTTAGTTTCAGGTGTACAGCACAGTGATTCAGTATTTTTGTAGATTATACTCCATTATAGGTTATAACAAGATAATGGGTATAATTCCCTGTGCTGTACAGTATATCCTTGTTGCTTATCTATTTTATATATAGTGGTTTGTATCTGTTAATCCCATACCTCTAATTTGTACCCCCCCTCCCTTTCCCCTTTGGTAATGGTAGGTTTGTTTTCTATATCTAAACATAAATTCTTAATAAATTCCTATGTACTGACTGAATAAATGAGGTAATAATACAGCTGACTTTGTACTGCTCTGAGAACACATCTTAGATATATTTTAATTTGTTTTTTAAGTTAAATGCCTGTTATCTTATGATTTGGTTTGCTCTTTCTAATATCAGTAGAGATCAGGAAAAGAGTTAGCTCGGTTGATTGGATAGTCAGTTATTTGGATTTAGATCATTAGAGGTTGGAAACACGATGGCCTGAATTACAGCTTTGCCACACACTGTATAAGCGTGAGTAAATTATTTCTCTGAACCTCCTTTTATTTGTTGCTAAAATGGGGATGAAAGTGATACCAACCAATAGACTTCTTGTAAAATTTAAATGAGGTAATGTAGTTAGAGGTCTTCTTAACTGGATGCTGTCGATAAAGGGCAGGCATTGTTGTCATTCGGCCCAATGACTTTTACAGTAGAATTGAACCAGATTTAGTTTACGTTGTTCTCGTTCTTTGGTGGTTGTTGACTGGGATGCTGCCAACGGCTGCTAGCTAGCTAATGCTCCTTTCTCCTGGGCCAGACCCAGGTGAGCTTCTCCGCCTGCACCCCACACTTCTTCTAGAAAAGACATGTTGACCAGAGAGACCTGCTTGATTTAAACCATTCTAATAGCTCAGAAACTTGGCACATACGTAGTTTTCCTGGTGGCAAAGGGTAAAAATATGAAATTACTTGCATTCCTCTCAGTATAATTTAATCTCACACTATTATTCTGACAGAAAAATGGAGAAATCATTTGATAGTATCCTCCTTACAATTAATTCTATAGGATCCACAGACTACTTTTTATATTCTCAGTTTTTTTCCTCCAGATTAAATTATCCAATTTCTCAGCAATCTTATTTTTAATTCCCCTCTTGTGCCGCCCTTCCCTCTCTCAAGTTCCCTCTCCAGCTAAAGATACTTGAATTGTAAATATCCGAGTCATATCTACGGTAAGGGAGAATCTCTTGTAGTGTCTATAAACTTAGTGCTTTAAATGAGGTTAAGTCTAAAATAGACTAAATCATGAGTGAGGGAAAAAAGATCAAAGGAGTTGAACATGTAACCCACAGCACAAGTACCGTATTTCCTTGGCCTGTTGTTATTACACCACATACATCAAAGCTTGGACACAGAGAGGAGGACTTGACACCCACAAAAATGGATTTTGGAATAAAAAAGACTGAGGTGTGAATATTAACACCTACGCACTTCTATTACTTTACATGAGAAACATGGATAACAAGAGTGGTTGCCCCATAGGATTGTGAGAATTAAGTAAAACAATACCTAAGCACATCAAGTCCATCCATTCATCCATCTCTCCATCCATCCATGCATCCATCTCTCTATCTCTCCATCTATCCACTCATCTATCCATCTCTCTACTTGTTCAATCAACATTTACGACAGTTTCCTTTCACCTGGCCTTGCATTTCTATAATTAAAATTAAAAAGTCTCGTCAGAGAAATGAAGCTTCTGACCTGGAATAAGGAACAACATCCTAATCAGAATATCTGCCCTTCTGCTGTGCCCTCTGCTTTGGCAGCCCTGGGCACAGTTGACAAGCTTTCCTAGTTTTATTCACAGGAATTGAAAGTTTCCTGTGTTATCAAAAATCCTCCCCGCCCCCACCACCCCAGAACCATCATCCACACATGAAGCCAAAGGATGGAAGTATAATTGGATGGTTCATCAACAGACTTTCTGATGTTTACCCAGAGGGGTGAGACTGGGGAAATACGCACGTGTCCCCTCAGCGAGCTGATAATCCTGCGGGGGGAAGGCTGTGTGAAAGCGTAAAGCTTTTAGACAAATCTGGCCCCAGGCAAAACTATGAATCTGACCGAGATTGTCTTCTACCTGCTGGCCTCTGAGCCTGGGATCTTTCTTCCTCCAGCCGCGTCCACTCTCTCCCCCAGCTGTCACACAGTGCTGCCTGTCATCCTTTGTGGTGCTCAGAAGAAACAGAAAATGCCTCCCCTCCTAGGCGCTGTGCATTTTTAAATAGGCATCAAAACTGCAAGTTAAAGGACATTTCAGCTTGGAAATGGCCTGCAGGGCAGGGCAGCCTATACTCTGGATCTGCTTGAAGTCCACCCTTTTGCTACAGAGAGGAAGGTTACATGGTCCAAGAAGCTAAGACAAGTAGGGCAAGGAGGATGGCACACTTTTCCTTCCCCCCCGCTCTCCGGTCTTGTGTGGCACGGCACAGTTCAATCCCCAGCTGGAATTACATCGTTGTTCCCGCCTTTCGTGACCCATTCGTCAACTTCCAAAGAGCGGTGGTTGCAGCTGCTGATCCTTCTGGGCCTGCACTTCCGCCTTTTTTTGGGGGAGCACAGGAACCAAAGAGCAGAATGACCACTGCCCATGCTACCTGTGAATGGCTCTCTGTACAAAACACTGACTGAGCTATCTTTAAATCTTACCCTGGAGAACTTTTACCTTTTCTGCTACATCTGAAACAAATAATTTCATGAAATTCTATTAATAGAACATTTAGCAAGATATACCAAATTCCAATGAGATCATTCCAAAACTTCTAAGGGTACAGATGAACCTATTTGCAAAGCAGAAACAGAGACACAGACATAGAGGACAAATGTGTGTACACCAAGGGGGAAAAGGGGGGCGGTGGGATGAATTGGGAGATTGGGATTGACATGTATACCCTGCTAGGTATGGAATAGATACCTAGTGAGAGCCTGCTGTACAGCGTGGGGAACGCTACTTGATGCTCTGTGGTGACCTAGATGGGAGGAAAATCCAGAAGGGAGGGGATATGTGTACATATATGGCTGATTCACTCACTGTACAGCAGAAACTAACACAACATTGTGAAGCAGCTAAACCCCAGTTAAAAACAACAACAACAAAAAAACCCAAACAAAAACAAAAAAACTTCTAACTCTCAAACCGTCTCTCTAGCATTGGGAAGAAGGGCAAGGCAGTATTTGACTTTCTACTTTTTATGAGAAGGACAAACTAAAAGACCAATAACTGTAGGTTTTATACTCCCTTTGCTGTGCCAGGTAATGACAATGTGTGATGGTCCCTTCCCCTTAAACAAATTTGATTAAAGCAGATGATTAGCTAAAAAAAAAAAGTCTGGGAAAAAGGACATCTTTTTATGACAACTCACTTATGGTTTTGAAGTGTGCTGTAAATGGTAAGATCACTGTAAGTAACTTAGCTGAAGTGTAATAATTGGGTTCCAAGTGTTATGACTGATACATTTCATTGAGAATAGCACCCTGAGGTTTTTCCAAATTAAAGACGAAATCTAAATAAAACCTTAAATAATCCATGTGGAAATACTTTATTGTAGTTAATAATCAAGCAGAATATGCTAATTTTGTCTGCAGACTCATTCCAGCGTATTATACCTATTGTGGCTTCCATTTGAAAGGCATCTCACTTGGCTTATGTAAAAATAATAGCATTCCTAACTATTAATAGCAAATAAGAGAGACATTTATGGACATTCATACATCATTTATAAATGACCCTTATGAATAAAGTGTTACAATGATTCCATTAGCATAAGTTCCACAATTATGGCCTGCATAAGAGATACATTTTTCTTTCTTGAATGCACATATAAAAAGTTGCCATTTACTTTGTTGAAATTTAATCTATAAGGCTTCAATGTATTTCAATGTAACTCAATGACTATACACCTAAATACATAGACACGGATGTATCCTATGTTTATGTGGAGATCCATGAGGCCCTTAATAATGTACCTCATTGGGACCCAGGGCACATGACCATGTCTGCCCCTTGGACGATGGAATTTAGCATGAGATCAGGTTTCTAGGGTTGGCTTGGACAAACTGGTAGGGAATTAAGGCCCCTGATGGGGACCTTGATCTTCTTTTTTTTTTTGCCTCTCCCTGTCATCTCTCAATCCAGATTCTTGGGTACTAGCTTCCCTCTTTGTAAGGGAGGTCCAACTTTGGAGTAAGCTCTTGCAAGGGATGTCCAACTTGAGAGTAAGTTACTTACTCCAACTTCTGACGGAAAGGACAAACTAAAAGACCAATAACTGTAGGTTTTATTATTCCTCTCACTGTGCTAGGTAAAGTCAATGTGTGATGGTGGTACTGTCCCCTTAAATAAATCTGATTAAAGCAGATTATTAGTTTAAAAATTAAAAAAAGGAGTTTGAAAAAAAGATATCTTTTTATGGCAGCTCACTTGCAGTTTTGAAGTGTGCTGTAAGTGGTAAGCTCACAGTAAGTCATTTAGTTAAAGTGTAGTATTTAAGTTCCAAGTGTTACGGTTGATACATTTCATTGAAAATAGCACCCTGATGTTTTTCCAAATTAAAGATGAAATCTAAATAATACTTAAATACTCCAACTTTGGAGTTAAGCTAATATCTTCCCTTGATGACCTAGTGAGAGAAGCATCCTTCTGTGATGGGAGTGTAAAACGTGAGAACTGATGGTTATTGAGCTCCTGCTTTGTGGCAGGCACTGTGTAAGCATGATCTTGCTGACTCTCATAACTACCGCATGTCGATGTGCATTTTGATGATGAACCTATGAGCTACGTTTTGTTACACTTTTTTTCCTAGATGAAGAAACCAGAGCTCAAAGATGTGACATAAATTTCTCAAGACTACACAGAGCACGACAGAAAGGGTTTGATCCAAACCTATGCTTGTCCTACCATATACATCCCCTGACCCTAGGGCTCTGCCTGAAATCAGAGTACCAGGTCTCTTGAGCTCTCCCCATTAACTCTCTGGAGATGTAAAACTACTTTGAGCAGAGGTGTACTTTATGTAGGGAATTATCATTAATTTAATCTCAGAATGCCAGGAGACTGCCTGGGCTATGAGGTAGAAAGCTTGATCCAAGGACAATGCCAGTAAGGCAGTTATAATGAAGCATACCCTCCCGCTCTTGATTTCCCATATTCTGTTATCCTTTGTCATAGTCCTGCATCTTCTTAGTGAGACCATTTACGGTGGGCAGGATGTCCTAGCTGTGGCAGGGGTCATTATTGTGAGCCGTGGCCATAGCTCCTTTTCTTGACTTGCCAAGATTTTTTTCCTTTTATTTTAAATTTTGTTTCATTTTTTTATTATTATTATTTTTTTTTACAATTTTTAAAGGTAACTTTCCATTTATAGTTATTACAAAATATTGGCTATGTTCCCCCATGTTGTACAATACATCCGTGAGCTTATATGACACCCAAAAGTTTGCACCTCCCACTTCCCACCCCTATATTGACCACACCCCCAAACCGGTAACCACTAGCTTGTCCTCTGTATATGTGAGTCTGCTTCTTTTTTTGTTATATTCACTAGTTTGTTGTATTTTTTAGTTTCTGCTCAATTTGCTGAGATTCTTGAGGGGAGGGCAGTGAGCTGGCCATGGTGCCCCTTCCCCATTTTTTTCTCAGTGACTTTGCTACACTCTTTTCTTCCTCATAGTGACTGGAAGCATTTGGGCAACAAAAAGTAGCTCCTCCGTTTAAAAAAATCTGGGGAATCCTTTGCTTGGGAGTGCATACAAAATGAGGATTGAAGAGTTTTAGAAGTGAAAGGGGACCCTTTGCTCCACCCTCAATATTTGTACAGAGGACACACATTTATTGTGATTAAGAACCAGCAAGACTGAGTTTCAGCCTCCTTGACTCTGCCACTTCCTAGATGTGAGACTTCACGCAAATTATTACCTCTTTGTGCCCTCAGTTTCTCATCTGCAAAATGGGAATAATAATGGTACCTGCTCCATAAGGCTTTGAGAAGATTAAATGAAATGATCCCTGGTCCAAAAAAACTTCCAGTAATTGGTAGCTGCCGCGACGACGACAATGATGATGATGATGATGATGAAGAAATAGTCCAACTAAGATCATACTACTAGTTTGTAGCACTTCTGGCACTGGTGCTGGAACCCAGGCCTTCTTACTCAGACCAATTCCTTTTCCTCTCTGTTTCAATCCAAGATAGATTTATAATTTTGATATTAATTTTTAATATCAACCTATACAATGTTTATAGCTGACCAATAAAAACAGTCTAAAAGCATTATATTGCTAATTTTAACTTTATTAAATAACTAACTTTAGTTGTTGCTTTACAATAGGCTGTGTTTGCTAGTTTCCTATTGATTATATCAGCATTAAATCAACTCTAGCAAATGTCTGTTTCTATATATGTTATAAACCATTAACTAAAAAAAGAATTATTTTTTCATTCTATTCTCCATTTTCATGCAACATGTCAGCTTCGTCCACCACATATTTTGCCAGGAGTTTGTCACTCCAAAATTGTGTTTTTCCCTTTGAGGATAAGAGCAAGTCAGATAATGACCTGTTCTGTTGAAAGTAACTGGAGAATATAACTACTGATGTTGTAATTTGCAGTAGGAAAGTCTTGCTAATATTTACAAAATAAATCCTAACTTCACAAATAATTTATCCCTAAATATTCTTTCCTTTTTTTGGCGGGGTTGGGGGGGGGCAGGAGATTGTTGGCCTTAACCCTAAAATCGATTCCAAGGAAATTGTAATTTTTTAATGAGAGTAATTTTTTTGCTGTGAAATTTATTGATGAATAAAATAAGATCCTGAACAAGGAATCACTATTTTTTTCCCATAAAATATAATGTTAACGTATTTCTTTAATGTCTTCCAAAAACCTTTTAGACTAATGAGTCCTGAAGCCAAGATGCCTCTTTCATAAAGAAACAGGAATCAGAAAAAAAATTTAAGGTTAACTGTGTTTATGTGCATGAGCGATTATTGTATAAGGATATTAATAATAAATTACAGAGATTTATAAATAAGTTATCTACGGTAAACTAAACCAGGACTTCTAATTTCCTCTTTGTATACATTGAGCTATTATTTAACTATAAGCTATTTAGCAATTAACTACAGCTGTTTTTGAAATTTTATGGATCTCCTCTGGAGATAAGCAAAACCAGATATCTGTTGTAGAAGATATTACCTCTATAGCCTTTATTTTATAACCAACAACTCTTTAGGGATTGCTTGGTTGTTAAAAATTAACGTAGGAATATCTATTTATGACAAGCAGACATATCAGAATTCTATTCAAAACTTGAATTGAGTAGTGTGAAAGCCCTTATTTTGAAGGATCAAGGCAAACTGCATGTAAATCACACCAGACCTTCAAATAGTTTTCAAAAACCATCAGACCTGAAAAAGACCATTTACTTCACATAATTGAAATTGAACTGCTTGCGTTAACCTGAGCCTCTTTTCCTCACTTGTTCTGATATCAACATCCCTAAGAGAATGCAAAAGCCCTCCTGACTTCTAGCATATCCTGAAAAATCAGAATTTTATGCAAATGCCTGAAGAAAGAGAAAGAAAATATGAAATACTCTAATTATTTAAGTCCAACTATCTGATACTTAATAGGTCTACTCTGACTTATATTTGTCATATTGTACAGAGGGACCAATATTTATTGCTACCCTTGGATTCCTTTATAAGATAGAGGGCTGCCAATTTTGTAGTAAATTGAGTGTGGCAAAGACTTGGATGGGGGCCAGCTTCAAAACAGGCACAGAAAATGTGTTCTTACCACAGTGAAAGGAGACTAGATAAACTTGCATTGTTTCTGTCAGCTTTGTGATAATTAATTTCAACCATATTATCTGAATTAAAAAATGACATTTATTCCCTGGACCGATTTCCTGGAACCTTTCCAACTTCACTACCCTATTTTGGCAAAAGCTTGGCTAAACTATGAACAAAATCATTGAGAATCGATGCACTATAGGATGTACATATCCTATAAAATATGACACCTCTTTTATTTTTTTTTAATATGACACCTTTAAAACATGATTTTAAAACAACCTTAGTAGAAAAGAAAATGTGTATGAGAAAGGACCATAATTCTCCCTGGCACAGCTGGAGTGCCTTGAGATGGAAAGTGAAAAAGGCAGACGATTAGCAGACCTTTTGGGCCAGCGGTATGGATCTCCATCCCTCACAGAAACCCGTGTTGGCTCATTTGCTGATAGCAGCGATGGACTGTGGGGTAGTATTATCGCCTGCTGTTCCCCCTCCCTCACTTCGGGGGATATCAACACAGGAATCCTCAGTCAGAGCTCCATTGATTATCCTCAAAATTTGCTCCTGCTATTGACCATAATAGGAATAAAAAAACGTGCCTCTGAATTATTCAGAATGAAAATATACACAGAAGAAATCGATAAGACACATCTGATATTAAAGGCAAATTAAAACAGACAGTAAAAGCGGGGCTTGAGGCAGCCACTACATACAGAGAAGGAGGCATTTTGGAGATAAACGAAAAGTGTTTTTGCTTTCTGCAAAAAGATGTTATAGCTGTCAAAGCTTTTCAAAATTAATAGCTTTATTAATGGAGGCATTAGGGCTTCCTGGCCAGATAGTTCCTTGTAAATGTTGGAATTATACTGGAGATGCCAGCTCCGTAATTTCCTCCTAATAGTGCCACTGTCTTTTTCACTTAACTGCAACATGCAGTGCTGGAGGGATAAAATTCTGGAAAAAAGATCAGGTCAAAACCAGGATTTCAACAAATAACCAGGGCCTGCACTAAGTCCTGGTAGAATTTGATAGAAGTTAGAAATTAAACAAATGGAATAAATGTGCCCATCTCACTATCACGATTGTGAGAAACACAGCGACTTTGTATCTTAGACAGAAAGAACCAGGTTCCAGGAGGCTGTTACGAGTACGTGGGGTGCGGGGGCAAGGGGAGGAAATCTCTGGCCAAGAAACTTCACCCCGTTTAACTGGGATTTCTGAGGGGAGAGGAATCTATTCATAGTTATTTCAGTGGCATTGAAGTGACAACTTGCAGTTGTCTGGAAATTTGATTCCCTGGGTGGGCTTCTTAGAACTTCAAATAACCTCTGCCCCCTTTTCCTTCATGAACAGGTGAGTTTAGTCCAAATTATCAAACATAATTGTTTAGCATCTCCACCTTACTCTGTGAGGTTTTAGTCTTGGTTACTCATCTGTTCTCTGCAGGAGGCAAATTACCCAGTAGTCCAGGAAACTGGAGACCAACTTCCCCAACCCCTCCAAGGCTCAGGGACCAGCTTGAAGAACCAGGAGCTTTATTAGGGAGGCGGTAACAGTCTCTCTTGACTCTCAGTTGAAATGTCACTCAATTAGGAGTCTTCCCCTGGACTGCTGAGTGGAGAGAGGCCATTCTCCTGGGATGCTTCTCTTCCCAGCCCTGCTTCTGAGGGGAGGCCCCCAAGTTGGGGGAACGTACCCTTTCTGTGAAATTAGCTAGGGGTAATATGGCAGGGCAGCACTTGGATGACCGAAGATAGAACTTTTTCAACTTTTTCAGCTCTCCTCTTAGATTTTCTATTCTTAAAGTCACTGCCTTAAAAAGATATATTTTAAAAGTACATAATTAAATGCATATAGCTGTGCAATACATCATGATCAGCTCTAAGAGGAGGATGGGCAGCATGATTTAACTTCTGTTTCACAGCAGTTGAGACAGTTCTGATAGAAAGTTGTTCAGCATTAGATGTGTAAAGATTTTGGTAATTCTTTATGGCCGTACTAAAACTATAGAGGTGGGCTGTGCCATTGCTTTTGGAACTTTCCTTGGCATGGCCTGTTAATTGGAGTTACTACTCTTGAGAATGATCAGAAGAGATCAAACAAGAAGAGCAGCACATCAGCCAGTGCCCCCTGCACTCCCAGGTCCAGGCTTTCTTCCTTTACTGCGTGTTAATCACTTTCCCACCTCTCAGATGCTCTCCCCTAGCCTCCCTCTCACCCTCTAGGGGACTGTTTCACTCTTTCCCTTTCTCTTTAAAACCCTGTCACTCCTGCACTTCCGCTGTCATCTTCCCTCTCATCTGTGACCTTGCTTCCCCCTTCCATGAGAAATCTGAAGGAATCAGACAGCATTTGAACATCTACCTGAATCCAGTCCCTGTACCTTTCAATCTGCCCTTCCTGGCTCTGGCCAGGGCTTCCACAGGTAAACTAGTTTGTAGCCCCTTTTTCCTTTTCAGGGACATTACTCCAGCAATATTTTCTTTCCTGCATCATCAGTTTTTATCTTTCTACCAGATGATTCCCGTTGGCCCACAGACATGGTGCTGTTTCTCTTAGCTGAAAAGAAACAAACAAAAACAAAACAAACCAAAAACTGTTTTGACCCCATTTCCTCCTCAAGTTACCATCCATTTTTTTTTCTTACCTTTTCCGGAAAACTCTGTGAAAGAGTTGCCTATGTTACTACTTCTAATTACTCTCTTCCCATGTATTTTTTCTAACTTTTTATCCTGAAGTAATTTTAGATTTACAGGAAAATTGCAAAAATAGTACAGAGCATTCCAATACACTCTTCACTTAATGTTAACATTTTCTGTAACCATAACACATTATCAAAGCCAGGAACTCCCATTTACTCTTGAACCCATTGCAATTGTACTTTCTTGCCTCCAAATAAACAATGACCTTCACATCACTGAACCCAAAGGTCAGTTCTCAGACCTTATCTTATGTGACCCATCACCTCTCTTTCATAGGGCTGGTAATTCCCTCCCCCTCCATACACTTTCTTACCTTGGATTCCAGGTCATTACTACCACATTTTCCTTCTTTGGTTTCAGTGTCAACACTTGCCTCTTCTCCTCGGGGCTCTTTGCTTGGTTTCTCTTTATCTTTTTGACCGCTTAACATTAGAATGTCCCAGAGTTGAGTCCTTAAAGGACCTCTTCTCTTTCCCTACTGTCCAGACTCACTTGGTGACCAATCAACTCGCACTGCTTTAAATACCATCTATACACTGATGACCTACACATTTTCTATCTTCAGTTTGAACGTTCACTCCGAACTCTAAACGTGCATGTCCAGTTGTTTACTTATAAGCTTTACTTGGAAGTTTAACAGGCATATCAAACATAACATTTCCCAAACTGAGCTTCTGCTCTTCCCTATTCCTCCACGTGGTTTCTCACACTGTAGTCCCAGTGCCGGAAAATGGCAACTTTATCTCTCCAATTGTTCAAGACAAAAATTTTGGAAAGAGACGCTTCTCTTTCTCTCCTAGCTCACATCCAAATCTCGCAGACAATTCTATTGACTGTACCTATTGACAGTTCTATCTAGAATCCAGTCACTCTTCAACACTTTTTCTGCCAGGATCCTAGCCTGAGCCACCATGATCTCTTCCTAGGTTATTTCCATAGGTAACTCACTGGTCCCCTTCCTCTGCTTTCCCCTCATCTATACTTCAACTATAGTGACCTTATTAGAGCATAAAACATACCACGTGACTTCCCTGTTCAAATGGCTCCCTATCTGCAATGGCTCCCCATCTCAGCCAGAGTAAAAACCAAAGTCCTGACAACAGCATACAAGGCTCTACATGACCTGATCATCCTCTCTGTCACCTGTCTGACATCACCTCTTACTACTCTCCACATGGCTCCCTTTGTTCCAGCCACACTGACCTTCTTGCTGCCCTTTGAATATTCTAGCCTGCTTCTGCCTCAGGGCCTTTACACTTGCTATTTCCTATTCCTGGAATGTTCTTTTTTTCCTGATATCCTTATGACTGGCTCCCTTACCTTCACTCAACTGCCATTTCACAATGAGACCTATTTTTTGATCACCATATTTAAAACTACCTCTTCTTTTTTCCAAGAGTTCTTGTCCTCCTTTCTGTTTTTTTTTAATTGCACTAATAACTATCAGAGTACTATACTTGTTATTTTATTATCCTCTATGTCTTTCTACTAGAATGTAGTTTCCACAAAAGCAGCAATTTTTTCCCTTGAGTATTACATCCCCAGTTCTTACACATTGCCTGCAACATAATAGATCCTCAAGAAATTTTTGTTGAATGAATGCATGATGGGCCCATATTTCCATGAGACAGACCATGCAAGTATTTTTGTTCCCACTTAACTGGGAAGGAGGCAGAGAAGAAAGCATTTTGAGGTAAATAACTTGTCCAGAGTAAACAGAAGTTTGCAATGAGAGCCCAGTTCTCTCAACTTCAAGTGCTCAGGCATTTTAGTACATGTGTCTTTTAATTCATCAGAAGCTATATATATGAAGATCTTGCTGAACTTTGCTAGGCTAGGGTTATAAAAACAGACCTGGGGCAGAGGAGTACACTAAAATCATTAGTGGTCAGCTGGTTAAATTTTGGGGATCCAAACTTCTTTTTACAAGAGAAGAATTCCAAGTAAGCTTTCACACTGCAGGGTGACAAGAAGGAACATTAATCTGCCAGGGCAGCTGTTTGCTCTTATAAAATACATCAGTCTTCATCATAATGGAAAATCCAAGAGGCAGCTTGCTGATTGAATTGAAAGTCAATGGGAATGAAGGAATTGTCCATGTTGAATTATTAAGTAACTATTTCTAAATTAAGCCTTTTGGATGAGCAGCAAACTGGACTGCAGCTTGCACAAATGTATGTTTTCCTCACTCCTCTTCTAGGAGAAGTTACGTTAGGTGTATGCCAGCACATCAATCAAAGACCCCCAAACAGGTGTGTGAAATGCCCATCCATCATATGGGATCTCTGGCCACTCCACAGCAGAGTGATTTGGAACTCGTTCAATGGATAATGCACAGGAAAAAGGAGAGGCTGTGCAGAGCTATTAGTGTGAATTCAAAAGGGCATGGAAAATACAAATTGATGCTGGAACGAAAGCTGAAGATCTACTCAGCAGTTTGCTTATTCTGATGTAGGCTGCCAGTTTGAGAAATGGAAGAAATAATTCAGGCATGTGTGGAAAGGGCCTATTTTTAAAAATAAGCTTTTTGTTTTAGAACACGTCTAGATCTACAGGAAAATTACAAAGATACTGCAGAGTTCCCTTATATCCTACAGTGATCTCCCCATTATTAATATCTGACATTAGTGCAGTACATTTGTTCCAACCAATGAGCAAATATTGTTACATTATTACTCACTATAGTCCATATTTTATTCAGATTTTCTTAGTTTTTACCTAATGTCCTTTTTCTGTTCCAGGATCCCATGTAGGATACCACATTACATTTAGTTATCCTGTCTCCTTAGGCTCCTATTTTCTGAGATTTTTCTCAGATTTTCCTTGTTTTTGATGACCTTGTCAGTTTTGAGGAGTACTGGTCAGGTGTTTTGTAGAATGTCCCTCAACTGGGATTTTTCATGATTAGATCAGAGTAATGTGTTTTGGGGAGGAAGACCACAGAGGTAAAATGTCATTCTCATCATATATCCAGGGTACCTATTATCATTATGACTTATTATTATTGGTTTTAACCTTGATCACTTGGCTCAGGAAATGTTTATCAGATTTCTCAATTATAAGGTGACTCTTTTTCCCCCTTTCCATACTGTACTTTTTGGATGGAAGTGTTTTATGTGCAACCTCCTCTTAAAGACTGGGAAGTTACGCTCCACCTCCTTGAGGGTGGAGTATCTACATAAATTATTTGGAATTCTTCTGCATGGGAGATTTGTCCTTTCTTCCCCATTTACCTGTCTACCTATCTATCTATCTATTTATCTATCCATTCACTTAGCATAGACTCATAGCTATTTTATACTCTGTGTTATAATCCAATACTTTATTTATTTATTTATTTATTTATTTTGCGGTACGCGGGCCTCTCACTGCTGTGGCCTCTCCCGTTGCAGAGCACAGGCTCCGGACGCGCAGGCTCAGTGGCCATGGCTCTCGGGCCCAGCCGCTCCGCGGCATGTGGGATCCTCCCGGCCTGGGACACAAACCCGCGTCGCCTGCATCGGCAGGCGGACTCCCAACCACTGCGCCACCAGGGAAGCCCCAATACTTTATTTTTTTTGCTCAATAGTTTCCAGTCTTGGGTATTAGGAGCTTTTTTAATTGGCTTCTATGTCCCTTTGACATCCCCTCCCCCATTCCCCATGAATGTGACTATATATGTATAAAACATATGCTTACTTTCTGGCAGTACAGTATGCTCAGGCTCATCTTGCATTTTCCTGTCTTATTCCTGGTTCCTTTTATTGTAAAATGGCATTAGAAACTAAGATCTGTGTTCTACGTACGCCTATCATTACTGGGGTATAGTTGATTCTAGGTGTTCTCAGTTGACAGGACAAGGAAATATAAATGTGTCTACTAATCCATATGTGTGTGTGCGTGTGTATTTGTATGGAACTGTCCATTCTATATTTAAGCTAAACATATATTTATCCTCATGTGTCTAACTCTAATCTGTTACCACATGGATCATTCTAGTCTCCTCTCCTTGCTTCTCTGTAACCTTCCTTTCCAGCAGTGAGAATCTGGCTTTCATTATCCATCATTTACCCAATTGTTCAATTTCAGTATACATGCAGAGTGGTTCCAGAATTGTTAACCCATGCCCTTGTGAGAAACACCTTTATCAACTACAGTTCAGTGCTTATGTATAGTGGGGTTGTTTTTCATTTAATCTTACAGACTCTATTTACTTGGAAAATTGCTTAGTTTAACATCTTTTTCCCCTTACCCCTTCAGTGAAGTTATTTAATACAGTGGTAATATATTTAGATTCCTTTGTCACATTTGTATATCATTCTGGAATCTTCCGACCTCCTGAATGATTTTTTTTAAAGTTATAATAAATAAGGTTTGTTCTTAAGGCTGTAAAGTTCTATGGGTTTTGACAAAGGCATAGTATCATGAATTCATCATTATGGTATCATACAGAGTAGTTTCACTGCCCTAATGGCTGAATAGCTTCACCCATTCAATCCTCATCCTTCCTCCATCCAACCCGTAGTAGCTACAAACCTCTTTACCATCTCCACAGTTTTGTCTTTTCCAGAATGTTATATAATTGGAATCATAAGCCTGAAAGACTGCTTATTTCACTTTGTAATATGCACTTAACATTCATCCACGTCTTTATGTAATTTGGTGGCTCATAATTTTTTTTTTTTTACTGCTGAATGGTATTCCACTGTGTGGGTGTACCACAATTTGTGTACCTATTCATCTATTGAAAGACATCTTGGTTGCTTCCAGTTTTGAGTGACTATGACAAAATCTAATATAAACATTTATGTGCAGGTTTTTGTGTGAACATAAATTTTCAGATAAGTTTGGGAAATATCTGAGAGTGTGATTGCTGGATCATATATTAAGACTATGGTTGGCTTTGTAAGAAACTGTCAGACTATCTTCCAAAGTGGTTGTACCATTTTGCATTCCCACAAACAATGAATGGGAATTCCTGTAGCACGGCGTTCTTGCCAGCAATTGGTGTTATCAGAGTTTTGGATTTTAGCCACCCTAAAAGGTGTTTAGTGGTCTCTCGTGTTGTTTTAATTTGCATTTCCCTGATGACAAATCATGTTGAGCTTCTTTTCACACGTTGATTAGGAAAGGGCCCCTTTTTAAGAATCCCAAAACCCCTTACATCATGTGAGCTGGCTTTCCTGTGTCAGGAATTTATTACTATTCAGTCTAAACTTCCAGAAGTTTTGAGAAGGAAATTTCAAATAAAAGCTTTTCTTCCTTACAGCCAATTTCCAAATGGCTGAAAATAGTTCTGACATTTTTACAAAGTGGACAGTCAGGAGATGGCAATGTTGCTTTCTGACAACGAGTCTATTCTTTGCATAATTATTTAAAATGAAGTTGATTTGTGTTCCAGATAATAGCATTTTAAAATTTTTAGGTAAAGTGTATGACTTTTCAATGAGTTTCCCCAAATGTTTTATAAAACTCTACCTCATCTCTGACTAGTCTTTAGCCTCTGATTAAAGGGCACTGGACAACTGCAAGGACCATTTTATAGACTTCCAATGCTTCTGGCTTTAATATTCTGTGCTGGATTCACAGAATTCTTTTACAGATGCTAAGCATTCAATCCTGAAGGCTCCGCTTCATCATCAGGTAATTAGTATTTTCATTAACTTGCTTATTGTCAAGGAAAATGAGCCTTGATCATCTAATTTTTCCTCAATGAGTTGAATATTGTAATATATCTATAATTAATGTGCTTTATGCCACAAACGTGTAATGGAGTGGAAATCTGAGGCTGCTCTCAGCAGTCACTGTCAGTAAATGTTTGATGAATAAACAGAGACTTTCTAATGGGAAATGGTGGCGACTTTTATAAGCAGACACAATAAAGACTTTATTAACATACTTAAGAAGCATTCTGGGAAATAGAATTGAATGCATTATTACTGTAGGCTCCTTTTGTGAAAAGTAAATTTTACTGTCCCCATAACAAATGTTTACTTGTTTGATGCAAGTTGTGGTATCAGTATTTTATGACGTATTCTACAATTTAATACAATGAAGCTTAAATTAGCTACACATTCCTTATGGATTTGAGATTGTGAAAAAAAAAGCAGCAACAATTCTGTCTGTTAATCATTTGCAAACCCTGGTTTACATGGAAAGGAAACAGTGCACCTATTTCAGGATTTTTAAGAGCCCAAAGACAAATTTCAAGATATTTATGCTAGCTAGTAAAGAGAAGAAGTAAATATGGGTGTGTTTTAGTTCCATATATAAAGAGTGCAGTTTTATTTATTTATTAAGCAGTATTTTAGTTTTTATAATATATGTCTTTTTCACAAAGTGGGTATTTTTTAATTGAAGTATAGTTGATTTATAATCTTGTGTCAATTTGTGCTGTACAGCAAAGTGATCTATCTATCTATACATTTTTTCTTAAAAATATTCTTTTCCATTATGGTTTCTCACAGGACATTGAATATTGTTCCCTGTGCTATATGGTAGGACCTTGTTGTTTATCCATTCTCTATATAATGGTTTGCATCTGAGAACCCCAAACTCCCACTCCACCCCTCCCCCACTCCTCCTCCCCCTTGGCCACCACAAGTCTGTTCTCTATGTCTGTGAGTCTGTTTCTGCTTCGCAGATAAGTTCATTTGTGTCATATTTTAGATTCCACATATAAGTGATATCATATGGTATTTCTCTTTAAAAGTGCAGTTTTAAATGGTAGATCAACAAAAGGGCAAATGGATTAAATTTTAGAGTATGTATTCACAGACTCTAATGAAGGATCCAGAAACATGTGAATTTCCTTGTATCAATATATTTGTTTTTGTTCTTTTTTTTGTCAAACCGCAGTTTGACTTAAGAGCTGCCCTTTCTTCAATTATTTGTGAAATAGAATTGGAAGGGTGGAAGGGAACCTGTCCATAGTTCTGTCTTCAATCTAAAGATGAAGCCTGTGCATTGGGAAGATTTAAAATAATTTTCCCATGGTTTTATAGATAGAAAGTGGCAGCAGAGGAACTAGAACCCAGGTGACCTCACTTTTCTTCCCACACACTCTCCACTAGGCATGGATTTGTAAGTGGTGAACCCTTCCATCATTGTCACTTGAACCACTTTCACGAAGCTGTCCCCAGTACCAGGGGGATGGCAGCCTACATCTTATATATGAAAGTATAAGTGTCATTTCCAAGTCTGCCTTAGCTTGGCCCAAGCCTGGTTATAAGCATTCTTTAAACGTGAAGAGAAGAGAATATTAATTTGGACAAAGAGTAACTTAGGGTAACATTTCCTGGCAAGAAGGGAACCAATCTGTCCTTTACATTGTAAGACAACGTGGGTCTCCCAAAGGAAAAGTTGGATCATGTCATCTCAATGCTCAAGACTCAGTGGCTTCTCATTGTTATTGGTTTAAAGACTAAACTTTTTACAAGGCCTGTAACCCCTACCTACGTCTCCAGCATCATCCCACAGCACCCCTTCTTCAGCTTTTTTGTGCACAGCCACGGACCTCAAAGCTGTGTCCCTTCTTACCACAGGGCCTTTCCCACGCTGTTCCTCAACCATCTCCTCCTCCAGAATGTGGCTCAAATGTCACTTTCCTAGGAAAGCCTTCTCTAACATGCTTCTTTTCTTCTATGTACGTGTAGAGCCGTAACTATGTTTTCCTTCTTAGAGCATCTGACCTCATCTGTGTGGTTATTTGAGTGAGGTCTGTCTCCTCCCACTAACTGGAAAGTTCTTTGAGCCGGATTTGTATTTATTTTTGCTTGCTATTATACTTCTAACACCTATCATGGTGCCTGGTACATAATAAACACTCAGAAATGTATCTTTTAAATAAATAGAGTTATTTACACATCAAGTATTGAAATATAGCCATTCCTCTCATAGACAGGGTATTTAAATTACAAAGATGTCTATAGTCTTCAGGCTACTGCTAAGTATAGTGCTTATGAATCTGAAGAGGTTATAATTACACCAACTCTCCTCTAATATATGAGTGAGAAACTATTTAGAAGAGAATGTGATGTGAACACAGGATGCTAAAAAAGGGAAAGAATCAGCTCCCTTTTTTCAAAGGCTTATGAATGGCTGGGATTTTTTTTCTGAGCAAGGTGGTCTAGGCCAGTTATTCAGCACACTTTCATTCTGACCTCCAGATACTTACTTCCAATGGACTCCTAGACGCCTACCTGTACATGGGTACATTCTACAAGCAACCGGAATTCATTGCCTTCCTTCTCAAACCTGATTCTTCTCCTCTCTGTAACACCAAAATTATTCTCTACTCCTTCTGCCCTCTCAGCTCCCAACTCCAATCCATTAAAAAAAATTCTCCTTAATATCTCCCCACGCTATCCTCTCCTTTCCACCCTGCAGTCAATGGCTCACATTTCAACCACCTTTAGCAAGGGCTGTTGCCTCACCTTTCCAAGTGGTCTCTGTTGCCAATGACTGTCCCCACCAATCCTCCTCTGTATCATCGGTTTTCCTTTCAAAAAATAAACCTGAGCATGCCTCTCCCTTACTTAAAATCCTTTTTTGAGAGGATAGGGGATGGCTAGCTATGGCCTCCAGGAAAAAGTTTGAATTCCTTATGACTGCAAATGAGGCCTTTCACAATACCATCATGACTTACCTTTCCAGCTTCATCAATCGTCTTTCTGGATGCACACCCTGAACCCCAATCATTTTGAACTTTTCTTCTTGTCTTTCACATGATATGGCCTTTCACTTTTGGGAATCATTAAATATTCCTGCTTAAAATCCTACAATAACTTTCCTAAACTGTCGGAATCAAATGGATCTAGAGACACTTGATTTTTATAAAGATTATACTCATCAGTGGTAAATAGTCTAAGTTTCTGTTCTTTTGAAGTAAAAGGCTAAACTATGAAATAAAACCGCTTTATCGTTTCTGAGCACTTAAACTAGATTACACTTTTTGGGATATGGCATAAGGAGTATAATAAGGTGATAGGGTTATTTAGCAATTTCAAGTATAAAAATACTATCCAAATTAATTTCCTTTACCCAGGTCCACTTAAAATAACAGAGCAACACTTCATAAAAGCTTGGCATTATATATATGAGACTTTGTGTCGGACGATATAAGTTAGCAGTCTTCCTCCCCAAGTTGCTGTTTTCTTAATCTAAGTTTTCTCATTTGTGTATGTGGATAGCAGTAACTAATGTGGGTGTGTTTTGAGAGTCAATCTGAGGAATAAAGTGCCTTATAAATGAATTCAATCATGTTAGGTATTTGAAGTATCTGTTTTGATTTTTCTCACTTGTTCTAAATTCCAGACAATAATTCACCTTATTTTTTAGAAGCTGCAGTCTGGTTTATGATACATGTGGCATTGATCAAATGGATGCAATTATGAGATTTTCTGAGTTGTGTTGAAGGAAGTTTATAAACATTGCAGTCAAACAACTGGAAGTGAGAGCTTCCTTATTTTGCACATGTTTTAATCTTGGTCTAAGTTTTACTGTCTTATTTATTCTTAACACTTTGTTGGTCAAAATAAGCTGAGTATTACTTGCATTCTTACTGAATTTCCAATGCGTCTTACACGTCTTTGCATATTCTATAAAACTTAACATAGTACTTAACTTTGTTGAACACACAGAAGTTGTTTGAACCAAAAGGAAACATAAGAATATTCATCGCTGGGTTAGGGATAAGGTATTTTCATTTTTGTTATATTTTTTCCATATTCAATGAATACATGTTTATACATATGCTCATGGACACAGAATTTGAGAGGAAATACAGAAAATGAAGAGTTTAAAGGGACCATTCAATATTCATAGCAACACTATTTGCAGTAGCCAAGACATGGAAGCAACAGATGAATGGATAAAGAAGATGGAGTATATATATATATATATGTACAATGAAATATTACTCAGCCATAAAAAAGAATGAAATAATGCCATTTGCAGCAACATGGATGGACCTAGAGATTATCATACTAAGTGAAGTAAGTCAGAGAAAGACAAATATTATATGATATCACTTATATGTGGAATCTAAAAAAAAGTACAAATGAACTTATTTATAAAACAGAAAGAGACTTACAGACTTAGAAAACAAGCTTATGGTTACCAAAGGGGGGAGGGGGAGAGAGATAAATTAGGAGTATGGGATTAACAGATACGAATGACTATATATAAAATAGATAAAAAAACAAGATTTTACTGTATAGCACAGGGAACAATATTCAGTATCTTGTAATAAACTATAATGGTAAAGAATCAAAAAAGAAATAAAGGGCCCATTAACTTGGTTAGTGCTTGGCCTATGACAGTTTATTTTAAAATTTTTTACTCTTTCCTCCAAATGATCCATGCAAATTATTAGCAAGCATAATTATAAATGTATAAATATTAATTTTTGCTATTATTCTTGCCCACTCCCCTTTCATCAAAAACTTTCTCAGAATATTCATTCATACCACAAGAGTATTCTGGTGGTGGAAGGCTTAAATGCACCCAGGTTAGAGGGGTGTGAGAATTAAATAAGAATATATGTCCTGCGCCTGGCATACAATAGGACTTCAGGAACTGTTAGTCCCCACTTTTTGTTCTATCCTCAGGACATTTGAAATTTGGTCCTTATTAAAGCCTTGAACCAGAGTAATTAAGCTCTAATATTGCCTTCTTAGTGGGTAGATGGCTGATGCCCGTTTTGAGTGTGGGATTGAGCTCCTGTGAGGCACCGAGTGGTCATATGACAGCGGGTTTGGTGAAAGCCACCAATATCCTCCAGTGGGGCCTTGTGGGGTTGAACCAGAAAGTGGAGAAAGAACATTTCGGCTCTGCCACTTTGCAGCTGTGTGGCTTCTGACCTGTGGGTTACCTTTTCTGAATCACTATTTCATTAAATGCAAAATAAGACAAGTGACAGGGGTGATGGGATTATTGCAGTAGCAATAATCTATGTAAAGTGCCTAGCCTAGCACAGCGCCTAACACATAATCCCTTAAAAAAAATAGTAACACAATAATGTGTTGCTCCTCTTCCTCTTTTCTTTCTTTCTCCTTTCCCTCTTTCTTCAGCAAGAAAATCACGAGCAAGAAGGAGCCACAATTAATCTAACTTCGAAAGTTCTAACTAAAAAACAAAACAAAACAAAAAAAACCCAAGCATTTTAAGTGCCTTTAAAAGAAACTGGAAATATTGACCAAATAAAGAGATGATGGTACAAATGTCTGTAGATTTTATACCTTTCCAGTTGTGGCTGGAGAATCAAATTATTGAGCAAGGGTCACCATCATAATGGAATTTCAAGGAGCAAAATAAAAGTCAAAAAAAAGGGAAGGTATTTTTTGTGTATTTGCCTGCTGGGTGGAGATGCAGTTTTTGCCTTTTGCAATGAGAACTACATTAGAAAATGCAGTGAATGTGTTCATTAACTCAATTACAAAACTATTAATATTACCCTACTTAGAATGCTCATCTCTTTGTAAATATCTTACTAAACATACAGAAACCATTTTACTTTCACATAGTAATAGATCACCATTTCAGGTAAAGAGATCACCAATTGTCCTCTTCCCCTGGGACTCAACTCAATAATATATTGCCGAAGTAACAATAAATACATTGGAACAGAATAGGCTAATGTTTTAGAGAATGTAGTTTAATCACCTATGGGTATATAGAGAGCCGACCATGCTATCTATATAAATAGAAAAGTCATAGTGACCCTCAAATGACAAAAGGACTATATGTGACTAATTTCCTTTCTAAATTATTTCTAAATGATTGTCCCAGATTTCAGATTGCATTTTTCTATTTTAATTTTCTATTTTTAAACAGATTCAGTGACACTTAACATAGAATCCTTCAAGAGAATAGTACAGAGGAGAATCACATTTTAAAATGTAAAATTCATAATTACTTAAAACAATCTGAAATAAAAGTGCAGGAAATGTGATTATTTTGCTGGATGAAGGCAGAGGGAAGAGAAAGTGGGCAAAATAATCCATGTAAAGACATCTGAGTCCTAAGGCACTGATTCTTCCCTAATGGACTACAGTGCACATAAAAATAATTAATCATGGGGAGAAGGCATTGCCAAGGTTAGAACTGAGGTCTCTGGTTTTTAATGGAAATGTTCTGTGCATGAACTAAAAGAACAACTTCCCTAGCTCAAGCATTAGGGCATCTGTCATACTTAACTCAGAATAGTTCAGGAGTTCAGTAAAATATCAGATAGAGTTCAGCACTTTTATTTCGCAGGGTATTAAAACTATATATAATGAGGAAAAAAAGGGGTTGTGATGAACTACCTAACATGGTGGGTGGAACATCAAAGAAGTTAAACTTAGAATTTCTGAAATCTCAGGGAAAAAAATTTCCCTTATAATAGCCATTTCATTCTTAGGGTTTTTGTTGTTATTTTAATGTGTGCTTCTGAAGACACTGAAGTAATGATAAGCAAATAAATACATAAGGAAGAACCTAGGCTGCACTAGAAGGAAGAAGTCTTGAAAGTATTTCATTGCTTAATTTAATGAACCAGATTAATGTACTCATTATTTTTGGCTCCTGGAGAAAGTGTAGACAAGTAAAATTAGGATCTTCAGGGGGAGCAAACTGATGGTTAAATTGTATACTTCCTTTCTCTGTGGCTATTTACGGAAAAACACCTCTCCTTAAGGACTGGGAAGGGGTAGGCTGGGGTTGTCCAGTGGCGAGGGTCCCGAGGAAAGTAGAAGGGAATGGATTCCTGTGAAAGGCACACCCAGTGCTTTGGGGGCCCAACGCACAGATTAAAAGACTGGATTTCCTTGGTTCATTGAAGTGGATGAACACACTGTCGTCGCCCAATAATGAGCTGAATTCTTTCAGTCCCAGCTCTAATCCTGGGAGTAGTTAATGCACTTGTACTTGTAGAATTTTGCTCAATAAGCAGAATTCTTTGCAGAAGTGGCCAAAATTGGGTTGGAGGTCTTGGATCCATGAAGGTTTGGTGTGGGTTTAGGACCTCTGTTTGAGACACCGGGAGAGGAGTATGCGTCAAACACGTAGCACAGAGGTGATAACATTCAATGATTAAAGTGCTATTCTGATTTTTGAATCTACAAACTGGATTTCACACTCCTGCCTCATTTTTAATCTCGTGAGCACCCTGTGGTTGGAGGCAATACTAAGACCTTCAGGACCGCAGTCCTGGACAAGATGGGGTCACTCTGCCCTCTGCCCAGCATCTTCCCCTCCCCCCCCCCAGCATCTTCCCCTTTCCCCCACCCCAAAGGAAGAGGGATGGCTGGAGCCACACCCTAGGGTAAGTCTAGCCTCCCAGGAAGCCTCTTTGCCAGAAGGGCTTGAACCTCTGGGGCTGGAGCGTTCTTGTTTTTCTTGTGCGTGTCCACCTGCTCTGAACTCTGCTTTTTGTGGTTTGAGATTATTGATGATTATCATGGGAGGGGAGAGTGTTTCTTCTCTGAATCGAATGCACACAGAGAACACCACATGATTCACAGATACTTTGATTTGTTGAAATAGCAAATCCCAAAGTGCAGCTTTGGGGAAGGTGGGAGGAGCGTGATCAATCTTTTTCTTCCAATCAGCACTTGTGTTACTAGGAGCCGTGACTCACTAGATGACCCGATCTTTTGCTCGGTGGAGATTACATATTAATGTTTTGAGAGAGCTGGAGAGACGTGGTTGAGTGATCTGGGAAGAAACACGAGAGGATTTGCCTGGACTTTAAAAGGCTGGCTCTTTGAAATACTCTGAGTTTTCCAAAGCATCAATTAGCTCATGTAAAAATGCAAATCAAAGAAAAACTTTCTCAGTCTTTTAAAATATAAATTCATAGCTCAGTTTCCTGGCGCATCTTTTAGGTGCCCTCACCCCACTTCCCCCGTGAGCACGACGATAAGTTATATTTTAAGTGTACCTATGATTTTAGGAGGATGGCTATTGGAAAGAACAAAACACCCTGTGATTTTAAATATACATGTACTAGCGAGCTTTTGAGGAGAAGCTTAAGACAGACAAGCTGCACAATTATTGAAATTTTATATAGATTTTACTAGCTCAAACACTAAAATCAGATATAAGATTTGAATATTGTTTCTACCACTGAATAATTTTGTGACGGTGAACAAGTTGATTTCTCTGAATATCCTTATCCTCACCTGTAAAATTAGATAATGGAACCTAGTTCTTAGTGTTGTTTTGAGGAATAAATCAGATAATAAATTTAAATGCCTGGCGTGCTGTCAGGCACCTGGGAACATTTTACAAAATATTAGCTATTTTTATAATTGTTGTCACTGTTATTTTTATTCCCCAGCTCTGTTTTAGTTTACTTCTCTACTCTAGAATTTTCTGTGCTTGGTTTATCCAGGAATAAATGGAATTGAATTGAACATAGACGTATCTTCTTGTCGCGTTTTATCTGCAACATCTGCCCTGACCCAGGCTGTCTACTTTCACAAATTTCTGCTCTGCCACTTTGCAAATCATTCAAATACATGGAAACCCCCTGGAAAGCTTGTCACCTACATATACTAACATCTCAATTCAAACAATTTGCTTGCTCTTTCTTGTTGGCTCAAAATTCTTAATTTTTAAAGTTTTTGTTTCTCCAATGCATCTTTCAATTGAGTTTGTTTTCTATCATAGTTTTATGGGATCTAAAATGAATATTTAATTGCTTCACCCTTCTTTCATCTGAATTCTATTAATTAAGCTTATATATGTTTCCCTTTTCCCTGGTGTTCCCAATGCAATCTTTTAACTCGTAGCTACTTTCCATTTAAAAAAAACAATCTTCAGTTTCCTCTTCTTCCTCTTTCTGCTCTCCCTTGACTGCTTTTTCGCTGGGCCCCAAAGTAAAGCAGTGAAAAGTCTTTGCCTCTTGGCTGCAACCCGCTGGGCTGTGTTGGGGCTCTCCCATCATGACGGAGTGGATTGCCAGAAACTTGTTCTAACACACTGCTCTTCCTTGTAATCCCTTCCCATGCTGTAAGCAAACCGAGTACATCCTCTGCCTTCCTTGGACGCATAATTACTTCCCCTCCTGTGGCAGAGCTTCCTGTAGGACAATCAGAGAGCCGCAGTAGTTCGGAGGCCAGCTGAGGAAGAATGCCTGCCAGCAGCCTCCTTCTATGAGGCTATTATGCTGGAGGAAGGGTTTAGCAGCCCAAGCATCAGCTTTCAAATCCAGGTTCAAGTTCTGAGTTGGCCACTTGTCAACACGTAATGTTGGAGGAATGCTTGTGTAGCTCTCTTTGGGGAGGGGTGTCTTGCTAAGTAAGAACACTACCGCAGCTCCCTTTCAAATGATCCCAGGGCCTAGGGAAACATTGATATTATCTTGGCATCATGGACATAATGGCTGTTCTCTCCCCGCTTGAAATAATTTTCCATGTATCTCAGAACTTCATGTTTGGGGAGAAATTCTTTGATTTTCTCCTGCATTTTTCTTCTGTTGAAAATAGGGATGGTGGGGGAGAGGGTTAAATTGAGAGATTTGGATTGACATATACACATCTACTATATATAAACACATCGACTATATATAAAATAGGTAACTAGTAAAAACCTACTGTAGAGCACAGGGAACTCTACTCAATACTCTGTACGGACCTATGTGGGAATGGAATCTAAAAAAGAGTGGATATACATATATGTATAACTGATTCACTTTGCTGTACAACAGAAACTAACAACACATTGTAAATCAACTATACTACAGTAAAAAGTTTAATTAAAAAAAAAGAAAACGGGGATAATGTCATTTTTGCCAATTTCTAAATAGAGCTGGGGGGATTCCCTTCGATATTTCTAACGTTAGCAAGATATAGAATCAGAAAAATACTTTTGTGATCACCATTCACTGCTGATGTATATTGCTTTGTGGTGTATCTCTTTACTTCCACGTGGAACTAAATAACTTGTATGAGGTCATACAAGATATAGCTGGGGCTCGAACTTAGCCTGTGGATGGTCTTTCTACCACATCACTCAACTCCTGACATACTTCTATGGAGACATAGCCCCACCTTCTTGGGAAGCTTTCACCAAGTCTTGCTGTAGCCCAATACCGATCCTAGCAGGGAGCTAGAAGCAAGAAGGCAGCAGCTCAGTTGAATATGGAAGACATCTGGTTCAGGAATTCTTCTCCTACTCTGAGTCCTGCCCTTTCTAAAGACTGAAACTACTTTTATTTGCATTTTAGCCTTTAAGTTAATTAATGGGAATTCATATGTGTGTAAGAACTTCAGAAATTTCCCAAAGGCTCATTATAAATTTAGTGTAAAAAGAGCAGTGGATATTTTTTTTTTTAAAGATAGAGCTCTCATGAAATGTTTAGGTTATTAATAAAAACATTTTTATCAGGGCAAGTTTAGTGTGAGTGCTGGGATGAAGATAGCAGTTAACACACTTCAGCCATATTCAATTGACTCTGCCAAGAGAAGCCATATGGTGTGTGTGTGTGTGTGTGTGTGTGTGGGTAGAGTGGAGGGGAGGTTGGTAGTGAGAAGTATTAATGGCTGCCAGAAAAGGACATATTCATAATTTTCTTTTATTAGGAAAAAGGTTCCCAATTTAACTGTCTGTGTTATCTAATCATCTAAAACCTCCTCTGCTATCGTAGGATGTAGCAAAGAAAAATGGCATTTACTGTATATAAAAACAGAACCGAGTGTCTGCTTCTTTGGGAATTTATATCTGTTTATTCATTTATGATCACCAGCCAGATAGCCTGATCAATGATAGTAGGAGAGCTTTATGAGGAGTGTTGCGTGCACCAAGTCCACTGTTTCCACAGAGAATAAGTGCGCAAAAGTAAATCTTAGTACAAACAGGAAAGTGGCTTAACTTATGCTCTTTCTAACTGTCTTTAAATATAGGCTTAAACTGGTTGGGCCTCTGTGGGCTTTCCCCTGGCTTAGTATCACTGCGTTTAGGGTCAGAAGGCACCTTAGAGGCACCCGTCTCTCGTTGCACACGTGTCCTTTCTATGTACTTCTAAAGGTCATGCTGTATATGCTTGCAAACCTCAGGAACTATGACTCACTACTTTCCTAGGGAGCAGGTCCTGTTATGAGACCGTAGAGAAGTGGTAGGTCTTTGTTGGTTAGAACACACCTCATCTTGGGGTGGAATCTCCCTCCCTCAGCTTCCACCCATGCACCCAGCCCTGTCGCTCAGAACAGTGGTACAGGGACCATCACAGTTATGACACAGCACTTTCAAAATATTGGAGGAGCCTCTTGGCTCTCTCAAATAATCAATCTTCCTGGGTTAAACAGCTCCATTTTCCCGTAATTAATTTTTTTATCACATGTTCTAACTTTTAGAATTCTGAAAATCCTACAGCCTGACAATACTTTTCTTAAAATATGACCCCCAGAAGTAGGCATCCCAAGCTGTATGACATCTGTGGGATTACAGGGTAGTGTGACAATACCTGTGTCTGGAGCCTGTATCCCAACTGTTGTAGCTAAAAGTAAGATTGTGAATTCCTTATGGGCAGGAACTGGCTCTACTGTGGTAGGTGGAGTAGTGAATGAATAAAGCTGTGGGACTGCTTCCTAACAACAATGACAATGACACAAACCTTTGGTCAGTCAGCATGTCCCCTTCCTGTTAGCAGTTAGATGATTCCCTGGGTCCTAGTAGATGTTCTGTCTGTCCTTATCAGTTCAAACAGCATCTTTCCAGTTCCAAACCTGATGTCACTCCACCTGCCTCATTACCCCAAGCCCTCTTTGTCTTCCTGAACCTCAGCTACTCCAACTGGTCCTATGTCACATGCAGACCTGAAAAAGCATATTTTCTATTTTTAATGTAAATTACTGTCACAGGTATTGAATAGGACAGATCCTGACAGCCTGCCCATCAGTCTATTGGTCTACCTTTCTTGTCACTGGGGCTCTGAATCTGATTAATCGTACCAGCACGACCATCACATCTACATGGAAACCGCAGTAATTTATTTGCCTTTCTAAAATAAAAGCATTCAACGTTTAGTCATCCCTTACATTCCAACATTTAGTCACTAGGTACCGACTGAATCTCTTTCAAGTATCTTGCATTGTATTGGATGTTGGGAATAAAATAAAGATCAAAAGGGACAAAGCCCTTGTTCTCATGGAGTTTACATTATGAAGAAAAAAAGAAGAAATAAATAATTACAATTGTGACTGATTCTATGAAGGAAATAAACAGAGTGATGAGATAGTTCCAGGTGAAACCTACTTTATACAGAGAAGGCAAGGAAGCCTCTTTGAGAAGTGGCTGCAAGATGAAAAAGAGCAGCAATGAAGAGAATTTGGGAAGAACATTCCAAGCTGAGGGAACAGTTAAAGCCCAGCAGCAAGAATAGGGTTAGTGTGTCCCAGGAACTGACTAAAGGCCAGTGGGACTGGAGCAGAGTGAACCTTATACGGTTTTTACATGAATTACAACAGGAAGTCATTGAGGAGTTCATATAGTGAAGCAACACAGTCTAGTTTGCAGTTTTTGAAGGACCCTCTGCTGTATGATGAATGAACCAGAGAGGGAGGAGAGCAGAAGAGGGAATGCCACTTACACACCTCCATGACAAGATCTAAGTGAAGCAAGAAAGGGCTGGGGCCAGCTGGTGGTATTGGAGATGGGAGGATAGATTCAAGATATGTTTTGGCTGTATCCTGCTTAAAGATTAAGTAAGAGGGGTGGAGAGAAAGGAGGAATAAGGGTGATTTTAGCAATTGGAGGAAAGGCCATTCATGGAGATGAGAAGACTGGGAGAAGAATAAGATTGGGAGGGGGAAATGTCATTTTGGACATGTTAAATTTGAAACCAATCTGAGACAAGAAAACAGAAAGCTAAGGAAACAAACAGATAACTTTAATTGCCAGAAATAATTTTAAATGTGCAGGAAAGGAAAGGTAATCACTGTTTATCCCACAGCTTAGCCTTGAATGGTACACAGAGTCAAAATAACGTCCACGCTGAATATTGATCTAATCAAGCATTTAAAATAAGTATATAGGGAGGATGGGCCCCGAGAAGTGGACATTTGGGCTTGATGGAGACAAGGACGGAAAGAGTGTTAGGTGTTAATCTTCTATGTGGGAAGTCAAAAGAGAATGTCTGGAACTGGAAAACTCAAGAAACAGCAACATAAGTGTGTCATTTTGAAATATGGAGATAAATATTAATAGAATCAGTTTAACATGTTAAAAGTGATTACCTTTGAAGGAGGAGAAAGCGAGGTGGTGGGGAAAAGGCTAATGACAGCTGATTGTTAACAAAACTTGTAGACCTGGATGACTCTTTAAGTATGGGCATATATAATTTTAATAAAAATAAGAGCTTAAAGATTGTAAGAGAGCCAGCCATCAGAACAGCCAGCCCTACAAGCATACCTAAATCCCATGTGAACCCAGAACTGATGCAAGGCTAAAAAGAAGGATGCTGTCATTGGGAGTGCTCCCTTACAGCCCATTTACTTCTTTTTTTAAATTAAATTATTCTTTTTGAATTTTATTTCATTTATTTTTTTATATAGCATGTTCTTATTAGTCATCAATTTTATACACATCAGTGTATACATGTCAATCCCAATCACCCAATTCATCACACCACCCCCCCACCACCACTTTCCCCCCTTTGGTGTCCATACATTTCTTCTCTACATCTGTGTCTCAATTTCTGCCCTGCAAACCAGTTCATCTGTACTATTTTTCTAGGTTCCACATATATGCATTAATATACGATATTTATTTTTCTCTTTCTGTCACACTCTGTATGACAGTCTCTAGATCCATCCACGTCTCAACAAATGACCCAGTTTCGTTCCTTTTTACGGCTGAGTAATACTCCATTGTATATATGTACCACAACTTCTTTATCCATTCATCTGTCAATGGGTATTTATGTTGCTTCCATGACCTGGCTATTGTAAATAGTGCTACAATGAACATTGGGGTGCATATGTCTTTTTAAATTACGGTTTTCTCTAGTATATGCCCAGTAGTGGGATTGCTGGATCATATGGTAATGCTATTTTTAGTTTTTTAAGGAACATCCATACTGTTCTCCATAGTGGCTGTATCAATTTACATTCCCATCAACAGTGCAAGAGGATTCCCTTTTCTCCACACCCTCTCCAGCACTTATTGTTTGTAGATGTTCTGATGATGCCCATTCTAACCAGTGTAAGGTGATACCTCATTGTGATTTTGATTTGCATTTCTCTAAAATTTAGTGATGTTGAGCAGCTGTTCATGTGCCTCTTGGCCATCTGTATGTCTTCTTTGGAGAAATGTCTATTTAGGTCTTTTGCCCATTTTTGGATTGGGTTGTTTGTTTCTTTAATATTGAGCTGCATCAGTTGTTTATATATTTTGGAGATTAATCCTTTGTCCGTTGATTCATTGGCAAATATTTTCTTCCATTCTGAGGGTTGTCTTTACGTCTTGTTTATGGTTTCCTTTGCTGTGCAAAAGCTTTTAAGTTTCATTAGGTCCCATTTGTTTATTTTTGTTTCCATTACTCTAGGAGGTAGATCAAAAAATATCTTGCTGTGATTTATGTGAAAGAGTGTTCTTCCTATATTTTCCTCTAAGAGTTTTATACTGTCTCGTCTTACATGTATGTCTCTAATCCATTTTGAATTTATTTTTGTGTATGGTGTTAGGGAGTGTTCTAATTTCATTCTTTTACATGTAGCTGTCCAGTTTTCCCAGCACCACGTATTGAAGAGACTGTCTTTTCTCCATGGTATATCCTTGCCTCCTTTGTCATAGATTAGTTGACCATATGTGCATGGGTTTATCTCTGGGCTTTCAATCCTGTTCCATTGATCTATATTTCTGTTTTTGTGCCAGTACCATATTGTCTTGATTACTGTAGCTTTGTAGTATAGCCTGAAGTCGGGGAGTCTGATTCCTCCAGCTCTGTTTTTTTCCCTCAAGACTGCTTGGCTATTTGGGGTCTTTTGTGTCTCCATACAAATTTTAAGATCTTTTGTTCTAGTTCTGTAAAAAATGCCATTGGTAATTTGATAGGGATTGCATTGAATCTATACATTGCTTTGGGTAGTATAGTCATTTTCACAATATTGATTCTTCCAATCCAAGAACGTAGTATATCTCTCCATCTGTTGGTATCATCTTTAATTTCTTTCATCAGTGTCTTATAGTTTTCAGCATAAAGGTCTTTTGTCTCCCTAGGTAGGTTTATTTCTAGGTATTTTATTCTTTTGTTGCAGTAGTAAATGGGAGTGTTTTCTTAATTTCCCTTTCAGATTTTTCATCATTAGTGTATAGGAAAGCTGGAGATTTCTGTGCATTAATTTTGTATCCTTCAACTTTACCTAATTCATTGATTAGCTCTAGTAGTTTTCTGGTAGCATCTTTAGGATTGTCTATGTATAGTATCATGTCATCTGCAAACAGTGACAGCTTTACTTCTTCTTTTCTGATTTGTATTCCTTTTATTTCTTTTTCTTCTCTGATTGCTGTGGCTAGGACTTCCAAAACTGTGTTGAATAATAGTGGTGAGAGTGGACATCCTTGTCTTCTTCCTGATCTTAGAGGAAATGGTTTCATTTTTCATCATTGAGAATGATGTTTGCTGTGGGTTTGTTGTATGTGGCCTTTATTATGTTGAGGTAGGTTCTCTCTATGCCCACTTTCTGGAGAGTTTTTATCATAAATCGGTATTGAATTTTGTCAAAAGCCTTTTCTGCATCTATTGAGATGATCATATGGTTTTTCTTCTTCAATTTGTTAATATGGTGTATCACATCGATTGATTTGCATATTTTGAAGAATTCTTGCATCCCTGGGATAAATCCCACCTGATCACAGTGTATGATCCTTTTAATGTGTTGCTGGATTCTGTTTGCTAGTTATTTTGTTGAGGATTTTTGCATCTATATTCATCAGTGATATTGGTCTGTAATTTTCTTTTTTTGTAGTATCTTTGTCTGGTTTTGATATCAGGGTGATGGTGGCCTCATAGAACGAGTGTGGGAGTGTTCCTTCCTCTGCAATTTTTTGGAAAAGTTTAAGAAGGGTGGGTGTTAGCTCTGCTCTAAATATTTGATAGAATTCACCTGTGAAGCCATCTGGTCCTGGACTTTTGTTTGTTAGAAGATTTTTAATCACAGTTTCAATTTCATTCCTTGTGATTGGTCTGTTCATATTTTGTATTTCTTCCTGGTTCAGTCTTGGAAGGTTATACCTTTCTAAGGATTTGTCCATTTCTTCCAGGTTGTCCATTTAATTGGCATAGAGTTGCTTGTAGTAGTCTCTTACGATGCTTTTATTTCTCCTGTGTCTGTTGTAACTTCTACTTTTTCACTTCTAATTTTATTTATTTGAGTCCTCTCCCTCTTTTTCTTGATGAATCTGGCTAATGGTTTATCAATTTTGTTTATCTTCTCAAAGAACCAGCTTTTAGTTTTATTCATCTTTGCTATTGTTTCCTTCATTTCTTTTTCATTTATTTCTGATCTGATCTTTATGATTTCTTTCCTTCTGCTAACTTTGGGTTTTGTTTATTCTTCTTCCGCTAGTTCCTATAGGTGTAAGGTTAGATTGTTTATTTGAGATTTTTCTTGTTTCTTGAGGTAGGCTTGTATAGCTATAAACTTCCCTCTTAGAACTGCTTTTGCCACATCCCATAAGTTTTGGATCATCGCGTTTTCATTGTCATTTGTCTCTAGGTATTTTTGATTTCCTCTTTGTTTTCTTCAGTGATCTCTTGGTTATTTAGTAACGTATTGTTTAGCCTCCATGTGTTTGTGTTTTTTACATTTTTTTCCCTGTGACTCGTTTCTAACCTCATAGCGTTGTGGTCAGAAATGATGCTTGGGGGACTTCCGGGAAGATGGCGGAAGAGTAAGACGCGGAGATCACGTTCCTCCCCACAGATACACCAGAAATACATCTACGCATGGAACAACTCCTACAGAGCATCTACTGAACGCTGGCAGAAGACCTCAGACCTCCCAAAAGGCAAGAAACCCCCCATGTACCTGGGTAGGGCAAAAGAAAAAACTAAACAGAGACAAAAGGATAGGGACGGGTCCTGCACCAGCGGGAGAGAGCTGTGAAGGAGGAAAAGTGTCCACACACTAGGAAGCCCCTTCGCGGGTGGAGGCTTCGGGAGGCGGAGTGGGGGAGCTTGGGAGCCGCGGAGGAGAGCACAGCAACAGGGGTGCGGAGGGCAAAGCGGACAGATTCCAGCGCAGAGGATCGGGCCCACCGGAACTCGCCAGCCGAGAGGCTTGTCTGCTCGCCCGCCGGGGCGGGCGGGACTGGGAGCTGAGGCTCCGGCTTTTGTCGGAGCGCCGGGAGAGGACTGAGGTTGGCGGCGTGAACACAGCCTGCAGGGCGTTAGTGCACCGTGGCTGGCCGGGAGAGAGTCCGGGGAGAAGTCTGGAACTGCCGAAGAGGCAAGAGACTTTTACGTCCCTCTTTGTTTCCTGGTGCACGAGGAGAGGGGATTAAGAACGCTGCTTGAGAGAGCTCCAGGGACGGGCGCGAGCCGCGGCTAAAAGTGCGGAGCCCAGAGACAGACATGAGACGCTAAGGCCGCTGCTGCCGCCACCGGGAGGCCTGTGTGCGAACACAGGTCACTAGCCACACGCCCTTCCGGGGAGCCTGTGCAGCCCGCCACTGCCAGGGTCCCGGGATCCAGGGACAACTCCCCCGGGAGAACGCACAGGCGCGCCTCAGGCTGCAACGTCTCGCCGGCCTCTGCCGCCGCAGGCCCGCCCCACACTCCGTGCCCCTCCCTACCCCCGGGCCTGAGTGAGCCAGAGCCTCCGAATCAGCGGCTCCTTTAACCCCGTCCTGTCTGAGCAAAGAACAGACGCCCTCCGGCGACCTACACGCACAGGCGGGGCTAAATCCAAAGCTGAGCCCCTGGGAGCTGTGAGAACAAAGAAGAGAAAGGGAAATCTCTCCCAGCAGCCTCAGAAGCAGCGGATTAAAGCTCCACAATCAACTTGATATACCCTGCATCTGTGGAATACCTGAATAGACAACCAATCATCCCAAATTAAGGAGCCCTGTGGATGAAAGGCTCTTGGTGCTACAGCCAGGAGTCAGTGCTGTGCCTCTGAGGTGGGAGAGCCAACTTCAGGACACTGATCCACAAGAGACCTCCCAGCTGCACATAATATCAAACAGCAAAAATTTCCGAGAGATCGCCATCTCAACGCCAGCACCCAGCTTCACTCAACGACCAGCAAGCTACAGTGCTGGACATCCTATGCCAAACAACTAGCAAGACAGGAACACAACCCCACCCATTAGCAGAGAGGCGGCCCAAAATCATAATAAGTCTACAGACACCCCAAAACACACCACCAGACGTGGACCTGCCCACCAGAAAGACAAGATCTAGCCTCATCCACCAGAACACAGGCACTAGTACCCTCCACCAGGAAGCCTACACAACCCACTGAACCAACCTTAGCCACTGGGGACAGACACAAAAAACAACAGGAACTACGAACCTTCAGCCTGCAAAAAAGGAGACCCCAAACACAGTAAGATAAGCAAAATGAAAAGACAGAAAAACACACCGCAGATGAAGGAGCAAGATAAAAACCCATCAGACCTAACAAATGAAGAGGAAATAGGCAGTCTACCTGAAAAAGAATTCAGAATAATGATAGTAAGGTTGATCCGAAATCTTGGAGATAGAATGGACAATAGAATGGACAAAATGCAAGAATCAGTTAACAAGGACCTAGAAGAACTAAAGATGAAACAAGCAACGATGAACAACACAATAAATGAAATTAAAAGTACTCTAGATGGGATCAATAGCAGAATAACTGAGGCAGAAGAACGGATAAGTGACCTGGAAGATAAAATAGTGGAAATAACTACTGCAGAGCAGAATAAAGAAAAAAGAATGAAAAGAACTGAGGACAGCCTCAGAGACCTCTGGGACAACATTAAACGTACCAACATTCGAATTATAGGGGTTCCAGAAGAAGAAGAGAAAAAGAAAGGGACTGAGAAAATATTTGAAGAGATTATAGTTGAAAACTTCCCTAATATGGGAAAGGAAATAGTTAATCAAGTCCAGGAAGCACAGAGAGTCCCATACAGGATAAATCCAAGGAGAAATACGCCAAGACACATATTAATCAAACTGTCAAAAATTAAATACAAAGAAAACATATTAAAAGCAGCAAGGGAAAAACAACAAATAACACACAAGGGAATCCCCATAAGGTTAACAGCTGATCTGTCAGCAGAAACTCTGCAAGCCAGAAGGGAGTGGCAGGACATATTGAAAGTGTTGAAGGAGAAAAACCTGCAACCAAGATTACTCTACCCAGCAAGGATCTCATTCAGATTTGATGGAGAAATTAAAACCTTTAGAGACAAGCAAAAGCTGAGAGAGTTCAGCACCACCAAACCAGCTCTACAACAACTGCTAAAGGAACTTCTCTAGGCAAGAAACACAAAAGAAGGAAAAGACCTACAATAACAAACCCAAAACAATTAAGAAAATGGGAATGGGAACACACATATCGATAATTACCTTAAATGTAAATGGACTAAATGCTCCCACCAAAAGACACAGATTGGCTGAATGGATACAAAAACAAGACCCATATATTTGCTGTCTACAAGAGACCCACTTCAGACCTAGAGACACATACAGACTGAAAGTAAGGGGATGGAAAAAGGTATTTCATGCAAATGGAAACCAAAAGAAAGCTGGAGTAGCAATTCTCATATCAGACAAAATAGACTTTAAAACAAAGACTATTAGAAGAGACAAAGAAGGACACTACATAATGATCAAGGGATCGATCCAAGAGGAAGATATAACAATTGTAAATATTTATGCACCCAACATAGGTGCACCTCAATACATAAGGCAAATACTGACAACCATAAAAGGGGAAATCGACAGTAACACATTCATAGTAGGGGACTTTAACACCCCACTTTCACCAATGGACAGATCATCCAAAATGAAAATAAATAAGGAAACACAAGCTTTAAATGATACACTAAATGAGATGGAGTTAATTGATATTTATAGGACATTCCATCCAAAAACGACAGAATACACATTTTTCTCAAGTGCTCATGGAACATTCTCCAGGATAGATCATATCTTGGGTCACAAATCAAGCCTTGGTAAATTTAAGAAAATTGAAATTGTATCAAGTATCTTTTCCGCCCACAACGCTATGAGACTCGATATCAATCACAGGAGAAGATCTGTAAAAAATACAAACACATGGAGGCTAAACAATACACTACTTAATAACGAAGTGATCACTGAAGAAATCAAAGGGGAAATCAAAAAATACCTAGAAACAAATGACAATGGAGACACGACGACTCAAAATCTATGGGATGCAGCAAAAGCAGTTCTAAGAGGGAAGTTTATAGCAATACAATCTTACCTTAAGAAACAGGAAACATCTAGAATAAACAACCTAACCTTGCACCTCAAGCAATTGGAGAAAGAAGAACAAAAAAACCCCAAAGTTAGCAGGAGGAAAGAAATCATAAAAATCAGATCAGAAATAAATGAAAAAGAAATGAAGGAAACGATAGCAAAGATCAATAAAACTAAAAGCTGGTTCTTTGAAAGGATAAACAAAATTGATAAACCATTAGCCAGACTCATCAAGAAAAAAAGGGAGAAGACTCAAATCAATAGAATTAGAAATGAAAAAGGAGAAGTAACGACTGACACTGCAGAAATACAAAAGATCATGAGAGATTACTACAAGCAACTCTATGCCAATAAAATGGACAACCTGGAAGAAATGGACAAATTCTTAGAAAGGCACAACCTGCCAAGACTGAATCAGGAAGAAATAGAAAATATGAACAGACCAATCACAAGCACTGAAATTGAAACTGTGATTAAAAATCTTCCAACAAGCAAAAGCCCAGGACCAGATGGCTTCACAGGCGAATTCTATCAAACATTTAGAGAAGAGCTATCACCTATCCTTCTCAGACTCTTCCAAAATATAGCAGAGGGAGGAACACTCCCCAACTCATTCTACGAGGCCACCATCACCCTGATACCAAAACCAGACAAGGATGTCAGAAAGAAAGAAAACTACAGGCCAATATCACTGATGAACATAGATGCAAAGATCCTCAACAAAATACTAGCAAACAGAATCCAACAGCACGTTAAACGGATCATACACCATGATCAAGTGGGGTTTATTCCAGGAATGCAAGGATTCTTCAGTATACGCAAATCAATAAACGTGATACACCATATTAACAAATTGAAGGAGAAAAACCATATGATCATCTCAATAGATGCAGAGAAATCTTTTGACAAAATTCAACACCCATTTATGATAAAAACCCTGCAGAAAGTAGGCATAGAGGGAACTTTCCTCAACATAATAAAGGCCATATATGACAAACCCACAGCCAACATCGTCGTCAATGGTGAAAAACTGAAAGCATTTCCACTAAGATCAGGAACAAGACAAGGTTGCCCACTCTTACCACTCTTATTCAACATAGTTTTGGAAGTTTTAGCCACAGCAATCAGAGAAGAAAAGGAAATAAAAGGAATCCAAATCGGAAAAGAAGAAGTAAAGCTGTCACTGTTTGCAGATGACATGATACTATACATACAGAACCCTAAAGATGCTACCAGAAAACTACTAGAGCTAATCAATGAATTTGGTAAAGTAGCAGGATACAAAATTAATGCACAGAAATCTCTGGCATTCCTATACACTAAGGATGAAAAATCTGAAAGTGAAATCAAGAAAACACTCCCATTTACCATTGCAACAAAAAGAATAAAATACCTAGGAATAAACCTACCTAAGGAGACAAAAGACCTGTATGCAGAAAATTATAAGACACTGATGAAAGAAATTAAAAATGATACAAATAGATGGAGAGATATACCATGTTCTTGGATTGGAAGAATCAACATTGTGAAAATGACTCTACTACCCAAAGCAATCTACAGATTCAATGCAATCCCTATGAAACTACCACTGGCATTTTTCACAGAACTAGAACAAAAAATCTCACAATTTGTATGGAAACACAAAAGACCCCGAATAGCCAAAGCAATTTTGAGAACGAAAAATGGAGCTGGAGGAATCAGGCTTCCTGACTTCAGACTATACTACAAAGCTACAGTAATCAAGACAGTATGGTACTGGCACAAAAACAGAAATATAGATCAATGGAACAGGATAGAAAGCCCAGAGATAAACCCACGCACATATGGCCACCTTATCTTTGATAAAGGAGGCAGGAATGTACAGTGGAGAAAGGACAGCCTCTTCAATAAGTGGTACTGGGAAAACTGGACAGCTACATGTAAAAGTATGAGATTAGATCACTCCCTAACACCATACACAAAAATAAGCTCAAAATGGATTAAAGACCTAAATGTAAGGCCAGAAACTATCAAACTCTTAGAGGAAAACATAGGCAGAACACTCTATGACATAAATCACAGCAAGATCCTTTTTGACCCACCTCCTAGAGAAATGGAAATAAAAACAAAAGTAAACAAATGGGACCTAATGAAACTTAAAAGCTTTTGCGCAGCAAAGGAAACCATAAAGAAGACCAAAAGACAGCCCTCAGAATGGGAGAAAATATTTGCAAATGAAGCAACTGACAAAGGATTAATCTCCAAAATTTATAAGCAGCTCATGCAGCTTAATAACAAAAGAACAAACAACCCAATCCAAAAATGGGCAGAAGACCTAAATAGACATTTCTCCAAAGAAGATATACAGACTGCCAACAAACACATGAAAGAATGCTCAACATCACTAATCATTAGAGAAATGCAAATCAAAACTACAATGAGATATCATCTCACACCAGTCAGAATGGCCATCATCAAAAAATCTAGAAACAATAAATGCTGGAGAGGGTGTGGAGAAAAGGGAACCCTCTTACACTGTTGGTGGGAATGTAAATTGATACAGCCACTGTGGAGAACAGTATGGAGGTTCCTTAAAAAGCTACAAATAGAACTACCATATGACCCAGCAATCCCACTACTGGGCATATACCCTGAGAAAACCATAATTCAAAAAGAGTCATGTACCAAAATGTTCATTGCAGCTCTATTTACAATAGCCCAGAGATGGAAACAACCTAAGTGTCCATCATCGGATGAATGGATAAAGAAGATGTGGCACATATATACAATGGAGTATTACTCAGCCATAAAAAGAGACGAAATTGAGCTATTTGTAATGAGGTGGATAGACCTAGAGTCTGTCATACAGAGTGAAGTAAGTCAGAAAGAGAGAGACAAATACCGTATGCTAACACATATATATGGAATTTAAGAAAAAAAAAAATGTCATGAAAAACCTAGGGGTGAAACAGGAATAAAGACACAGACTTACTAGAGAATGGACTTGAGGCTATGGGGAGGGGGAAGGGTAAACGGTGACAAAGCAATAAAGAGGCATGGACATGTATACACTACCAAACGTAAGGTAGATAGCTAGTGGGAAGCAGCCGCATAGCACAGGGAGATCAGCTCGGTGCTGTGTGACCGCCTGGAGGGGTGGGATAGGGAGGGTAGGAGGGAGGGTGACGCAAGCGGGAAGAGATATGGGAACATATGTATATATATAACTGATTCATTTTGTTGTGAAGCTGAAACTAACATACCATTGTAAAGCAATTATGCTCCAATAAAGATGTTTAAAAAAAAAATTAAAAAAAAAAATAAAAAATAAAAAGAACTGGATTTGAATGCCAAAAAAAAAAAATAAAAATAAAGGTGAAGCCTTGGGAGTTCCTTGGCAGTCCAGTGGTTAGGACTCTTTGCTTTCACTGTCGAGGGTGTGGGTTCAATCCCTGGTCTGGGAACTAACATCCCGCAAGCCGCACAGCCCCCCCAAAATAAATAAGTAATAAAATAAGGGTGAAGCCTTGTACTGCACCATGCACGTTCTCCCCCAGGTCTCTGTGATCCAGGGGCACGTTTCAGCAAGTTGGCTGATGGACAGTGAGTGAGGTCTGAATATTTATGTAGCGTCAAGGATGAACACATTTTGGTACGTTAAAAGCCCAGCATAAAAATAGCAGTAAGAATATTGCGTGATAAAACTAATCAATTCCAAAGTCCTTTATTAGTATCCCCCTTTCTTAAAAAAAAAAAAAAAAAAAAAAAAAAAAAAAAGAAATGATGCTTGATATGATTTCAGTTTTCTTAAATTTACTGAGGTTTGATTTGTGACCCAAGATGTTATCTATCCTTGATAATGTTCTGTGCACACTTGAGAAGAAAGTGTAATCTGCTGTTTTTGGATGGAATAGCCTATAAATGTCAATTAAATCTATCTGGTCTATTGTGTCATTTAAAGCTTCTGTTTCCTTATTTATTTTCATTTTGGATGATCTGTCCATTGGTGTAAATGAGGTGTTAAAGTCCCCCACTATTATTGTGTTACTGTTGATTTACCCTTTTATAGCTTTTAACAGTTGCCTTATGTATTGAGGTGCTCCTATGTTGGGTGCATATATATTTATAATTGTTATATCTTCTTCTTGCATTGATCCCTTGATCATTATGTAGTGTCCTTCCTTGTCTCTTGTAACATTCTTTATTTTGAAGTCTACTTTATCTGATATGAGTATTGCTACTTCAGCTTTCTTTTGATTCCATTTGCATGGAATATCTTTTTCCATCCCCTCACTTTCAGTCTGTATGTGTCCCTAGGTCTGAAGTGGGTCTCTTGTAGACAACATATATATGGGTCTTGTTTTTGTATCCATTCAGCAAGCCTGTGTCTTTTGGTTGGGGCATTTAATCCATTCACGTTTAAGGTAATTATCGATATGTATATTCCTATGACCATTTTCTTAATTGTTTTGGGTTTGTTTTTGTAGGTCCTTTTCTTATCTTGTGTTTACCACTTAGAAAATTTCCTTTTGCATTTGTTGTAGAGCTGCTTTGTAGCTGGTTTGTAGAGCTGGTTTGTAGGTGGTTTGTAGAGCTCTCCCTACTTAGGGAGAGCTGGTTTGATGGTGCTGAATTGTCTTAGCTTTTGCTTGTCTGTAAAGCTTTTGATTTTTCCATCGAATCTGAATGAGATCCTTGCCGTGTAGGGTAATCTTGGTTGTAGTTTCTTCCCTTTCATCACTTTAAGTATATTGTGTGACTCCATTCTGGCTTGTAGAGTTTCTGCTGAGAAATCAGCTGTTAACCTTATGGGAGTTCCCTTGTATATTATTTGTCATTTTTCCCTTGCTGCTTTCAATAATTTTTCTTTGTCTTTACTTTTTGCCAATTTGATTACTATGTGTCTCGGCATGTTTCTCCTTGGATTTACCCTGTATGGGAGTCTCTGCGCTTCCTGAACTTCGTGCTTATTTCCTTTCCCATGTTAGGGAATTTTTCTGCTATAATCTCCTCAAATATTTTCTCTGGTCCTTTCTCTCTCTCTTCTCCTTCTGGGACCCCTATAATGCAAATGTTGTTGCGTTTAATGTTTTCCCAGAGATCTCTTAGGCTGTCTTCATTTCTTTTCATTGTTTTATCTGTATTCTGTTCCGCAGCAGTGAATTCCACCATTCTGTTTTCCTGGTTACTTATCTGTTCTTCTGCCTCAGTTATTCTGCTATTGATTCCTTCTAGTGTAGTTTTCATTTTAGTTATTGTATTGTTCATCTCTGTTTGTTTGTTCTTTAATTCTTCTAGGTCTTTGTTAAACATTTCTTGCATCTTCTCAATATTTGCCTCCATTCTTTTTCCGAGGCCCTGGATCATCTTTACTATCATTATTCTGAATTCTTTTTCTGGAAGGTTGCCTATCTTCACTTCATTTAGTTGTTTTTCTAGGGTTTTATCTTGTTCCTTCATCTGGTACATAGCCCTTTGCCTTTTCATCTTGTTTATCTTTCTGTGAACGTGGCTTTTGTTCCATAGGCTGCAGGATTGTAGTTCTTCTTGCTTCTGCTGTCTGCCCTCTTGCACATTTACTTCTGACAACAGTCCGCTAGGATAGGTATTTGTGTTACCATTTTACAGATGAGCAAACTGAGGCTCAATGAGATCACAATTTATTCACTCATTCACTTATTCAACAAATATTTATGGATTGTTTCTTCTGTACCAGCCAGACTAAAAGCTGCCCATTGACTTCTTAGTCGCTAGAGACTGTGGTCATTACCTTATTCTATTCTAAATCTGTCCCATGAAAAGAGATCCCCCAAATTAGAGACATCCCATGGACAGACTCTTTTTAAAGAATATGACATTAAAGGGAATGAGAGGTTTTAAAAACTATATAATTCTGACTATGCAAGTGAGACTAATTTAAGTGAGAAGGAAATGAGATTGAAGGTCAGGATACCCAAAATAGCTACAATATTAACTCGCTCATGAGCTCAGATTTTTAAATATACCAAATAAGCTAGAAAGAGCTCATGACCAAGAAAAAGTACAGAAAATAGTTACAAATCTGTAAGACTTGGGTCAGAATGGTTGTGGATGAATACAAGGTAAAGTTTTATACATGTTCAAGATCACCACAAATAACTAGAAAAATTGTGGAAAGGAAAGCTACATGTCTGCTGTTCAATGAAGCTATGGTGTTAACAGATATCAAAGAAAAGAGCCAGCCTTTTCTTAAATTCAGTTTGTTTCTATTTTCTTCATGAACAAAATGGTTTCTAAATGGAAAAGAATAAAATGTGTTACTGAGAGGTATTGGAAAAGCAAAACATGAAAAGAGATAGTAAGTTAATACTTGGAGAATTCATAAGAATTTAAATAGGTTTAATTCTCCAAACCCAGTAGAATTGCATGCAAGGTTAGTGAAGGTTTTTTCCCTTGTGACCATGGAGTCATCTATGAAAATCAAATGATTTAACCCAGAGTCCTGAGACACAGGAGTTGCAATAAAATAGTGAGCACAATTATAAAACGTTTATACATTAAGGCTCAAGACATAAGAAGCATTGGTTGGCTAGAGCTTTGGCTGACAGGAAAGATAGCTTCCTAGAAAAGATATGAATTCCTTAAACAACAGGCATCAGCCACCACAGCATCGACGGCATTGGCAGCAGAGCTGGCCCCTTTGGATGGCAGAGTTCTCCATCATAGAGCCCTTGGTGACCTCATAGCATGGTTGGCCCTTTGGTTATCTGCAGCTACAATATCAAATGACCAAAATGGTAGGAGCATCTTGGTAACCAGGAGGAGGAGTTCCTAGAAGACAGGTGAAAGTGCCTTTGGGAATTCTCAAAGGAATTTGAAGAGACGTGTTTTATTTTTTTTTTTTTGTGGTACGTGGGCCTCTCATTGTTGTGGCCTCTCCTGTTGTGGAGCACAGGCTCCGGACGTGCAGGCCCAGCGGCCACGGCTCACGGGCCCAGCCGCTCTGCGGCATGTGGGATCTTCCCGGACCGGGGCACGAAACCGTGTCCCCTGCATCGGCAGGCGGACTCTCAACCACTGTGCCACCAGGGAAGCCCTGAGACCTGGGGTTTTTAAGAAATTGGCGGGAGCAGAGCATTAACATTCTATTTTGTCACTATTGTTACAGGTCTTCAGTCAAATCCATTCTTCTTGGTTTTTCAGGAAAATAATTGACTCTTTTGTGAGCCTATGCTGCTGATAGCTGATCTGTATCATTTACATTTTAATAGAGCATTGCTATAGGATATTTTGATCCAAAGGGATGAGCTCTTAATGATAGACATTTAGACCCTGCAAGAGTATGCCTTGGCAGAGGACCATTTCCCTGAGCCTCTCGTATCTCATAACTGGGGTTCCATCTTTGCTGCCATATATTTTCATAATGTCTCTATGGGTCCTCCATCTCTTTCTCTTCGTTAGGGTCTCTGAATTATTTTCTGACTTCCACAATGGTACATGCCGGTTGAAGTAGCGTGTATAGATGCACATGTAAGATCTGGAGGCTCATTCCCTTCACACTATTTAAGGAGGTGCAAAGAACACACTAACTGGATTGACTTCACATTTCAGATGTTTGACAAATGTTATAAGCCACAGTGTGTATCTCAAATGTGTATTTATACAGTGGAGCACCATAGAATGTGTCTTCAGGTGCTATTTTAAACAAGCTGTCAAGCCTAACTGGTTTATCTTGGGGGAGCAAAAACAGTCCTTGTTTCAAATGCCATTTACAAACCTTGTGAGAAGCATTCACTAATCGAATCGATTGAGCAGTTTTAAGAACATGGAGTACTGTGCTATCTGTTCAGAAATCCAAACCTTAGGTCTTTTCTATTTAGCATTTGGGAAGGCTGTTTTTAAAATTAAAAATCAGTCAATTAACAGATTGCCTCAAAATTATTACAACTGTTACTGTGTTTTCTTACTTTTAAAAAACCAAACTAAATTGATTTTTAGTCCATATATAATATAGAGAGTAAATATCAGACTTTGGGTAAAGTTAATATATTCACCTTTTCATTGTTCTCCTTTTATTAGAGGATAAGCAGCCTTAAACAAATATCCCAAATTTCTAAGGTTAAATCTAAAGTAATTTTCATCTTAAACATAAAGCACTAGAATTCCTAAAGTAAAATTTTACTTATTACATTTAATGTTAAGCTTCTTTGTGAGAGAATTAATGGAGTAGAGGATTAACTTTGGAGCAGGGGAGGCTATAGCCAAGGGTAACAGGGAAGGCTTCCTGGAGGAAGGGGGATTTGAACTAGGCCTTGGAGAATAAAAGGAATGTCCACAGATGGACTCAAACATGAAGACATTCAGGAAGGAGGGTAAAATAGGGGAAAATCTAGGCATGTCCATGAAATAATGGCTAATGTGATGTACAATAAAGTGTATGTACGTAAGTAGTAGGTCCAATGGAGGACCTCCCACAGCAATTCAGGAAAGAAAGAAATGTTGTAGAGGCAATGTATCATTTTGTATATTGATTCATTTGTTTGGCAACTGTTTATTGAGCACTTCCTACATGCCAGATTCTGCTGTGGGCAATGAGAGTATTAAGAAGGGAATGTGGAAAGAAATGATGAGAGGTCTTTGGATAGAGTACAGCCACACATTAGTATAAGATATGCAGGAGAGGAGGAAGTCCTCAAGAATTCAGAGGAAGATCACCAATATGCACTAGAGAAAAGTGCCTTCCACTGAAGCCCAAGGAGTTAAAATGTCTGAACAGAAAAAAAAAAAAAAGTCCTATAGCATTGACTTCCATTCATTCATTCAACAAGTTTTTTGGAGGCCCCTACTTGGGCAAAGTGCCATGTGAGCAGGGGAAGGGATTCTGGGCTTCCTTGTAGGACGTGTTGCAGAAGAGCACAAGCCTGGCTGGAATGGTCGGTGCACAGGGCACCATGGGCATGTGACCTCTCTTGATGGGGCAGGAAGCTCTCTGGGCTCCCTCGACGCTCAGGTCATCTTTATGGACATCGGCTATCTTTGAACTACAGATTTGCAGAAGTGCCAACTATTAATAGACAGGAGAAAGCAGAGTTTACTGTAAGAGACTGACAAATATAGATCTGAGATATCATTTTATTGCTAATTCTCCCCTGCCCGCAAAAGCTTTGTTGGCCCTTGGGCTGCTTCTTTGCTCTTGCTCTTTTCACTAGGGCAACCAACACAAATGGCTGGTACAGCGCATACTCTGGGTCTGTTTGCAAACACAGATAGAGCACAAAATAAAAACAAGTTCTGTTATTTTAGACCCAGTTTCTTATTTTCATTTATTTATTGTCTGACTTTTTAAAAAACATTCCTTCTCTATCTTTTCCTCCTCTCTCCCCTCCGAGCAGCCCACAGCACTTGGACTTATATTTATTTTCATGCATGATTTACAAGCTTTCTCATTGGGAATTTTGAAGCTAGGTCCTTCACTAATAGAGGATCCTGAAGTCATGTCAGGGAAAGATCTACTTTTGTTTAATGGAGCAATAAACTGGTCATGGAGTCTCCTTAGAACTGTTTAGAAAGACTGCTGTAGGCAGTAGTTTGAATGTCTTCCAAATTCTGAGCAAGTCTTTTTCAGTCTTAAATAATTACAGAGTGGGCATGTTTTTGTGATTATCCCAGTGACAGACTCTCCCAGAAGCAGAGCAAAAGACTCTTAAAATATTGTCCACATTGTGGTTCTTTACATGCATAAAGGCTAAAATAAAATGCATAGTTCAAATTTCATTGAGTTTCAGCTATAACTTGAAAAAATATCTGTGTGATTCTTTGCCTCCACTGGTGAAAATGTTTAGATACATTTCAGATATGTTATTCAAGGGAAATATTAGGGAATTTGTTACCCATGAATGCAGAAACATCACATTGTGGACTTTTAAGTGAATGATGCATGTCAGTTTGTTGTTTCCACTGTAGTGTTGAATTGCTTATCTAGAGTAAGGCATGGTGGAATTATGGCTTGGGACTTAAAACATTTTTCCCCCTGTGGAACTATTTTCTATTGCCTCAACTTTGCCCTCTACTTTGTTACAAAATATTCTATTTTGTTTTCCTCACAGACTTCCTTGCCTGAAAGTATTTTAAAACATCATGGTACTATAATATTTCCATGGTTTGTCCTTTTTTCATTTTAACCCTGAATTTCAGGACTATTTTTTGGTCTTCAATTAGGTAAATCTATTTTCTTTATTCATTTATATAATGCTGAAGGATTCAGCTTGAAGTTTTGCTTTCTTAATAATACATTGTGAAACTACAAGATATAATTCACATTTGATGGATGAAAATATCTCTATCAGAAACCGGTGAGAAATGAAATGAATTAGAAATCCGCTGTTAGTGATGATGTGAAGACTATTACACGTTTGTTATAGTTGTTATTTGTTAGTGTAATGTAGACTTTAGAGTTATTATATGTGTCTATGAAAATATTGGCTGAATATGAGAACTGAGTAGAAATCCAAGAAGATAATATGACATGTAAGCCTTATTTATTGTCAGGCACTAATATTCCTGAAGAAATGCTATTTGAATAATAACCTATCCTGTTCATCACATGCTGACAAGATGCCAGGCGTTGAGAGGGATGCTGGACATACCATGGTGAACAAGATAAAAGCTCTGGCTGGAAGGGCTTGACATCCAGTGGGGAATAACCCATCATGATACTGTGGGATCATTCTATGACAGGAAAGTACGGGAAGGCACATGTGAGTTGGAGAGTAATTCAGTTGTAGGGAACAGCAAAGAACTCCTAAAGGAAGTAATGTTAAATCTGACATAGTAGAAGTAACTCCAAGATGACCTCTGGGGAATCATGCCTTTGTATCATCCCTTCCCCTTGAGTGAGAGCAAGACCTGTAACTTACTTAACTTACTTCTATCCATAGAATATGGCAAAAGTGATAGGATATTACTCCTGCGATTATTTTACATGATATGGCAAAGGTGGAAGGATTTTGCATATGTAATTAAGGCTCCTAATCTGCTAATTTTAAGGTAACCAAAGGGGAGAGTCTCTTGGGTGGGCTGACCTGATCAGGCAAGCTCTTTACAGGAAACTAGAAGTCAGAGAGATTTGCCACCTGGGTTTGGAGAAGTAGGCTGCCCTATTGTGAAAGGGTCTGTGAGCGGGCCATATGGCAAAGAATTGTGGGGGCCTCTGGAAGCTGGGAGAGGACCCTGGCTGACAGTCAACAGGAAAGCAAGAACCTCAGTCCTACGACAAGGAACTGAATTCTGCCAACAATGATGTGAGCTTGGAAGAAGACTTTGAGCTCCCGAAAGGAATGTAGATTGCAGCCTGGTGCCACCCTGAGCAGAGGACCAACTGGACTGAACTCAAGCTTCTGATCCATAGGAACTGTGAGATGGTCAAAGCATGTTTTAGACTCCTAAATTTGTGGTAATTTGTTATCCAGAAAGAGAAAGCTAATACCACTGAGATGTGAACAACGGTACTTAGATGGGGAAAGAATGTTCCAGGAGTTTAGTAGAGTGGCTAAAATCACAGACTCTGTAGTCAGGATTAACTCGGCTTCTCCTTTAGCCGTTTGACTCTGAGCAGGTTACATAACCTCTCATTTTTCCTAATCTGTAAATGGACATCATCATTATCATCACCATCACCATCCTCCTTCTCTTCATATTATCATTATTATCGCCATACTTATCATCACCATGACCCATCATATTCATTTTCTTCACTATCGTCACTCTCAGCATTCTACCTTCATAGCGCTTTTGGGAGGATTAAGTGAACTAAGCAGTTGGATGACTTTAAATAGGAGAGTAACATGAACAGAGCCAGGATTCTAACTTAATCTCTTTGACCCTGGGTTCCTGTTATTTTCTAGAATGCTCTTCTCAACTATAATTTGTTTTGCATTCTTTATTGTTATTGCTCAGGCTTAACAACATAACAGAGGTGAGTTGAAAATCCAGCTTCACTTTGAGCAAGAAATGAAAATTTTAAGGCTCAGATTCTTCATATATGAGAATGAGATAACAGTACTAACCTTAGAGGGCTGTGAGGATTCAACGAGATAATGAATATGAAATATGTAGCAAAGTACACACTTAAGAATTTCTTCAATTATTTAAGAAATGTTTATATATATTATTATTTGCAGCTTCATCATTGTATACATGACACACACAAATAGTTTTATCTACACATGTATAAAAAGCTTCTCTGCATAATGAATAGATTATGGAGGACAGTTATAATCTCGCTAGAGATCATTGAAACTAAGACATATTTTACTTGGTCTGGAATGCTTTAGGTCAGATAAATACTGAAAATTAGTTGGTGGATTAGATGTTCTGAGATTATCTTTCCAATCATTGTTTTTTATTTAAAAAAAATCTTCACCGTAATTATTTCCTGGGTTTATGGATATAGCTGAGCAGACCGATCTATATCCCTCAGGTCCTTCTTCTCTGATTGTATAATTATTTGTTCTTTGATTTTCAAGGGCTGAATCATTGCTTTCTATTTTTATAGCTCTTTTTTTTTTTTTTCAGAAGAGCTTGCCTGTGAAAAAGTGATGTTTAGTTAGCTGAAACAAGCTTAGTTAGCCGAAAGCAGGCATTTTCACATAATGTGCCTCATTATTACTATAATTTTCTAAACTTGGCTATTGCCACTGCTAGTCCAGAACAAGCTGAAAACTGAAAATGCTGGAAGTTATGATAAGGAATGGGAAAGATCCGTTTTATTTTCTCATTTTGCTCTCATAGTCCTTCCCGTGCTGCTCTGCTTGTTTTATTGGCACTTCTGCTTCCTCTTTCTTTCTGCCTCATTGGTACAGACTGTGCTTATTGTTGTCTTACAAATTATCCTTCCACTTGGCATTTGCTGTTGCTAATTGCCTACTAACTTTCTCCCCATTTGAGTAATGAGTGGCAATTTTGCATCCACCTCCACGCAGATATTATGGTTTCTTATCATTATTACACTGCGTCTGTTTCTCTCTAATACTCTATTTGACTTCTATGTATATAATGCCTTTTTTACATGAAAGAAAAAGAAGCCATTGATATGCATAATTATTCCATCTTTTCAAGAGCAAGGCAAAAAAGGTATATTCAATGCATTCTGTATAGCAATTTAGATTAGGGAACTGAATTACAGTTACTAACATTTTCAATAAAGTTTGAAAATTGTGCAATTGTACAAACATATCAGAGCCTGTTTATCACTTGTGTCAGGGCAAGGAGCTGAAGTCTGTATTTGCTTTGGAAGAACCGTTTGAGATTCCTGAGTGCCTGCTGTGAGCTGACAATTGATTTGGGACCCCTTTATTGGTCACCAAGTGGCTCATTTTAAACTCTCCACAGCTGTGCCCACTAACAAGTGGATAGTACCCCCTTTTCAGGCATAGTTTGGACCCCTGAGAACCACAAGACAAAAAGCAATAGAGGGCAGTGTTCTTCTGCTCTAGGAAGATTACAGAAAACATGATAAAGTTATCAGTGTGTGGCTTATTTGAATAGGCATTTCTACCCACATTCACCTGATTTTGGATAGGAGAGTCCATAGCCATCCTCCAAAGGGTAGCCGATTGTTCCTGTCATCACTACTGAAAATGTTGCTAGTTTAAGGTCTCTCTCCTGAACTGAAATTATCTCCCACTTCTCTTAACTCCAGGTTCATCCCTTTCTGATCCACCCTTCATACTGCTGCCAGAAATTTCTATTTTAAACAGAAATCTGACTATGTCGCCACCAGGCTTCAAAACCGTTGCCATCTCCCAACTGTAAATAGGAGATAATGGTTAAGATCAGAGGCTATGGAGCAAGGGAAACATGGCTGGATAAACTTTGAACAGCTGTTCTATTTGAGCCTCAGCTTCCTTCCCTAAAATGGGGGTAATGATGCTTACTGCGCAGGATTTCTGTAATGATTAGAAATAACATGTGAAATGCTCAGTGGAGCCCCTTACACAAAGTGGGCTTTCAAGAAATTCTAGCTCTTAGCTATTCTTTTTTCATAGATATTATTGATTTAAAGTCAGTATTCCTTTCAGAAAAAGGGAAAGCATCAGGAGAGACGTTAATTTGGTCTCTTCCTCCAATCCATCAAAACTTATTGTAATTCAATTGTAAAGCAACTGTAATTTAGTGCTCTGTTTTTTCATGTGCCAGGTTATTTTATATTCAAGTGATCATGACTATTAGAAGAATATTCCATTTTTAGAATCTGATTTCAGGGAGTTGACAGAAATGTCAACATAACATGACCAAAAAGAGATACATAAACAATCAGATCAAAGAGACTCAGCCAGAAGAGAATCACATTCAGAGCAAGAGAGAAAAATGTTCAGAGGAAAATTAAAGAGGATGACAACAAATTAAATATCATTGGCAAGAACATTTTTATCTAGTGCAAGATACTTTGTGGGTTCTGATTCTTCTTTTGAAAATTCTCGCTCTTATTAATCTCTTTGCGTTTGCTGCTCTTCTGCCTGGGATGCACCCCAGAGTCTACCCACAATAATATCTTTGCTCATTTCACATCCCCTAGCTGGGCCTTCTTTCATGGCCCCATCTTAAGGAGCTGCTGCTGATTACGCCTGTTTGTCTTTACTGCCTTACTTTACATTGTTTTTCTGCATGGCACTTTTCACTACTATGAAATATTTGTGTACCATCTGCTTCCCCCATTAAAATGTACACTGCCCAAGGGCAGGGTGCTATAGACTAGACAGAATGTTTGTGTCCTCTCAAAATTCATATGTTGAAACCTAAACCCCAATGTGATGGCATTTGGAGGTGGGACCTTTGGGAGGCTATTGGGTCATGAGGATGGAACCCTCCTGAATGGGATTAGTGCCCTAATAAAAGAGACTCCTAGAGAGTTCTCTCATTCTGCTGCCATGTGAGGACACAGAAAGAAGACAACTGTCTATGAAACAGGAAGTGAACCCTCACCAGACACCAAACCTGCCAGCACCCTGATCTTAGACTTCCCAGCCTCCAGAACTGTAAGAAATTAATATCCCTTGTTTATAAGCCACCAGACTATGATATTCTGTTATAGTGCTTGAATGGACTAAGACATAAGGGCTTTGTGTTATTCAGAGTTATACCCCTGGTACCTGGAATAGAGCTGGATATCACAGTGAGTATACAGATACTTGTAGGATGAGTAGGTGGATAGTAAGTTTAATGTTCACATTCCCAAGAAGAAATGTTTTAAAAGCCTTCTCCAACTTTGTAAATTGTCAAACCAATTTCTCATAGATCAAGACTTCTTCCTAAATAACTCCTAAGTAAGGGAAAGCTGTTTGGGCACCTGTTTTCTTTGCATGTAATGTATGAAATTTGTTTAGTGCAGTTATTGGCATATAGTGTTTATTAAGTACTACTAGTAATTATTATAAGTATGATAGATTAAAAATGAGATTTCTACTCAAGAGTGTAGTCTGTATTACAACAGCATGAGTATACTGCTCACAAAGGAGTCTCTGACCATCACTTTTCTATCAGACTTGAAAGCCCACATTGGAATTTATCAGTGTGAGCAATAGGAGGGGGTTGAATGGTGAGGGCGCTATTGTCAGCACCGATAGAAGCTGCATTGAGTAGCAACACCAGCAGAGCCTTACAGCCACCACTCCTGAGGTCCTTTCATGCTCTGAAATTCAGAGCAGTTCCATCTGGTAGAATTTTCAAAGTTCTTCCCTATGTTTCTCCATCACCCATGTCAGACAGTTCTCAGTTGCGCACCGTAAGAGGCATGAAGAGGCAGGAGACATGCCTTCCTGATTTAGTTCTGCCACTTTGTGCTCTTAATTAAACACCACTTAATCTTCTGGTACCTTAATTTCCTCATCTATAAATGGGAATAATGCTAGCTGCCCTATAGTAGCTCAGTCAAATGTCGTGAAAAAGAAAACAAATGGTGGCATGAAAGTATATTGACACATGTAAGCACAAGACTTTTTAAAAGCAACATTTAGCAGAGTGTATATGCCCCTCTCTTGCATCACCAATAGAGACAAAGAAAGAAAAAAAAAACACCTCTGCCATCATTTCAAAAGGCAGTCCTAACTACATCAAGAACATTCAAGAACTGTATCCTGTGTTAAATATTAGCTCTACTGGCAGAGTCTTCAAACTGTCATTTGATATCTCTTTTAAAAGTATAAATATGAATGACAAATTACAAAAAAATAAGAATAGGACCAAAAGAAGAAACAAAAGAAAAGAGACTCTGTGAATATATACGTCTCAACTTGTGTGTACGCTAGCTAAAAAATCAACCAAAAGCATTCCTGTTTATAAGATGTGTCATCTTTTTTTCTTTTTCCATCTCCTCTCTCTTTTTGATTTCTCTACAGATTTTCTAAACTTTGCAGAGACTATTTTTGCATATTAAACTTAAGTCAGCTTCAAACACAAGCATAAACAACCCTGCTAAAACATTTTGTTCAATGAAGTATAAAGTATATGACTTACCACATTACTAGTTTTTGCAAAAAGCTATTATGTAAATATACAGGCTTATATGAGCTTAAATAGTCTGAGGCAAGGATGCAAAGAAAGGGAATACATACACATATATGGAAGCAATGCTCACGCTGCCTGGTTTTAGCAGACAATTGCATACCCTCACTTAAAGGGCAAAGAAGAAACCATAAGTCTATTTTAGTGACTCCATTCTGAAATGGTGCACTTATTCCTTTTATTACATTTTCAAATAAATACATATGGGACCCGTCAGATGTCAACAGTGGCTCAGAAAAGAGTCTGAATTAGTCACACTGGCACACAGGGCTCAGGAACAATGAACGGTGCTCTGGAAGACCCTTGAATACAAGCCTATTTGCCTCTTAATCCAAATGAATAATTAATGATAATTATCATGCTGCAGTTATTATCTGTGATAATAATATATCCGTAAGGTGAATAAATTCAATCTGCTACTATGCAGAAATGGCAACTCATAATATTCTTAAGAAATACAGATATAATTATCAGTATTAATGGTCAAGGAAAAAAAGATTTTTTATATAAGGAACCACGGCAAAAGGTCTAAAGTAAGGTGGTAAAGAATCCTTCTGATAATATTTCTTCCATTGCCATCACCGCCGTGGGCCTGCTGTGGTGATGTTGAGGTTCCTACTTTTGTGGGTATGTTCCATTTAAGTAAAGGCTTTACTATGCACTTGTGCACTGCAATCTGCCCATAACATTTCCATTATCGCCTTTTAGAAAAGGACTCCGGTTACGTTTAAGATCCTGTAAAAGGGCATGTGAAGCATGTTAGGACAGGTGGGGCTGCTTGGGGCACCAACTTGACAATTTAACACTTAAAAGGGGAAAAAGCAAAAAGCCAAATCAAATAAAATGTGAAGTGTCTGGGTATTTGACTAGGGGTGGAGGTGGGACAGTGCTGATTGACGGCGGTTGTCGGTAGTGGTTGTTTTTTTTTGAAATGCTCTAATGGCTTAGAGTTAACCAGTGAAAGGGCCCTACTCATTCCTTCTAGCTGTCATCCTCATGGCAAGGCAAGCTGCTTGGTTGGCCATCATTTTATGTGTGTTTGTGTGGGCGTGCAGTCACGCCCACGGATGTACACGCACTCACACACATATCCTTTTTGCAAAAGTCAGGACTATTGAGGTATAATTTACATAAAGTAAAAATTACCCTTTTAAAATTTACAAGTTTTTAAGTTTTGGAATAAAGCATACAGTCAGTCATGCAACCTCTGTCACAATTTAGATATAGAATCCTTCCATCTCCCCTAAAGCCTCTTTCAAGGACCTATGTAATCATTCCTCTTTCTCACTCCCAGTCCCTGGGAACAACCAATCTGTTTTCTCTCCCTATAATTTTGCCTTTTTCAGAATGTCATATAAATTAAATCATGTGTAGATTTTTTTTGTATCTGACTTCTTTCACTTAGCATATGACTTCTAAAATTCATCCATGTCATTGCATTTTTAATGGTTTTCTTTTTCGTTGAGTAAAATTCCATTGTATGGTTATATCGTGATTTATTTATTCATTTAGCAGTCCATGGATGTTTGGGTTTTATCCAGTTTTTAACAATTTTGAATAAGGCAGCTATAGAAAATAACCTACAGGTCTTTGTATGCACATATCTTTTCATTTCTTTCGGGCAAATACCTAGGAATGGGACTGAGGTCAAATAGCAAGTGTGCATTTAACTTTATGACTGCCAAATTATTTTCCAAAGTGGTTGAAACATTTTACACTCCAATAACAGTAGATGAGAATTCCAGTTGCTCTGCATCCTCACCAACACTTGGTATTGTCAGTTAAAAAATTTTTGCCATACTGGTTAGTTTGTAGCAATATCTCATTGTAGTTTTAATTTGCATTTCTCTAATGGCTAACAATGTTGGGCATTTTTTCCTGTGTTTATTTAACACCTATAAATCTTTTTTGGTAACTTGTTTGTTCAAATATTTTTCTGTTAGAAAAATTGGGCTAGCTCAATAAGAAGTAGGTCTTTTTCCTATTGAGTTGTGAGTTTTTAAATTTGTTTTGGATTCAAGTCTTTTATCAGATATATGTTTTGCAAATAATTTTCCCCTGTCTGGGACTACATTATCATTTTGTAAACAATGTCTTTCAAACAACAAAAGTTCCTAATTTCTTGAGCCTGTCTGTATTTAGCAAGCAAAGCAAAATGGAGTGATTGTGCATGTTAGGACTCTTCCCTCTTCCCAAATAAATCACTGGTATTTATTGAGCACTAACTACATGTAAGGCTCTAGGCTAAATGTATAAAAGCATAGAAACACCCACTTAAGGAAAGAAACAACACTAGCAAAAGTAATTCAGTAGCTTGTATAATTTAGTTAAATGCCATACCACACTACGTTATTTTGTATTTATATACACAGCTATAGGTAAATATTTTTACCTAGAAAAATATCTAAAGATATATGTATAATTATGAAAGTGGGCTTTTCCTTTGATAAAATATAAATTTATCTAAATTCTATCATTTGTAACCTTTATACCCTTAAGATTTATAAGCAAAAAATGTTAACATTACCAGTTACTTGGCATGTTTAATATGTTAGCATTGGGAAAAGTAAACTTTTATTTGACATTGGTGGAAGAAGTCTAAAATATTAAAGGAATATAAGACAGTTATCTCTAGAGAATGCTTAACAGCCAGATTTTTAAAAATTTTTCAAGAGTAACATTTATAAGGAATTACTACAAAACTTTTAAGGTTTATACTCAAAGACTTCAGATTTTCATGTAACATATTTCATGTACTTCCTCATTACTGATTAGTTAAGCAGATGGGAAAAATTATTAAGCCCACTATTTGCAACAATGTTTAAAAGTCTCTCTTTTTGTACTATTTCTAAGTTCTCCTCTATTCATTTGGTCTTTCTTTGAATAGTTTTCTCAGGGGTTCTAAAGTTTATCTGGTTTCCATCTTCCAAAAACAAAAGTTAATCTTTGTAAAATCAGATTTTTTTTGTCTTTTCTCTTTTAAATATTTAAAAGTAGAAGTATTAAGAAGTTTGGGAACATCAAAAGTTAATTTGTTGTCCCATTGAAAAGAAAAACTACACAGTATCTTTTAGAGATATCCTGATGAGCTACTTATGTTCTGTTTTTCCTTCTTTTGAGAAAAAAAAATCCCACAGTAGGAATGCTTATTAGATGTTGGGGAGGGAATAACAAGTTTACAGGAGTTCATTTTTTTGAGACCTTTGCTCTTAACAATGAAAAAAATGAAAGATTTAAAAATTTCTATAGGAAAGACTCCAGGTGATATAAAGTTATATTACATTTTTTTTTTCCAGCTCTGTCCTGTTTGTGCCATTACGAAATTACTTCACTAAAGTGACTCAACAGGGTTGGGAGAGAGAAAAATGTAATTAGAACACAGAAAATCTGACTGATTTTCTTTAAACAAGTGTACATATGTTTTCTAGTTCAAGACAAACTTTAAGTTCTTATTGAACCTAAGAAAATTAAGAATTCATTTCAGAATTGTAGATAATAAAATTTCAATATTGTGGTGTTTTTCAATTGAAGAGCCCCCAAAGCTAAGATAGGGTATTGTGTAGCTGATATTTAAATATCTTTACAGGAGAAAAATTGCTTTTCTCTAAAATGTTTGAATAATGGATAAATCAGTATAGAATCACAGATAATCAAGAATTGACTGAACTGAGAACTTAAAAAAATATCTTACCTGTTCTTTTCTTAGGTGCAGAGAAATGAAAAATTATCTTATTTTGAAAGATTTTCAAAAGTGAGTCCTTAATCCAGTTCATGGTTTGAATCAATTATTTGATAACACTCAAAGCTAGAAAATGTCTGAGTCCAATGCCCTATGCTTTATACATGGCTTCTATTCCATTCTTCCATGGCCACTGTACTCTGTGTGGGAGGCTTTTACACACCAGAGGACAATAATTAAACCTCCCCGAGCACTTTAATCATCTTGGTGGCAGCGTTCTGAACCTGCCCTGAATTCTTCATTTCCCCCCCTTATATTAGAGTCTGTGTATGTTGATAAAAGTCTGACTAGAACTGATTAATATGGAGAAAGTGATGCTTTTGTGCATTCTAATATTCAGATTGCTTTGTAAACATTGCAGTGTCATGTTATTAACTTACTCCGAGATTATTATTTACTGTGAGCTTCTGATCATTTCTTCCCTGCTATTACTTAGTAAGTTTTTTCCAGCTTATATTTTTGCACTTTGAAATTCCTTATTGGTTTCTCTCCTCTTCTTCACTCAGAGATGGGATCCTATCCTTTGGTGTGATGGAAGATGCTATAATCTGAATGTATGTGTCTCCCCAATATTCACGTTAGATCCTAACACCCAGTGTGATGGTGTTAGGAAGTGGGGACTTTGGGAGGTAATTAGGTCGTGTGGAGCCCTCATAAACGATTAGTGTTCCTATAAAAGAGGCCCCTAACAGTACTCCCTAGCTCCTTCCTTCATGTGAGGATACAACGGTAAGTCCTCAGCTCAGAAGAGAGCCCTCACTTGACTATACTGACGCCTTGATCTTGGACTTCCAGCCTCCAGAACTGTGAAAAATTAATTTTTGTTGTTTATAAATCACCTAATCCATGGTGTTTTGTTAGCAGTCCAAACAGACTAAAGCAGAAGGACTTGATGAGTTGGCAGAAGTTTTTTTGTGTGTGTAATCTTTCTGTTATTCAAAGACACAACATGAGAATTAAAAACTAAAAAGGCTGGAAGCGTTCCAGAAAACACCGAGAGGCTTTGAGAGTAGTGAGAAGGAACCAGTGCCACAGATGGCTGTCCAGGCTGTCCATAGACAGTCTACAAACACAAGTAGAAGGCGGGGGGGGGGGTTTCCATTTGTGATGGAGGAATTTGGGATTCTGGATGCTTATGGCAGACAGATTTAAGGCAGATAACTAACTGGGTGGATAACTAACTGGGTGGTTCACGGGTTCAATTTCTTCTTTATACTCTTAGATACTTTCTAAGTTGTAATTTAAAAAATAATTAATTAACTAATTAATTTATTTTTGACTGCGTTGGGTCTTCGTTGCTGTGCCTGGACATACTCTAGTTGAGGCAGGCGGGGGCTACTCTTGGTTGTGGTGCGCGGGCTTATTGTTGTGGCTTCTCTTGTTACGGAGCATGGGCTCTAGGTGCACAGGCTTCAGTAGCTGCAGCATGTGGGCTCAGTAGTTGTGGCTTGTGGGCTCTAGAGAGCAGGCTCACTAGTTGTGGTGCACACGCTGCGTTGCTCCGCGGTATGTGGGATCTTCCTGGACCAGGGCTTGAACCCGTGTCCTCTGCATCGACAGGCGGGTTCTTAACCACTGTGCCAACAGGGAAGTCCCTAAATTGTAATTTCTATGACCATAAAGTATAACTTATGGTCCAGACATTGGTCTGTGAAGAATGCATACTCCAAGTAAATATTGAGAATAAAGGATATCAATGACATTTAAAAATTTATCTGGGAAAACATATGCTACCTCTTAAATCTAAATATTCTGTTGGTCTGAGAAATGGAGTCTTTTGAAAATTTGCAAAAAATATTTCATATGAGGTTAAAGCAATAATTGTCATACCCTGGTGTTTTCATAAACTGGTCTCTTCATAACCAGATACTAAGTTCTTCCTGACATATGTAGAGATGAAACTGTTGTGATAATGACAATCCAGGGTTTTATGCTTTGAGGTAGTGGATTTACTGTGATTTACTCATGTCCTCTTAGTTGGGAGAGTTCATTTGTGATCAAACAAACCTCTAAAATATCTAACCAAAATTAGTGGAGCAGTTGTAGATGTGAAACAAACTAAATGCATTGGAATGAAATGTAGAAGTTTATGGAACCTTTTTCATTTAAAATTCTATGGGAAGACTTTTCGATTTGCAATCCCCTTTTGAAGACCCCTGGATCTGTTACCTAATTGGGCACATTAAAAAATGCATATACAGACACACATACCACACTTACAAGCTTATAATTGCCACATATTTTGATAACAGGAGATGGTCTGGTGTATGGCACTGTAGCACGTACTCAAAGGGCCATGCCGTGTTTTTGTGTGTAATGGCCAGAGCAAGATGACCTAGTTTTGATTTTCACCATGGTTGTCCTGAGTCAAAACTGTGTGTTAACTGAATTTGTATTTAGCTCCTTCTGTCCTCCTTTCCTGACTCCCTTCCTTTCATCCACTCAATCTTGTGGTTCTCAGTTACTTAGTATTCTCAAGCTGTTTACTGGTTGCTTAGAATCTTCCACTAAAGTATCACCACTCGGTCTGCCCTCCTTCCCAGGGCCCTATATGCCACCTCTTTTCCTCCGTCCCATCCGAAAGATCTGCCCCGTGCCCCATTCTCACTATTCTTAGAGGGTGAGAGCTAACATGAGTTTGTAAAAATGTGAGCCATCAAATTCTTCCCCTACAGGGATTTAGTATTGTGGGAGTTTAGATACTCTTGCAGGATTGATGGGGGAGATATTTTGGGGTTAGAGAGCGATCTGACTTTGTATGTTTGTTATGCCTGTGAATCCAAATACTTCCTTAACACATCTGGTGTAACTCAGAAGTATGGCTGGGAGGAAAGCAGGAAGGGCAGTTGATTTCCCAGAGACCATGGAGCTCCCTCCCTCAAAGGGTGCTTTTCAAAAACATTTTCAATGTAATATTCATTGACATGGTGATTTTTATTACCATGATTAAAAGACTAGAGAAAGCAGAGTAATAGAGAATGAAGTCAACAGGCTATAGAGGGTCAGTGTTCTTTCTTCCTCACCAGCCAGGTGGTCCGACGCCTCCTGGCCTCCCCCTGAGGCTGGCTTCCCCTGGTGTTGGAACCTGGAATCGGTTCTAGACTAACCCTGTGCCCATACAACTGAAGAGAGCTTGAGTTCCTTTAGGAACCCCTTGCGGCTTCGAGACCATTTATGCCTGGCATTCGTCAGTTTTGGGGGAAAATTCACTGACTAGGAATGGTTACCTTTTAATATATTTGTATTGGCAGAGTTTGATCTCTACTGACAGAGCAAAAACATTTTTAAGCTTTATTCCGTTACTGAGGAACTATTAATTTCGTTTTTCGTTTTATTTTTAATTTTATTTTGGCTGCATCATGTAGCATGTGGGATCTTAGTTCTCCCACCGGGGATCAAACCCGTGACCCCCTGCAGTGGAAGCACGGAGTCTCAACCACTGGACCGCCAGGGAAGTACCAGGAACTATTAATTTTGAAAGGAAGACAGGATCATTGGATAATTCTGGATCTGGATACTCATTTAACAAATTTTAACTGAGCACCTCTTGAGTTAATGTCCTAAAGATAGAAGTGAGCAAAAGAGGCACAGGCATTTAAGAAGCTTATACTTTAGAGGCACAAAAGTCCTTTGTAAAATTTTATACAAATTAGTTATTGGTTATAATTTACTATAAATACTCATCCAATAAATATTTAATAAGCACCTGATGTTTTCTAAGCACTGGGGATACTGCAGAATATAAAGGTGCATGAAATATAGTCTCTGCGCTTGAAGGAGTTTATAATACGGGATCAACAGTTATTTAAAAAAATAGCCAAGATGCCAGGAATTAAACTCCATAAGGTACAAACTGCTTCAGGTTCGGTAAGAAAGGCACTCGCTGCTAAATACTTGCGAAGGTCTAGGCAGGCCTCTGGTATTTAATTGGGATTTGAAGGATGATAGGGAATCTGTAAGGTAGAAAACATCTGAGTAGATGGTACATGTAGAAATTTGAGGGCAGGGATATCCAAGGTTGAAGGGAATTTCCAAGGTCTGGAATGCTGTGAATTTTATCATGTATGAGAGCAGATGAGAATAACTTTGCACATGAGACTCACCAACTACATAATTCTCCTCCAATTAACTCAGTGGGCCAGTTCTCTTCCTTCATATCTGAGCTGGTTCTGGTCATAAATCCTTGGCCTTCACAGGTAGCTTGCTTACTCTGCTTACTAAAATATCAACAATATCGTTCCATTTGCGTAAAATGTCTCTCTTTCAAAATGTGTCAACAGATCAAGTGTAGTGCAGCAGTAATGTGTCACAAATAATGTAAAATAAAATAAACAAAATAGAAAATATATTAATGTAATATGAAATTCTCTCTTAAGAAGATAGATGTTATCAACTGGTCAGTTTCTCAAAATGCCCAAGGTACATAAGTACTTGTATGCCCTTAAGTATAACAATTTTATCTTTATATTATCTTCTTTAAACATAGATCCTGAAATCCCAGCTATGTTCCCTTTCTACACCATTATTCCTTGGAGGTCTGATATAGAAATCCAAGGGCACATTTAGCTCAGAGAATTGAAAAAATCCCATGCGTTGGCACATTGACACTCCACCTAGCAAATTATGATGGGTTGGTGACTGTGAATTCCATTTATTACAGAGAAGTGTCTGCAGAGATTTGCAGTCTATTTTGGTGGCCCTGAATGTCACACTTCCTTCCCTTTAGAAAAAAATAATCCTGTCACTCAACAACCATAAAATTCCGGTCTTTAACATTCTGTGATCTTGTGACTTTGTACTTGGCACAATTGGAGTTTTCCATTTCTTCTCTTAAGCTACAGTCTTTACCCTACATTTCTTCAAACTCACAGTCTATGAGTCTTTGTCATTGATATTCTCTCCTCGTAACCCTCTTCCACTTCGTCATTATGACCCTATCATTCCGGCACTTTTTTACGAACAGTTTGCCCCATAAGATCCCCTAATTTCTCTTTGTCCATATTTTTCCCTTCATTTCCCTTTCTTTCTCATGGTTTCATAGACCCTGAACTCCTCTGCTTTCTCATCACCCACTAATTAGCATGTCTCCATGGTAACAGACAGTTGCAGAGCAGGAATCATTCTCTGTACCAGCTACTGCTGAGTAACCTCTGGGCCTAGCAAGGAGGGGCCTTGACCTGCTTAAGATAGGAAGACTTTTCTCTTCTTGGCAGGAGAGGATCCATATATTTCAGAGAAGGCCCTATTTCCTAGGGGAAAGAATAAGTCCATTTGGTTGAAAAGGAGTGTACACTTGGATTCAGGAATGCAAAATCAAAGTATGGAATAAACTAAGAATATATTAAAGAAGATGTAGGAAAAATATCTAATGCTGATGCTCTGCTCCCAGTTTGTAAAGATTAGCAGTGCTTTGATCTGGAAATGGCTATGAAGCAACTGGTAGCAAGTATTTAGTAGCACTTACCTTCTAATTTTACACGTATGATTCAATAAGTGTGTGCCATGGGACTGAATCTAAGACAGAAAACCCCGCTACCCCCAGCTTTAAGAGGTTTACTTATCATTATTTTAAAATTTCACTATTTTAAGCTATTTATCAACTCATAATCATATATTTTCTAAGCAACTGTAATGGCATTAATTATTGTAGGGGTTTACTGTCGCAGTTTTTTGTGGGGATAGGTGATATAGCATTATACAGTGCATGTAAAATTTTCTATGGCTAAGAGTCTAGGAAAGATATTAGTTATAATTTATTGAGCACCTGTTATGAATTAAACACTTTATGAAGTAATTTGCATATATTTTCTCTAAATCTTGTGACAGTGTTTCAAGGTAAGATACTGTTATTTCAGTTTTGTGGATGCAGTTGAGATTCACAAAGATTAAGTAATGTTCCTGAGTTCAAAAAACTAGTCAGAGCTTGGAACAGGACTACCAGATACCTGAGACCGAGTCTGTGTACAGATACTCATTACCTGTACTACATAGATGCAAAAGTGTAGACTCCTGTTTTCACAGAAAAACCTTGATTAGTAAGAAAGAGAGGCTGAACTTCGAGGTCTCCCGTGTTGGAAGCTGTAGTAGCTGAGAGGATAAAGATTCAAAGCAGCAGGTGATTTTACTGGATGTCAGGGAATGACATGTTTTATCAACACGTGGAAACTAGAAGAGTAGGAATTTACTGCTTGAAAGCAAGCTGGTCATGATGTAAGCTTGGGTAAACTGGCTGGAAACATTTGTCCCCTGACCTATAAATGTGGGCGTGACGTTGTGATCCTGGAACCCTGCTCTTGACGGTGAATGGGGATGGAGAACTTGTATTTGCTGGAAGGGTGCTCACCTTTCATCCTCTTCATTCCTCAATGTTTATAATGAAAAACATTCTTTTTTCAAATTTGAATGAGACGTTACCAATTGGTACACTGCATTTCATCAGCCAAAGGTCAACTAACATCTCAAATTTGATTGAAACCCTGAAGACTGTACTCTTTATTCAGCCTATGAGCAAATGTCTTACATCTAAGGCAGAAAAACACACTTGTTGATTGACTTCTATATGCCAGTTATGGAGCAAAGTGCTTCTATATGCAATTGGTGGTGGCTCCTCTCTGATTTTCTTTAGCAGGGAGTGTAAATATCTGACCCCAGCTGCTGGGCTCTGAAATGCATGGAGGCCTAAAGGTTTCTGGTCAGCAGTTCTAATGTGTGCGTGTGTGCAGTGGAGTCGGGGTTTCTCAAGTGCCAGCTGAGCGTCCTGTAATTCAACTCAGTTCTAACACGGTCTACTTGGAGACAGTGTCAGAGCCCACAGGTTGAGGGCTCAGTCCTTCAGAACTGCCCCCGCCTTCAGATGCCAGTCGAAAGCCCAGGTTGTTAACCTTACTTCTGACCTAATAGCTATAAATGAGAGGTTCCAATGACCCCCCCCCCGCCTTGGGTTGGATTAATTTGCTAGAGTGGCTCACAGATCTCAGAGAAACGTTTTTACTTGCTAGATTATCGGTTTATTATAAAAGGATGTAACTGAGGAACAGTCAGGTGGAAGAGATGCACAGGGTGAGGGATGGGGAAGGGTCTGGGGCTTCCATGCCAGTGTGCCACTCTCCTGGCACCTTCATGTGTTCACCAACTCAGAAGCTCTCTGAACCCCAGCTTTTGGGGTTTTTATGGAGGCTTCATCACATAGGCACGGCTGATTAACTCATTAGCCGTTGGAGATTGACAGCCCCTTTCTCGTCCTGGGTGAGCGGGACTGAAATTTCCAACCTTCTAATCCCAAGGTTGGTTGGAACCATGCCCCCATCCTTAGGTGATCTAGGGGCATTGCAAAGGTCACCTCATTAACATAACAAAAGACACCTTTAGGCCTTTATTGCTTAGGAAATTCCAAGGCTTTTGGGAGCTCTGTGCCAGAAGCGAGACAAAGACCAAATACATATTTCTTATCATAAATCACAGTATCACAAGGCCACACTTCCACAGGCTGCTCCTAGCTAGTGGCTGAGTATGGCATGGGTGTCAAGGCAGATCTGTTTCTGGGAGAAGAAGTGTTCTCTGAAGAGCCACTGAAGCTTGAGTACTTCTTGCTGTACTTGCTGAGCTCCCATTGGTCTTGCTGAGCTTTCTTAGACCTACAGTCAAGACTCTTCCCCCCAACCTTCCTTCTCTTCCCTCTCTCCTTCAGGTGCCAGACAGCACTGTGGTCTGAAGGCTTTTCCTACCTTCCCCGTTCCCTCCTCATGTTACCCTGAGATGTTTCCCTTCATGAACTTCCCTGATGCCTGCTTCTTGGAGAATCTACAGCAGCACACTGTCTAATTTAATCTTCCCAATCTTATGAGCTATTTATGATGATAAGAAATAGAGTCTCAGGCCATCATCAAAAAATCTATAAATAATAAATGCTGGAGAGGGTGTGGAGAAAAGGGAACCCTCCTACAGTGTTGGTGGGACTGTAAATTGATGCAGCCACTAATGGAGAACAGTATGGAGGGTTCTTAAAAAATTGAAAATAGAGTTGCTGTAAGATCTTGCAATCCCACTCCTGGGCATATATTTAAAGAAAACTCTAATTCAAAAAGATACATACACCCTAATGTTCATAGGCAGCACTATTTACAATAGCCAAGACATGGAAGCAACCTAAATGTCCATCAACAGATGAATGGATAAAGAAGATGTAGTTTATATATACAAAATGGTATATTACTCAGCTGTGAAAAAGAATGAAATATTGCCATTTGTAGCAACATGGATGGACCTAGAGATTGTCATACTGAGTGAAGTAAGTCAGACAGAGAAGGACAAATATATGATATTGCTTATATGTACAATCTAACAAATGATACGAATGAACTTATTTTCAAAACAGAAAGAGACTCACGGATATAGAAAACAAGCTTATGGTTACCAAAGCAGAAAGGGAGAGGGAGGGATAAATTAAGAGTTTGGGATTAGCAGATACTAACTACTATATATAAAATAGATAAACAGCAAGGACCTACTGTATAGCACAGGGAACTATATTCAATATGTTGTAATAAACTATAATGGAAAAGAATCTGAAAAAGAATACACACACACACATATATATCAAAAACGGATTCACTTTGCTATTCATAAGAAACTAACACAACATTGTGAATTAACTACACTTCAATTTAAAAAAAAGAAAAAAGAAATAGAGCATCAGGGAGTTTGAAATACTGACACTCAGGTCACCCAGCTAATAACGGCAGGCTTCAAACCCAGCTGTTTGCTCCCATGGACTGTTGACTCTTCCCACTATACCACACTGCCTAGGATGGCTTACTGTAGCCACCACTACCTTATGTGCTGCTTTGCCCGTTGACAAGTCCTATGGTAAAAGCGGGAGAAGGTAAAAATTACCCTAAAGCTCCCTGACAAAAGAAAAAAAAAAAGATCAGGAAAACAAACTGCTAATATAAAATGTGCACTCTTTTTTTATGATAACTTAGACTTTAAGCTTTCTCATACGTGTCATTGACAGGGAGCTGTCTGGTTACATGAATATGTTGTTTTTCTTTTATTTTTCCGCTAATGCCCCTTTTAGGTAAATCAGAGCTGCAGGTGCTGTATCTGATTTTCAGAGATAACGTGTATTTGTGACACTCCCTGTGGAGCTTGAGGTCTAGGAACCAATGAAGAGATCACAATGAAACAAGAGCGTTATGTCTTCAAGTGCTAGAGTGATATGTCTGAGAGTCTTAGCATTATTTAAGAGGCGCTCTTCTTATTTTGATCAGGCAGCGATGTGAGTTTTCCAAAGGTGAGGAGGTCTTCCTCGCCTGAATAAAGGCTGAGTACAGAGCGGAGCTGCAGGCTGCTTGTTTTACTGTAGAGGCCAGCAGCCAAAGCCAAGGTAGCCAGCCTCAGGGAGGCAACTGCAACCGATTCTGACACACAAAAGGAGAACCCAGTGGGAGAGTATAGAAAACAAAGGGAGACTTTTATTTTTTTTTACGCCCTCCCCACCTTTTTCATTTAGGCCAAAAAAGTACAAGTTGCTGCAATTAATTCCCAAACCTGGTGAAGATTCAAGAGGACAGGGAGCCTAAGGACCTTCACCTGAATGGCTTCTTGAAAGATGCTGTATCTGAGGCCTTTGGTGCTGGGAGAACACTGACTTGTCTCCCTCTTTACTTTGCGGGGAATCCTTTTTTTGACCGAGGAAACTTCATCCTTCTCAGAGCTGTGCCGCTAGCGTTGCAGGTGGGACAAGCTGAGGTACAGACTCCTGCTGCCGATCCATTCTCTCGGTTTCTCAGGGCTCCAAACAAAGGGCAGGCACCTTGACCATCATCTGATTCATTTCGCCGGATGAGTCTCCCACAGAATCTTAGCTCTGAGATGGAGGCCCTCACTGTTGGCCTTATTCTGCCTCAACATTCCTTTTAACTGGATAGTGTCCTGCTTAGCTCTCCAGCCTCGTCTCACATAGCTTCTTCACATCAAAATAGAGTGCTTTCTATTCTAGAACCTTCCATGCTCCCTTATACCACGTGCCTTTGCTCATACCCGCTGCCCCTCACCAACTCCTATACTCTTTGCCTATTTGGTGCATGTCTAATTCCATTAAGCCTGCAATCAAATAGAACTCATTAGTGAAGCCTTCCCTGACTTCTCTAAACTCTATTAATTACTTCATTCTCTGCACATTTCAGTTGAGCTGAAATTAATTTTGCTTCTCTCTGAAGATACAGATTCAAATTCAACAAATTTTCTCTGAGTGAATACTAAGTGCCTGGCACTGGAATGATCACTTCCATATATAGCGTTTCTTGAATTTTTATTTGGCAAAAAGACTAAAGAAGATGATTCTTTTGGATTGAGATGGACTAGTATGGCATTCTGAAATCACCAAACTCCACTCTTAAGAAGAGGGGATTGAGCATAGACGTGAAAGGCATTTTTAGTCACTGCCCAGTATAAGAACAAAACAACACCAACAAAATCCATGATTTTTTAAAGGTCTCTGATTTTTCCAGAACTTTTTGGAAATTGTTCTGGAAAATTATGAACTCCCCTTCCAGTGACCCTCTACCCTGTGTGCTCTAGGGTACTTGTTAATAATCTGTTTCACAGTTCTCTTTGGAAGTGGCATTATTGTGTCTGAGCCATGAGCTCTTCAATCTCAGTCATTCCTTTTTGCAAGGTTATAGGTACAGCCAGCATATCTACATAAGGCAAGAAGCACCACTATTTCATTCTTGAACAAATTTTGATCCACTTCCACTTTGCTCCAAGCCATGAGGAGTAGGTGGTCACGCCATGAAACAATCAACAATCTAAAAAATGGCTTCTATTTTTCACTAATATGACTGTCAAAAATATCTTTGAAATTGACAACTCTGCTTTTAATCAACAACGTAGACCACAGTTTGGTCAACTACTGCTTATGAGCCAAACCCATCCTACTGCTTGTTTTTGTAAATAAAGTTTTATTGGAACACAGCCCTCACATTTGTTTACATATTGTCCTTGACTGCTTTCTCATTATAACAGCAGAGTTGAGTAGTTGCAAGAGAAGCCATATGGCTCACAAAGACTAAAATATTTACTACCTGGTCCTTTGTAGAAAACATTTGCTGACCCCTGACATAGCAATCTGAGGGATGGCCAGAAACCCTAAATGCAAACTCTCCAATATCCAATTCTTATAAAAAGCCTGATTGTGAGAATATATTTCTCTTGGATCTTAGTATCAGGAAAGCTATGCTTGCTCCTGAACTACTAGTGAGTTTGTATTCTTACGAACACTTTGAATCTTATAATGGATTGTGCTTCTCTCTGAGCTTTGAGTACCTGGATGTCCTGAGCCAAAATCCAGTCCTTCTCTGTAGGTTTAGCATTATTTACCATTATTTAAGAGGCAGCTTTTAGTTTCAACTACTCCTAACTCTCTGATTTCCTAACTATTTATTTCAGTCTGATGGCCTTCTATGTATTTACTTTTTAGGAAAACGTTAGGTATAAATAAATACGAAAATAGCATGTATCCTTTGAACTTCTGTAGTCTATTTTCTAGATTTAGCTGTTTACATGTCTGCCTCTGCCTCCTGCTTTAAAACCTCTTTGGGGGACTATGTCATAAGGTGCTTTGCACATAGAACGTAATAAATGTCTGGGATTTTGTGTTTGCTTGAGTTTTGTTTGTTTGCTTATTTAGTAGCAAGTTGGTTTCAAGAAATTATTTGTTTCAAAGGTCAGCACATTTTCAACTTAAATTAATTGGCTGCTATTAGTATAAATAAATTTCTGCAAGATGCATAAACTTGGTTGAAAAATTCACTTAGTTTTCATGCTTTTATTAATAAAAGGAATGATGATAATTGTTACTGTTTATTAAATGCCCAGTATTTTCCTGATGCTTTATGTACATTGTTGGACTTATTCCTCATGGCAGTGTGTGGTAGCCTTGATATTCCCATCTCACAAGATCGTGACGATAGATTCAGAGATGACACACCTTGCTCGGAAGTAGTGTACAGCATCTCAGCCACCATTGCCGGCGGGTGCCTGGCAGTGATGTCAGTGAATGAAGCAGGTGGGCGTCACGCAGTGTGGAGTCCTGGGATCAGGGAGCACATGCTTTGTTTAAAGGGGCAGGCATTACCGTAATCAAGACAGCATGGTACTGGCACAAAAACAGAAATATAGATCAATGGAATAGGATAGAAAGACCAGAGATAAACCTACACACCTATGGTCACCTAATCTATGACAAAGGAGGCAAGGATATACAATGGAGAAAAGACAGTCTCTTCAATAAGTGATGCTGGGAAAACTGGACAGCTACATGTAAAAGAATGAAATTAGAACACTCCTTAACACCATACACAAAAATAAACTCAAAATGGATTAAAGACCTAAATGTAAGGATGGTCATTATAAAACTCTTAGAGAAAAACATAGGCAGAATGCTCCTTGACATAAATCACAGCAAGATTTTTTCTGATGCACCTCCTAAAATAATGAAAAGAAAAAGAAAAAATAAACAAATGGGACCCAATTAAACTTAAAAGCTTTTGCACAGCAAAGGAAACCACAAACAAAATGAAAAGACAACCTCAGAATGGGATAAAATATTTGCAAATGAAGCAACTGACAAGGGATTAGTCTCCAAAATATACAAACAGCTCATGCAGCTCAATATCATAAAATCAAACAACCCAATGAAAAAATGGGCAGAACTAAATAGACATTTCTCCAAAGAAGACATACAGATGGCCAACAAACACATGAAAAGATGGTCAACATCACTAATTGTTAGAGAAATACAAATCAAAACTACAATGAGGTATCACCTTACACAGGTCAGAATGGCCGTCATCAAAAAATCTACAAACAGTAAATGCTGGAGAGGATGTGGAAAAAGGGAACTCTCCTACACTGTTGGTGGGAATGTAAATTGGTATAGCCACTATAGAGAACAGTATGGAGGTTCCTTAAAAACTAAAAATAGAGCTACCATATGACCCAGCAATCCCACTACTGGGCATATACCCTGAGAAAACCATAATTCAAAAAGATACATGCACCCCAATGTTCATTGCAGCACCATTTACAATATCCAGGACGTGGAAGCAACTTAAATGTCCATCAACAGAGGAATGGATAAAGAAGATGTGATAATATATACAATGGAATATTAGCCATAAAAAGGAACGAAATAGTGCCATTTGTAGAGATGTGAATGGACCTAGAGAATATCATACAGAGTGAAGTAAGTCAGAAAGAGAAAAATAAATCCTGTATAATATTGCTTATAAGTGGAATCTAGAAAAATGGTACAGATGAACTTATTTGCAAAGCAGAAATAGAGACACAGATATAGAGAACAAACTTATGGATACCAAGTGGGGAAAGGGGGGTTGGGATGAATTGGGAGTTTGGGATTGACATATACATTACTATGTATAAGATAGATAACTAATAGAGCCTGCTATATAAAAAATAAATAATTTTTAAAAAGATAGATAACTAATGAGAACCTACTGTACAGCACAGGGGACTCTACTCAATGCTCTGTGGTGCCCTAAATGGGAAGGAAATCTAAAAAAGAGGGGATATATGAATATGTATAGCTGATTCACTTTGCTGTACAGCAGAAACTAACACAACATTGTAAAGCAACTATACTCCAATAAAAATTAATTTTTTTAAAAAAGAGGGGCTTCGCTGGTGGTGCAGTGGTTGAGAGTTTGCCTACCGATGCAGGGGACATGGGTTCGTGCCCCGGTCCGGGAAGATCCCACATGCCGCGGAGCGGCTGGGCCCGTGAGCCATGGCCACTGAGCCTGCGCGTCAGAGCCTGTGCTCCGCAGCGGGAGAGGCCACAGCAGTGAGAGGCCCGCGTATCACCAAAAAAAAAAGGAAAAAGAGGGTAGCTGCTACTCTGCCTTAGGCACCCACTGCCACATTCAAATGTCAGCTCGCTGTTGCTTGGCTTTCCAATTTTTAACAAACCAGAAATCCAGACTTTCAGTGAAATGTTTTAATTTAAAAAACACTGTTCAGGCATAATGAAATACACTGTGAGTCAGGTTTGGCACCTGGGCCACCACTCTTTAAACTCTAAGTTAAGATCACAGCAGGTGGGGTGAACTGGTTGGGTCTGAATCCTAACTCTACCACATTCTGTGTTACTTCTAGCAAGGTAAGCTCTGCAAACCTCAGTTTTCATCAAATGAGACTAATAGTACTATGATGTACACGTAAGAAATCCAGGACACGTGAATGCTAGAACACAGCACCAACGTCAGACATACTGCAACAATCAGAAATGTCAATTTCAATTATATTTTGACTTCTTGATAGGTTTGGGTGAAGTGTTTAGCCTATGCCTATCACATAGAATGTACTCATTAAGTGACTACATGTTTATTATGATTATGGCTGAAGGACACAGAGTTAGTAATTTCATATCTAGGATTTGTCACCGGGTCTTTATAGCTGCAAAGCCCCATCCTTTTCTCACAGTGAAATCCTATTTCTCATAATTCAGTATTTTGTTTTCCTCCTAACTCCAGTTTTCCAGTTGTTTATCACAATAGAAGCAGACCAACAACTTTATGAGCCATATAAGCTTTTTATTTTACTGATAAAATATAACTAATTGAACAAATTATTGCTTTTGATTTTGCTCCAAAAGTCCTTTTTAAAATTCTCTATATTCCCTCTAAATTAAAAACGCTAAATTTATCTTATAAATGCACATACAGCTCTCACTGATTTCAGTGGGAGTCGAGAATTCAGGGATGAAATCTAGGCTGAAGAGTTTTAATTTTCTGTTTATTTACAGCAAGAGATAATGAAAAATGGTGTGTTTGCTTAGAGTGTACCAGCATTAAGTATTCTTGCTAGCAGGGTCAAGTACAGCATTATGACTGAAGTTCAGAGAAGAGTTCTGCATTTCACTAGTGGACCTGAAGACACTTTCTTGTAAATGAGCAAGCATAGCTTTTGGCATCAAAGATAACAGGTAATATTGAATAGGAGGAAGGGTTTCACTGGGTGAAAAGGATAATCAAATATGCAGTACAACTGATAAATAGCTCTTTACCTGTATCTCTTCATTTGACTGATATTTTTATTAAGGGAAATATTTAGTATAGTAATGTAAAATTTTCTCTAATAACATTTTTAATATGACAATTTAAATACACTACTTGCAGGATTATTCTGTTCTGAAAGAATTGGATAAAACAGTAGTATCTTGGCATACAGTGGCAGTATAGATCAAAGGACTGAATTTGGAAATGGAGGATATAGGTTCTGGTCTCAGCTCTGCATATAAATAACTGTGTGATTTTAGGCAAATCATTCCCTGTATGATGATTGGAGATAATAAACCTGAACTAACAAAGTGAGATTATTTGTGGAAGTTCTTTGTTTCTAGATAAAATTACTATATTATTGCCACAGTTATTTTTACATATAATGATGGTGATGTATAGAGCATACATGAAATTATAAACACTTTTCTACTAAGGGATTAAAGAGTTTCAGTTACTTTAATAACAGAGACACACTTTCAATTGCATTCATTTTGATTTTACCTCATAGAAATAGATAAGTTTGAGGTGGTTTTGGGTTTTTTTTTCCCCCTTGAGAAGTGAAAGCACTTCTACTGACAATAAAGAGTAAAAATGGGGACTTCCCTGGCAGCACAGTAGTTAAGAATCCACCTGAGAATGCAAGGGACACGAGTTCGATCCCTGGTCCAGGAAGATCTCACATGTCGAGGAGAAACTAAGCCTGTGCACCACAACTACTGAGCCTGTGCTCTAGAGCCGTGAGCCACAACTACTGAGCCTGCATGCCACAACTACTGAGCCCGCATGCCACAACTACTGAAGCCCGCACACCTAGAGTCTGTGCTCAGCAACAAGAGAAGCCACCACAATGAGAAGTCCGCAGACCTCAACAAAGAGTAGCCCCAGCTCGCCGCAACTAGAGAAAGCCCATGAGCAGCAACAAAGACCCAACACAGCCAAAAAATTAAAAGAAATTTAAAAAAAGAGTAAAAGTGAAGGGCTTGAGGAGAGAACCAGAAAGTTGGAATAACTAACATGAGGAATGTAAAGTGGAGATGATTGAATGTAAGTAAACAAAATGATATTGGACTGGAGATCCTGGTTGAGTGTAACTTAGGTGACTCAATTAGCTGATTTCTTTTCCTTTTCTTTTGTTTCTTCTCTTCTATTATTATTTTTTCAACAGTACCCGATAGTTTAGGCACAGGAAAAGAGAAACAAACAATAGATATTCATACTAGACCAGTAATTATTTAGAGGAATTCAGGAGAAGGAAAAGAAGGTAAATATATGGAGGGATTGGGGGAGAGAATTCTTTACTTAAGAGACAACATGTTTCAAAAATAATAGGGAAGGATGGGGAATGAAGGTCTAAGGGTGACTGATTGTTTTGGAGGAAATGTATATACTTTAATAGTTATCTTTTTGTGAGAGTCTGTGAGTGGTAAACTCTCTTAGTCTTTGATGTCTGAAGATGTTTTATTGTGTTGGTTATGATAATTTAGCTGGGTATAAAAGTGCAGGTTGACTATTTTCTCCTGGCAATTTGAGAAATGCCACTGTATTCTGGCATGTATTGTTGCTAGAGAGAAATCAACTGTGTAATTGTTGTTCTTTTGTTGGTTGATTATCTTTTCTCTCTGGTAGTTTTTAAGATTTTATCCTTATCTTGATATTCTGTGGTTTTCCTATCATGTGCTTAGGTATGGGGTGATTTTTATTTATCCTAGGAGTCAGATATTTCTTCAGTTTTTGAAAATTCTTGACTATATTGCTTTAAGTAATGTTTTTCTATCATTTTGTTCTTCTAAAATGCCTATTGACATATGTTGAAGTCCCTCTATCCTCTATAAGTTTTTGAGGGTTTCTTTGGTCTATGATGTATAATATTGTCCATAATATTGCTTTTAGTGAATTATGTCCTGTCCAGATGTTATCTTTTGTGTTTTAAAACAAATTTCATTGAGAATATAAAAAAATTCTAAGATGTCTAACAAGTTATTGCTATATTAATTTGTTCTATTTTTTCATTTCTGCCTGATTTTATTTTATATTTTCTTTTTTATTTCTAAATTGTTTTAAAAGTTTATAATGCACAAAAGTATGACTGTTATCCTAAGGCAAGCACCTTTATAACTTTCATGCATATCAAGAAATAAAACATTGCCAGCACCTCCAGAACCTCTTCCTAATCACTATCCTCTTCCTTTTCCACAAAGATAAACAGTATCCTGAATTCTGTCACCATCGTGTAGATTTATCTGTTTTTGAAGCTTATGTAATTGAAATCATAGAGTGTTTCTTTCACTCAACATTATGTTTGTGAGATTATTATATCTTGTTGCTGAGAGCTGTAGTTCATTAATTTTTATTATTATGAATTATTCAATTGTATTGATAGACTTCAATTTAATTATCCATTTTAATGTTAATAAACAGTTTTTCAACTAGGATTTATTATGAATAATACTACTATAATCATTCTTTTATATGTCTCTTGGTGCACATGGCATACATTTCTGTTAGAAAAGTATGTAGAAAAGAAATCAATAATTTAAATAATATGCATATCTTCAGCTTTAGTAGATAATGCCAAATTATTCACTAAAGTTAATTTATGAATTTACATTCCCACTAACAGTATATGAGAATTCTTATTGCTTCACATCTTTGCTAACACTTGGTATTATTACTTATTTTTATTTTAAAAAAATTTATTCAATTTATTCAAACTAAAAACAAGCAAACAAACAAAAAAGTTCACCCATTTCTCCTAACCCCCCACCCCCGGCCTCTTGCAACCATCAATCTGTTCTCTATATCTATGACCTCGGTGTGTTTTTTGTTTTGTTTTGTCTTATTTTGATTTGATTTTGATTTTTAGATTCCACGTGTAAAAGAGATCATACGGGTTTTGTTTTCTCTGTCTGGTTTATTTCATTTAACATAATGTCCTCGAGGTCCATCCATGTTGTCACAGACAGGAGGATTTCCTTGTTATTTTATGGCTGAACAATATTTCCTATATCACAATTTCTTTATTCATTAATCTACTTAGATTGGAAATACATGAATGCACACACAGGGTGCAATTCATCTGATCGTATTTCAGAGGTTTCTTTTGCCTGCAACTGTGGAGCACGTGTCTTTGCTTCTCTCTCTGAGTGCATTATGAAGGGATAATTCTACTATTTCTCTTACAGTGTCTGGGAGAGTGAGCTGTGTACACAGTCTGAATACTCAATAAATATTGCTGAGAGGGGATGAATGTGGAAAATCCAGAAAATGTGTGTTTCTATTTTGATTTATGAGCGTCTTAGAAAAGAGTGGGGAAGGACCTAAATAGTACACTTAAGGGATCTTATATCTTTCCTACCCCTTAAACAGATTAAAAGAGGGAGAAGAAATAGAACAATCTTGAGGGTTGATTGAGGGATAAAACACCCACAGAACAAATTTTATTTAAGTTTCACGAATCTCAGACAGCAGGTTTAAGTAGATTTGCTGGAGCTTAGATACGTGTCTGCCAAGCAAGATAACTTTTAAAGAAAATAGTTCTTTGCATTTTCTCAGGTCAAAAACCAAGTTTGTTGCTTCACTTTTGCTCTTAGAAAATAGCAGGTGAGAAAGAAAAAAATGCCGTTTATGTAGTGATTGTAGAGCAACTTCAATGACAGGTCTAATCTCAGGTAAAGCTGAAGCTCCAGGTAAGGATAAAGAAAAGTAAGACTGGATTCTTTTCATGTGGCTCAGACTGGGAGATATTTGAAGCCAGCCAAGGCACAACTCACTGAGTACTTTCAAAATTGTACACCAAAACTGTATTATAAACATTAAACTTGCTACAAGACTAGATTTTGTGTTCCCAACACTAGATGAAATAATAATTATGCTACTATGGCAATCATATTGATATATAAATGAATCAGATCAATACATTGTACACTGTAAACTTACACAATGTTGTTTGTCAAACTGAACTTAATAAAAAACCCAAACCAAACCAAAACCAAAACAAACAAAACCAAACCCTTCTATGGCTCCCCTTCCTCTTGGTGACCTGTATACCCAAGTCTCTCTTCTTCCAGCTAGGGCTGCCAGTGACCCCTAATGGCTCTGTGGTCCAGTACCTCTCATTATAAGTGCCCACCTCAGGCTGTGCCCATGTCCTTCAAGAATGCTTGGTCACCCCTTGTCTATCTTTAGTCCCTCCTCCTTGGGATCCTGAGACCTCTGTTATCCAAATGTTACTTGATCCCAGAACCAAATTGTTCAGATGTGCTTATTGATGCAGCCTCACTAATGGGAGATGTTATTACACCACACTGCCCTTTTTTACTTTCATTAATCAAATGTACATTAAAATGCCTTGTTATAGAAAATGGAGAAAATGCAGCAATCATGCATGAGAATAAAAGTATTCATAATCTCTCCATCCAATAATCACCACACATATACACTTGTACATACGTTTCTTGCTTTTTTCACTTAAATAATATTTAATTAAAGAGTTTTCATGTCAATATATATATTTCTATAACATTATTCTTTGTGGCTGGAAAGTATTCCATTTTATGAATAGACTCTCCTTTATTTAGACACTTTTTGACCTAGCTTATTTTTATTATTAAAAAGATGGAATGAATGCCCATTGTAAAATCTCAAATAATACATAGTGAAAAATAAGTTCCCCTTCCACTGACACTCCTAGTTCTCCCCATAGGCAATAAACATTTCTTCTGTCATCCTCTGGAAATAGTCTATACAAGCATATATATGCAATATATTCTTGTCTTTTTACACATGGTTGTATACACACTATCAAGTACCTTTGTTTTGTAAAATAAAAGTGTCTTGGAATTTCTTCAAGTTTAGAATCCATAGATCCAACTCTTGTTTTTTCACGGCCACATAGTAATCATAGAGTGGCTTTGATACAGTCAGTGTTCTATTAATGGAGTTCAGCTGTTTTTTGTCCTTTGCTGAGACAAACACAGCAACAATAAACACTCTTATACGTCTGGCTTTTTGCACATGTAGAGTGCTGTTGAACTCTTAGAAGTAGACTTTTAAGACTTTTGATGCATATATCCAAACAGTCCTTTATTATTGAATGATGTTACATTGTTATGGTAGAAAAAAAACTCCTGACCCCCTTGTTAAGCAAGAAGGCTTTAGAGGCAATATTAAGTCCTAAGGAGTGACTATAAAGTTGGCGTTTTCCAGCCCCTAAAGAAGAAAGCTAGGTAAAGGTGGAACCTCTTTAATATCCTTCCATTCCTCTGCAGAGGAAATCAATTCCTAGGCCTATATACACATTAAATGCTATATTGTTTGTGAACACGCTCCTCAGAGATATTTAAACCTTATCTCCTTCACCATGAAGGGTGCCATGAATTCGACAAATCAAATTACTTAGTCTATTTCTTTGCCAACCGTGGCACCTGTGCTTACCATGTTTTTTATTATTCTTTAAGCATCTCTATCACAGGTTTCTTCTCCCTAATCCTTTTCATTTAAATGTAAACTCCGTGAGAGCAGATGTTTATTTTGTTCACTGCTGTATACCCTGTCATCTTGACCATAGTAATCACTCAGTAAGTTTTTGTTCAAAGCATGAGTCAATTCAGCCAAACAAAAGTTTCTAGGAATCTTGATGTCTCTGACATAGTTCACCTGTCATACATTTTGCACCACTGAATTAAAGCAGGAATTTATTTATTTATTTATATTTTTATAATTTTTATTGGAGCATAGTTGATTTACAATGTTGTGTTAGTTTCAGGGGTACAGCAAAGTGAATCAGTTATTCATAGCATATACATATATCCACTCTTTTAAAGAGTCCATTCCCATATAGGCCATTACGGAGTACTGAGTAGAGTTCCCTGTGCTATATATACAGTAGGTCCTTATTAGTTTCTGTTTTATATATAGTAGTGTGTATATGTCAATCCCAATCTCCTAGTTTATCCCTCCCCCCCTTTCCCCCCCCGGTGACAAGTTTGTTTTCTGTATCAAAGCAGGAATATTAAAATATATGGTTCAAAGATGAGCTTCAGAGGGTATGTGATGAACTTGCAGGCCAAGTACATGGGGTACATGTGTGTATATATATTTGGGGGTGGGGAAAAGAAGAAGATTCCTAGGGCTTGTGGACACTTGTTACATCTTCTTTTTCTTTCAGCAATAATTTAGCATAATTTATACTAACTCAGATGTGTTGGGAATGATTCTTTTTATGTGACTAACAAACTAGGTGGGATGTTTTTGACTCTAAATAAATATTAAGCTGATTAAGCAGAGTGTTGAGTAGCTGTAAGGCGAGTAATGTCATGGGCAGCAAAGTAACCCTTACTAGTCAGAAACTTGACTTTTCTTCTGGCATTGTAATGATTGTTGGAAAATTCCTGTGGGGAGAAAAGGTGTGACATTTCACATTCACTTTGAAAGCAACACAATCAAACTTAGATGATAAATATTAAAAAATAATGTAATTAAAAATTAACTATTTTGATTGGTGCCAGTTATAATTGAATAAAGAAGATTAAAATGTAATATATCATATGAAAATTTTTATGTGACTTTTCTAATGTTAGAAAAAAGGATCAAAGAATGCTAAGTGGATTAATAAAATGATTTAATCAAGTTTTTTATATTTCCCTCCTTCAAGAGCATCTGTATTAACTGATATTTTGAACATGACATTGTTACACACATGAAAGTATGGGGATAAATGGAAACATAGAGTATGCTTTTTTTGAACAAGGATTTCTTCAACATGTGAGAAGAAATAGGACAGTGATTGGTCTTTCAGCTAAGGGTGATGCTGAAAGGATTGACAGGTGAATGAAGGGGCCTGGAAAGAGGGCTGTTGGAAAAAATTATAATAATAAGAAGAAATTCCTTTAGAAAGCTGTCCAGAAAAATAATAAAGAAGTCATAATATGTTATTTTCAGAGTCAATATTAACACATGACTCCAGTACCAAAAATGTCACTCAAGAGAAAGAAGAAGACAAGGGGATTTGATTAAATGAATTTGGACTAGATTTCAGGAAGAAATGATTTGACCTTGAAACAGGACATTTCCATTCATTTGTTCATTCAATATTAAGTTAGCATCTATATCTTAGTGCTATATTAAGGAAGATTGTCTATTGTCAACTCTGGTCTATGCAAGGGAAGTAGCTTGATTAAAGTATAGAAAATTAAGTGTTTTGTGGGTTTTTTAATTTATTTATTTATTCATTTATTTTTGGCTGTGTTGGGTCTTTGTTTCTGTGCGGGGGCTTTCGCTAGTTGCGGCAAGCGGGGGCAACTCTTCATCGCGGTGCACGGGCCTCTCACTGTCGCGGCCTCTCTTGTTGCGGAGCACAAACTCCAGACGCGCAGGCTCAGTACTTGTGGCTCACGCGCCCAGTTGCTCCGCGGCATGTGGGATCTTCCCAGACCAGGGCTCGAACCCGTGTCCCCTGCATTGGCAGGCAGATTCTCAACCACTGCGCCACCAGGGAAGCCCCGTTTTGTGGGTTTTTAGAGAGCAAACTGAAGATGGAACAGGCCCTTATCATAATCAATTTTATGATGAGATAAAATTAGATTCTCTGCAACCCCACTACACAGGTAGGAAAAATAAACTAAAAAAGGGACATATGGTCCTGGACCTCAGATTCCACAGCCTAGCTGACATTAGCTTCACAGCTAATGTTCATCTAGATTGTCATTAACAGCTGAGTCATGCTGAACATGCTTCAGGTGAAAAGAAATAAAGATTATATTGCACAAATTATCCTGTTACATTTTAAAATGTTTACTAGTAGAACATAAGCTGAGATCACACAGTAATTAGACATTAAGCCACTATTACTGTAGCCTATTAACGACAAAATGAGTTTGATAAGAGATGACTGATTTTTAACAATTTTCTTTTTTTTAACTAGCAAAGAATTAAGCATTAGCAGTGGTAGGAGGCTGGGGTGTGGGGGGGGACAGCAGTGCCCAGAGAGAGTGGTGGTGTCCAGCAGGCATGGTGCTTGGTGGATGGAGGTGTATGCACTGTCAGGGCATTTTTGCATGCTGCGAAGATGAAGCCAGCAGGTACCGCATGATGGTACCCACACATTGTGAGCCAGCTGGAGACGCCCTGAAATACATGGAGGTGAGGGGCTTTGCAGAGGCCTGAGCTATTGGAGGGAAAGAGCAGTCAGTGATCTTTGGGTTATTAGTACGAGTTGAGTGTCCTTGCTTCATGGGTGACTCCTGAACAACTGGGGCTCACAAAACAGCATATGCATCAATATTTTAGCCTCCAAACCCATTTCCATTCAGTGTACTCTTTAAGAAGATAGCATATTGAACACTACAGTGAGAAAATAGGCCCCCATTTTGATAAGGAAGAGAGCGGGTGTACAAGGGGAAAAAAGCAGGCAGAATTAACAAAGGTAATTAAGATGGTAAAAAGCAAGAGAAACTGTTTTCACATGACCAAATATATTTCATTTGCGCCAAAAAGAGAGTTATTCACATACATGTATTCACAAGAGGCAGAAACAGAGAACAAAAATAACCATGAAAAATGACACTGGAAATTAAAGAGGAGGAAATAGAGAAGTTAAATCTTGTATTCAGCCTAGTTTTTCTTGTCCACGCAGAAAAATGATAGTGGATTATAGAAGCAAAATGGAAATAAACTTACTGTGAAAGAATGCTAACTTCTAGCAGTTTCCTCTAAGCGCATCCTCATTATTTGTCGAGTCACTCGCCATCCATACAAGAACGCTGATTTTTTTCTTTGTGAACTGCCCACAGATTGGGCCATCTTCATGCACTGAAAGTATGTGTTTCTTTACGCATCGGTGCATGACGAATAGGGTTGTCCTTTTTCTAAATTATCATCTGCTTGCCTGTGCAATTTCCATGAGCAAATATGGGTATTTGCACACGCAAATGGAAGTGCATGAAAATAATATGTGCTCGATATCAGCGGGCCAGCCAGGGTTTGGCTTTTTGGTGTTAAAAGCCCTGTAAATGCTGCGTGGATTTCTAAGAAAGCTTCACTCAGCAAAGGAGGGATGTTTAGCTAATGGCTATAACTCCTTGCCTAGGTTCATGACTTGTACATAGTTATAAAATATATAAAATATAATTATATATATATTTAGGATTTGGAGTTGTAGAATGCTTTAAAGGACAACATTGTAGTAGGATGTGGTATAAGCTAACTTTTGGCTCTGAAGTATTTATTAATATGTTATGGTTTGAAGTGTAGAATAAGTCTTTCAATTTCCTCTTAAATCATCCCATTAAATGTTATATAATTATAAAAAGCAACAGTGGGAGCTAAACATTTAAGTCATAATGCCAAATAATATCCAAAGAAAGACCAGAAGATTACAAAAATTAGCAAAGATTAGTAGTTACACAGAGCCAAGCTTCCTTCAGAGGACACATGATATTTTAATATTTTAGGGAACCTATTTACTATATTATTTGTGCAGTATTCTAATGTTTATGTCTTAGAGTTATACTGACACACATTTCTGTACCTTGAGAAATCTAGTGATTTCTTTTAGTCTGAAACCTTCCAGCCATGGCTTAGGAAGTGACTTTGGATGCCCCTTACTGTCCTAGAACCTCTTACAGCTGCCCCGCTTACAGACTCTTAAGCCTGAATCTCACTTTCATGACACAGACACAAAATCCTAACACGTATTTTTCAGTTTGTATTTCCATAACATCATTTTCTTAGTCGAGCTGTTCTGAAGCATCATTTAGGAATTTCTGCTTCCTCATTACACTGTTTCTCATCAGCATTCAATTACAACTTTTTTCAAGTAAAAACGGATATTTTACAAAAGGTAAAAGGGATGTTTTACTGGATCTTCAAGGTACCAAACAACCAATTTAAAAGTGAAAATCTAAATGAATCAGCTGGAATTGTTATATAGCATGATGCGTAATGGTTCAAATGTTTTCCTGAGTTATTTATTGTCAGTTGTTTTTATTTTTAGTTTTTTGAATCCATGGGGAAAACTGCCTTTTCCAAAGATCCAGGCCCACCAGCAGCTGCAGGGGGTGGGGTGGAGGGCTTGGTTATTGGTGTGCACTTCTGTGGCTGAAGTTCTCCCCGTGAGGGTGCTCTCTGTGGTGGCGGTTGGTATCAGGGGTCAGCCTGGGGGTGGGCAAGTGCACAGCAGCAATGATTTCCTGTCCTGTACACATTTCGAGAACCTTGCTACTACTCCCTCTATAAGTGGAATAAAATTCTCCTTTTCATGGATCTCGACAGGCTTGCGATTTGCTTATAACTGGTAGCATGTGGTTCAAGTGACACTGATTTCTGAGGCTCAGTCCTAAAAGACAGTGCAGTTCTGCCTTGCTAGCTGGGACACTCACTTTTGGAGCCCTGACCCACCACGTAACAGTTAGCACCCTGGGCCCTCCATCCTATGAGGAAGCCCCAGGCTACAGGGAGAAGCCACGTGTAGGTGCTCCTATTAAGGTTAGCCCTGTGGCCCAAAGTCACACCAGTTTCTCCTTTCCCACCTCCCTTTTCACAGCCAACCTTTTCCTCCTTTACAAAAGGAAGGCATATCTCGCTGTCATCCAAGGTCTTACGTAGTGCATTGCCCTAAGGTACACAAATCTTGGGTGTGCCAAACAAAGGGACAATTAAAAATATTAGTGTCTACAAAGTATTCTTCAATCCAAGAAACTTAAAGAAAAAACTCAGAAAAGCATTTACATAAATTGTGGAGACAGCTCACTGGTTTCTCAGATTTCTAGTTTATCTCCTGCTACAGTCAATTCCTTGAGTAATGGGACTGTGTCTGCTTTGATCCAGCATCTAGCACAGCAATGAACATATAGAAGCTATGCAATAAATATTTGTGGAATGAAGTTGGGACATTGTAAAATTATCGAACATGGGAATGTTCACAGACTCACTGTTTCTTCCCTGTTCAACCCTAATCCCATTCCTCTGCTCCCTTCCCCTCTATGCTCTCCTCCTTCTTCCACCCCCTTCCACAGAGTTCTCTTTTGGCCAGAGTGGATCCTGGAGTCTGGAACCCAAAAAAGAGCATGGGCAAATCTAAGAGGTTGGAGGTAGGGGGGAAGGATCTAGAAGAAGAGAAAAGTCGGTGGACCAGAAATGGTGAAGAGAGTCAGAGGCTGGGTGGATACAGAGTTTGGTGTGGGGTGTAGCTGGGATATTATAGGATATGTAGGGCAAAAAACTGGCTAGGAAAAATAAAAGATATGAGAAGATTACCAAGGTGATTATGAATGGAATTCTCTTTAATACCTTTTGAAAGGCACAATTAAAAATGGGATTTTTGTGTGTGTGTTTATTTATATTTTCTTTGTGTGTTTGGAGTGAACTTATTTAGAGGAGCAGTCATGACTTGACAAGGTTATAGTGTGTTATAAAGGGTTATATATATATATATATTTTAAATTAATTGATTATTTTATTTATTTTTGGCTGAGTTGGGTCTTCATTGCTGCGTGCAGGCTTTCTCCAGTTGTGGCCAGCAGGCGCTACTCTCCATTGCGGTGTGCGGGCTTCTCATTGCGGTGGCTTCTCATGTCACGGAGTACAGTCTCTAGACGCGCGGGCTCAGTAGTTGTGGCACACGGGCTTAGTTGCTCCGTGGCACGTGGGATTCTCCCAGACCAGGGACTGAATCTGTGACCCCTGGATTGGCAGGTGGATTCTTAATCACTGGGCCACCAGGGAAGCCCCTATAAAGGGTTATAAATGAATGAATATCCTTCATAGGCAGGTCCCACTGTCTCCTCCCCCTCTAAATAGCAACATGCACTGAGGTTTGCTCCATTCCCTGGAACAGGGCTCAATACTTGACTTGCATGATGTAATTGAATTTTCACAGTAATACTTTGAGGCAGAGATTATCATTTCCACTATTCCAAAGAGAAAAGCATAACTAAAAAGTTAAGTTGGTTATCCAAGTCATGCAGTGGCAGACGCAAGATTTGAACCCAGTTGTATTCAATGCCAAAGTTCATATTCTTAAATACTATGTAATATTCCTTATGAAGGTATTTATTGGTTTTTTAAATAATAAAGTTCTGGAATCATGAAAGCACTGAGTTTGACTCTCTCTGCTCTGTGATATGGCTCATGATTTGTATCACATGCTTTTGTTTATCCTTCTGGGCTCCTCAAAATACACCTGAGACACTCAAAGACATATTATAGAAGTTGTCAGCACATCAGTATGTTTTCTGGATTCTGCCTAATGGATGTCCCCAAATCTTTGTGAAGTCCTCAAACAGTATGTCTGCAGAAGCAGACATGAAAATCTAGCTCCCTTTTATTAAGACAGAGTTAAAGAGATGCGAAAAAATTTTAGAATGCTATTCTCATAGTTTTTGGTTTGCTTAAAAAACCTATGAGAATGCTATTCTCATAGGTTTTTTAAGTAAAAATATGTTACTTAAGTTACCATATAATGGGTTTTTTATTATTATTGTTTTAAATGACTTAATAAATTAATATTTTAGAAAATTTTCAGTTTTAATTTCTAGCACTGTACATATCAACATAAAATGAAAGCCCATTGGGTTCTGAGATGAAAAGTTTGAGAACCACTGACATAGTTATTTACAGATCCACGCACAATGTATTTTTTTAAACCTACTATGCTGTTGCACTGTGTTAAGTATTGAAAATAAAAAGGTAAATCTAACATAAGCCCAGCCTTGGAATAGCTCCAAAGTTTACATTGTAAAGAGAATTAGAAGATATTTAGTACTGCTAAGGGTTGCAAACAAAATGCAAATCGTTCCTAATTGAATTCAATTCAGAATCCCAATTGCAAGTTCACAACACCTGAAGTATTTCCAACACCCCCATTTTATTGATATGGAGACTGAGGCTCAGAGAGAAAGTTATGTGGCCAAGGTTCCACAGCCAGTGAGTGGTGGACTAAGGCAGCCAATTTGATCCACACGATGTGTTTGTGTTATTATGAGGGGTTCCTTACCTTTTTAAAAAATCTCCAATGTTCTAAGATTGTATGATAAGTATGAATCTTATAGAGCTCAAATTGTTAAGAAAATTAACAAACCTCCTCTTTGGGGACAATTTATACAGTAAATTAGTGATCCTTATTAAAAGTAAGCTAAATCATTGTATAAATCATTGTATAAATTATGTTTTAGAGAATTAATGATTACTTGTTACTTAACATGTCAGTATATGAGTTTCCCCTTTTGTGGGGTAAAGAAAGACCCCACTTCATCATTAAATTGAACATATGCAATTTACTTCTACTGCCTTAACTAGAAGGAAATTCTATGTTTCTACTATTATTCAATTTTATTAAAATGTAAGAAAAATATGGCTCAAAAAGAACCAACCTCTAAATAAACATACAAAGTTTAAAAATGCAATAAATCCACTGGGAAAATCACCCCATGCCAACTGATATGATTTCACTCTGTGCAAAACCATGTCCATTTCAGAAGGTGCTCAGTGCAATAAATGTGGCTCAGTGGAACTTTTATTCCATAAGGAAAGCTTCATAAATACAGACCTTGTGCATTTTACTTGATCTGCCATAGAAGTGTATTTTGTCGAAACATAACTTTTAAAGGCTTATGAAGACATCCTCATATATTCAGAAATACCATTCTTGCAGGAAAAAAAGCAACAGTAGCCTGTGAATCCTTTAATCAAGGGCATTAAAGATCTGTTCAGAGATTGCAAGGCTGCTGACTCAAGCTAACATTTTCTTGGCTTGCTTCTGGGCTGCTAGCTCTCTTTGCATGTGCATGATGTTGATGTAAAATGACATTTGCACCTGTTGTTGCCAACCTATATTAATTAGCGTGGTGCCCTAAGTAGTAAACAGGCCATCCCATCCAAACAGAAGCCATTAACATATTGCAGCTGTCATGACTAAGAAAAATGCTGGGGCTGGGAGATGTGCACATCCCTGCATACCTTGGCTCAGTTAGCAAAGCTCTCCCAATTGGAGTCGCTTGGGAGAAGAAAAGAAGCATGGGATGCAGCCAGTCAGGAGTGAAAGAATACATTTTATTGCAGGTTTACTTTCATGTATTATGCATAGCCTTCAAGGTCACTGCACGATCATTTATAAGATTTTAATGAGATATCAAAGTGGAAGAAACGGAATGTAATTAATGGAATCATATTGAAAAGATAGGCAGGTATAATAAAAGCCCCCAATATCATGCAGTCTTCCAAATTCTAGAGCTAACTAGGAGACAGACTATCAAAATCACACCACGGTGAAGGGGCGAATGTTACCATGTTGTGATAACGCTTCATTATCAAAGGCCTTGAACTCTATTCAGAGATACAATTCCAAAAATTAAAGAACATCTAGAAGTTTCTGTAAGAGAGTAAAGATAGGTACTTGAGTTAGAATATACAGATCTTTTCTAAACCCAGAGGAGGCAGATGACCTATTCCAAGACTTCAAGAAGACGAGTTTCTATTAAGTATGGATATCTTCTGTGAATCATTGGAACAGGGCACACAGGTCAGCTATCTTATGCCGGTGAGTGCTCCATTCCCCAGAAGGTGTTTTGTTCAACATACAGTCAGGTTTCTTTGAAGTTGGTTTGGTTCTATATCTTTTATTCAACTTATAAAAATTGCTCAGCTCATACAAACGTTGGCTAAAATGTCGACACATAGCACAGGAAAAGTCTAGATTGATAAGTACCTAGTTAACCAGAAACTTCACTCAACTGACTTTGCACTCAATTTAGGAGAAAGAGGCAAATGAAAATAAATTAAGTGGACAACAGGGGTTTAATTTTTTTAAAATTCTGGAATATGTCCTGCGGATTGATATCCATGCTACTAAATTTCCCAGAACTTTATACCTGCATTTTTGTTCAGGGAGAGCTGATGTTAAAAATAATGATCCCTAGGCTCAAAGGACGTTGAAGTCTTTCATGATTCATCAAAGCAAAAAAGATTCCATTCAGCACACTATTCTAACTAAGGCAGGGATGTGTGGAGTGGTTTAGAAAGACTCCATAGCTAAAAATTGGGGGGGAAGAATAACTCTGCTTCATCACAGAACACCCAAATCTAGATATTTAGTTCCTGAAACACTCTGGGTAATTTCCTTCAGCCCCCAAATCTGTCTTTCAAAAGGCAGGTTGCTTAGTGTGAGTAAAAATTTCTTTTGAGAATAATATTAAAGAATGGGATCTATACTTACCCAACACTCAAACAATTTAGTCAATTTCATGTGTACGTGAGCATACGGCAGAGGGGATGGAAAACAGCTAAACCAGTTCAATTGAACTTATACCACATATTGATTGGCAGGATGACTGATATTTTTACTCTGGTAGTAGTAGTTTCAAGGTTGAAGAGAAAAGACCTTCGTGTATTTGTAAGGCATACATCAAGAAGAATATTAGTATTCAAAAAAATTTTGTATACTGGTCATGAAAAAAATGCAATAAAATCATGGACTTTTATTGATAATCCAGGAATTTTTATGTAAATGTCTCACAATGCTATCAAAATCATATTCATCTTGTGGTAAAATTATAAAAAAAAAATTAGCCACGTTTGAAGGATGCTCAAACAATCAGTGAAAAAAATGAAAACCAAAACCTCGCTTCTGTAGATATTTTAAGTATACAGCCTTTGGATATGAATAAATAACTAGAAATAATGGCCAGATATTTTAAATTTCCATGAAGATATTTTACCTCACTTAATCAACTCAAGATACGTAACTAGCTTGGTTAATATCAGTGACAAATTTGAGAATAGAAATTTGACACTACTTCCTGTTCAATACTGGGGTCATGAGAATGTGCTATTTTTCTTAACTGCATTATTACACAAGTCATTACTAATATGCCTCTTTCAGTCTGTAGCCACAAATGCCAGTACTCTGATTCACATTTCCCCCAGCTATGACTCAACAAAATTTGGTATTGGGGGAAGAAAACAAATAATCATTTAAATCTAATCAACGATACTAGACATAAGAGATAAAAATAATTTAAAATTCATGAAGAAACCATCTTCCCATTTTTAAAAGGTTAAGTTCCCCTAAGCTATGAAAGAAAAACACCCTCTGAAGACCTAGGGAAGCAGAAAACACTGGTGGCAAGTGACAGGAATTGATCCTCCTTGGCTGTGCCTGTCATGTCTCTAAATTTTATTTCCACCATCTCTGGAACACTATGAAAAGAGAGAGTGGGCGCCGGACTATGGCCTGAGGGCTTGGTACCCAGGTCTCTGACTTTTCTTCAATTAGGAGGCCTCCCTGCCTGATAGAGAGACGTGCGTCTGACTGGGGGCTTGGACAGTTGCAAGGTATTGATTAGCCATAATGTGAAGTCAAATCTGAATAAAAAAGCCTCATGATCAAAAGACCTTCATCGGAGACAGCATGCCCTCTAAGTCAAGGGTCCAGAGATTCTGATGAGCGCTGTTTCCTTTCTGAGAGAGAGAGAGTTCCAGTTTCCTGATAAAGGCTCTCTTGAAGAAAGTCCACTGGACCTTCTGTCAGAAAACCAAGGCTTCAGATTTGACAGGCGCTTGTTAGTTTTTCATCCCAGAGCACTCAACATTCAGAGAAGGGAAGAAAAGGAGATTGCTAACATTGCTGGGCATCGCGAAAGCCAGCCTTGCACTTGCACAATGAAGCTACTGCTGCCTTCTTCCACATTAAAGAAAACACAACCCCTACCTGGCATGAAAAGTGTCCCTTCCCACAGTGCTGGTCCTGCCGCAGTATACAGAACGATCACCAATTAAAGTATTACTTAGATCATGAACAACCAACACATGGCTTTTAATTGAATGTTTAAAAGCTATTTCTCTTTAAAGGAATACTTTTGCAATTCTCTCAGAGGATCCCTTATTATGGCCCTTTTACTTAAAAAATGTCTTGGTGCCTTTTATGTCTACTGTGTTTTTAAGACAATTTTATGAATCAGCTACCTTGAGCCTTTACTACAGTCCTGTGAAGTAGAAAATCCGAGTGTCATTATCCTCAAGTGAAGATGCAGAAGCAAAGATGTATACAGAGGCCACGAACTTGTCCAAGGTCACACAGTGAATTAAGAGCAGAGGCAGGATCAGAACCCAGGCATCCTGACTCCTAGTCTGGTTTTCTTATCACAGAACTAGAATGAAGCCATTCTGACTCCCAAATGATACGTTTGCAGAGTCATGGCTGAAAGCTGCATCAGTAGCCTCATTGTAGAATTGCTGTACTTTAATGATGCATTTCAGCAATTATTGTATTGTATTGGCTCTAAAGTTATCGAGGAGAGAAATGGTGTTTCCGCATTCTCTCTTCACGTAATACATTACTATTCATTGCTGACTAACCAAACTCATACTCCTACTGCTAACTTTCCCCTTTTCTTCCAGTAGTCTCTTACTCTGCCTGTATGCATCCATTCAATCACACATTCCCCCGGATCTTAATCTCCCTATGTTTCAAGGCTACATTTGCCCTAGTCCCCGTTGTATGTCCTTAGCCAGCACCATGACTGACCCAAGGAGATGTTCAATAAATATCAGTTGCAGACATAAAGGAGCAGACGAGTGAATAGAAGCACTAAAAGCCCAAAGGACAACCATAAACAGACTAGGTATTTCTGATGGTGCTCTCTATAAATTAATAGAATAGATGTGTGAAAACTGTCTCTTCAAATTTGGGGGAATTTTTTTTTTTTTTGCGGTACGTGGGCCTGTCACTGTTGTGGCCTCTCCCATGGCGGAGCACAGGCTCCGGACGCACAGGCTCAGCAGCCATGGCTCACGGGCCCAGCCCCTCCGCGGCACGTGGGATCTTCCCGGACCGGGGCACGAACCCGTGTACCCTACATTGGCAGGCGGACTCTCAACCACTACGCCACCAGGGAAGCCCTCCTTTATGGAATATTTTAAGTCATATATTTGTTAGAAGCACTTAAAAAAAAAATCTCCTTTATAATGCCTCATTTCTCATTTTGATGACCTTTGCCAAATTATAACCTTGTGTAATAATTTCCTTATTTTGTAGCTTCTATGATACTTTATATCAGGTAGTGTTCTAGGCACAGGACATACAAGCTAAAATAGAATTTTATTTTTATTTTTTTTGCGGTACACAGGCCTCTCACTGTTGTGGCCTCTCCCGTTGTGGAGCACAGGCTCCGGACGCGCAGGCTCAGCGGCCATGGCTCACGGGCCCAGCCGCTCCGCGGCATGTGGGATCTTCCCAGACCGGGGCACGAACCCGTGTCCCCTGCATCGGCAGGCAGACTCTCAACCACTGCGCCACCAGGGAAGCCCTAAAATAGAATTTTAAAAGGAACTTATAGACTATTTAATAGAGAAGACAGCAATGTGATTAAATACTAGAGATATTCTGCCCCCTGAGGTACAAGGGGGACATAGGGATGGAGAGAATTTGGCCCTCGGATCTCTTCTCGTCTAGATTTTTAAAGCCCCAAATCTATGTTTTCAGCCCTATTCTTTCTCCTGAATTCCAGCATCATGTATCCAAATTATTACCTGACATCTTCACAAGTACGTCTGAGGCAACTTTAACTCAATGTGGCCCTAAAGAGCATATGATTCACACCCTAAGCTCTTCTTCCCCTCATCTCAGTGAACTATTTACTAAGTTTTAAAGACATATCATAATTGATTTCTTGGTTTTTTCCCCTTTTTATCTGCTTCTAAAATGCTAGCAAGTCCTTTCAATTCTACAGCTAAAGTGTATCCTAAACCCCTACATTTCTTTTCACTTTCATCACTTCTACCCTAGTGCAAGCCACGAAGAGTATAGTAGTACCTGGATTATCACAATGACCTCCTAGCTGTCTCCTTATGCCCACTCTTAATCCACCCCCCTCCACATAAGCAGTCCTCCACAAGGTGGCTAAAATGCTCTTTTTAGAAAATAATCATTAACAAATCTCAATCCTGCTTGAAAAGCTTTAAGGCTTTTGGTTACACTTAGTTGCCACAGAATCCAAACCATTTTTTGGTTCCTACCCTCCTGGCTGACCTCATCTGGCGCCAACTCACCCAGTGTTCTTCCCACTTTACTAATCATTCTTTCTCAGCCTCCATATCTGGTCTCTCCTCTCCAGCCTCTTCGTTCCATTCCTCGAGGACAGTAAACTCATGAAGTCCTGGAGCCTTCTCTCCAACTTTCTCCTGCATGGAATGTTCACCCCTGGATCTTTCATGACATCTTACATTTTAGAATAAATGTCAGCATGTCAGCGATAGGACTTTACTAACCACCCAATATAAAGTGGCTACCCACCAATAGAATATTTCTATTCTCTTCATAGCAATTGTCTGATATTTTCTTGTCTGATTATTTATATTTTTTCTGTTTTTCTTCACTAGAAGAAAACACCCTGAGAGTAGGAATATTCATCTGCCTTATGTAACACAGCATTTAGAACAGGGTCTGGCACATATTAGGTGCTTAATAAACATTGTCAATTAAATATTGTTGAATAGCCATTGCCTGAAGAGATGGTGTTGGCAGTAAACACATAAATTACCCTCTTTAGGGAATACTATGAAGTGATCTGTTGGCCCTTTCTTAATTAAGGTTCCAGACTTTTAGATTCATAGACAGTGGGAGAAAACCATTAGAGTAGTCTCAGTAATGATCTCTTTGCCCTCAGGTCATGATGCTATAGAGAATGGGCTTAACCTAAAGATTTCCCGCCTAGTCTCCTGCTAATGGAAGATGCAGGGTTGATGTAAAAATTAAGCTGCGGATAACCAGCCATAAAGCTTTTCGAAATTATTAGAGGATTGGGATATGGATGAAGAGAAAAGTGGGAAGTATTTATTACATTACTTACAAAGCACTTGGACTATTCCAAACTCCACACACTCTACGCTATGCTCAGGAAATACAGTGTCTGTCCTCCCTACCCTTTGGATGAAAGATGGGCCACGGTCGGCAGCAAACACATGCAGCATCTTGATTTGTGCTCCTTTTTAAGTTAATCGAAGAGTGTGATGGTGATCAAAGGGATAATAGAAATAGAAGGTTTTATGATGTTTGTGATTAGGGGGTGTACCAAAGAGAACTTGCCAATAGCTAACAAAGGAATAGTAGCTAAATGATGTTCTGGTTTTCTTTCAATAAGGAAACTCACACAGACATGAGACCTCACTGAATATTGTGTTCCCCTTATCTTTGCAGCAGTCATAAAATTTTAAGGCACACCTTGTGTGCAGTTGGTGCTGTTCCTGAGAACCCCAAGTCATCCTCTTTCTAACTTCTTCACATGTAGTAAGATTAGTGGAGTAAATATTCCCTACAATCAGAGCATATTGTTTTCTAAGCTAAGTGGATATAACAAACCCTCTTAGCATCAGGAACGCTCCTAGAAAAAGAAAACAAGGATGTTTCATGCCAGTACAGGGTGGGATATTTGGTTTTCAGGCAGGGCTGGATAAGGAATCTTTATCCAAGGGGCATACACTGTACAATTTTCAGCATAAGGAAAATGAATGGTTGCAATATAGGAGAGTTTGGAGTTTCCATGGCTTCAGATACTAGAAAACCTGCTGCCTCCACAGTTTCCACACCTTTTCCTCAGCAAAATGTTACACAATTGTGCTGAGGACACTTGTGGCCTCTAATGGCCAGATAATGGACCATAATAAAAGTTATGGGTCCCCAGCTGGGTTGAAGCTCATAATGGTTGGCAAGATCCATTATTTCACCATTAGCATCTACAGAAAAGGGAGACAATTGTCAACCAAAAAGAAAACAAAAGTACGTCATTGCATGTATTCATCTTACTCGACAAAAAAATTCTAATTCCCTAAAGAGTGGGTGGTGATTTTCCTATGTGTATGAGTTTCTCTATAACTGTCCTGTGTGTATTTTTAGAAAGCTTTTAACGCATAAATGCATCGTCTGTCATTCCAAGTTGATGGATTGTGATTATGGCTCCACGCTGGATTTCAAAGTAATTAATTGCATTTTTTAGCATTTTAAAATAAATAAATAAGAGAACAAAAATTAGAGAAAAGATGAAAAATAGATTTGGTTCATGTTAAATATCTGAATAGTTTTCTCCTTCCTCAATTCAGGGAATATCATTGTATTTTCTGGATATCTGTCTCTGCTTTAGAAAGAGCCAAGACCCTTTCAATTACAAGGGTGCTGAGTTATTATTCCAGCGTCTTAGTAATATTTCTTTAGAAATCAATAAACACATCTTTAGCCATTTCATTTAGTCTTGAGGGACTCGATATTTTCGTTGTGTCTTCTAGTGAACAGAACGGTGGCATGATATCAATATATATATATATTTTAAATAATGCACCTACTTTTTTTCCTCTTGTCCCTCTCACCTTTGGATGAAACTAGAGTCGATGTAGAGTAATCCATTATCTATCGTGTGTGTTTGGGATGGAGAGAGGGCAGCAGGGGAGATTGACATAGTGCACCACATTTTGTGGATCATAGGATCTATTAAAATCCAAAATTGTCCCCCTTGAGAGACTGAGAAGATTTATTAGAGATTCTTCCATCTTGAAGGAAGGTAAAGTCCTGATCCTAAGATATCTCTGCGTTTTGAAGCAGTTGCATATTTAGCTTTAGTTATTGGCTGATTAGAAATGTAAATTTTAAAACTGTTTGGAAATTTAAATATCCTATTAAAAATTATATTTTTCTAGCATAAATAAATGCTGTGGCAAAAATATTTTCAGTACTTCTTTTAGTTAAGCCCATATGAATCTCCCCCTTTGTGTTATGTAAAAATATGAATTTCAGCCCTTAAAGAACCTCAAAGATATCCAAGACACTTATGATCATTTTGTTGAGTTCTTCATACTTTGTGGGTTTGGTGGTATTTAAACACATTTGTTCTAATATATTTATTGACGGATGATTAAAAATACAGAACTAGAACAAATAATTCTAAAATTTTTATGGGAACACAAAAGACCTTGAAGAGCCAAAACAATTTTGAGAAGAAGAACAAAACTGGAGGGATCACACTCCCTGATTTCAACCTATATTACAAAGCTATGGTAATCAAAACAATATGATACTGGTACAAAAACAGAAATATAGATGAATGGAACAGAATAGAGATCCCAGAAATTAACCCACCCTTATATGGGCAATTAATGTATGACAAAGGAGGCAAGGATATACAATGAGGAAAAGACAGCCTCTTTAATAAATGGTGTTAAGAAAACTGGAGAGCTACATGTAAATGAATTAAACTGGACCACTCTCCCACACCATGCACAAAAATAAACTCAAATGGACTAAAGACCTAAATGGAAGTCCTGAAACAATAAAACTTCTAGAAGAAAACATATACAGTAAGCTCTTTGACATCAATCTTAGTAATATTTTTTTGGATATGTCTCCTCAGGCAAGAAAAACAAAAGCAAAAATAAACAAATAGAACTACATCAAACTAAAAAGTTTTTGCACAGAAAAAGAAACTATCAACAAAAAGAAAAGGCCGCGGGGCTTCCCTGGTGGCGCAGTGGTTGAGAGTCCACCTGCCGATGCAGGGGACGCGGGTTCATGCCCCGGTCCGGGAAGATCCCACGAGCAGCTGGGCCCGTGAGCCATGGCCGCTGAGCCTGCGCGTCCGGAGCCTGTGCTCTGCAACGGGAGAGGCCACAACAGTGAGAGGCCTGCATACCACAAAAAAAGAAAAAAAGAAAGAAAAGAAAAGGCCGCTACTAAATGAGAGAAGATATTTGTAAACAATATATCTGATAAGGGGTTAATATCAAAAACTTACAAAGAACTCACACAACTCAACATCAAAAAAAAAAACAAAAACCTGATTAAAAAATGGGCAGAGGTTCTGAATAGACATTTTGACAAAGAAGACCTACAGGTGGCCAACAGACACATGAAAAGATGCTCAACATCACTAATCATGAGGGAAATGCAAATCAAAGCCACAATGAGATACCACCTCACACATGTCAGAATTGCTATCATCAGAAAGACCACAAATAACAAATGTTGGCGAGGAGGTGGAGAAAAGGGAAACCTTGTGCGCTGTTGGTGGGGATGTAGATTGGAAAACAGTATGGAGAGTCCTCAAAAAATTAAAGCTAGAACTACCGCATGATCCAGCAATTCTACTCCTGGGCATTTAAGAAAACAAAACCACTAGTATGAAAAAATGCAAATATCTCAATAATTTTTGTATTGACTATATATTGAAATGATAATATTTTAGATACATTGGGTTAAAAAAAGATTTTATTAAAATTAATTTTATCTGTTTGTTTCTTTTTAAAAGTGGCTACTAGAACATTTAAAATCCTATGTGTGACTCACATTTGTGACTGACTTTCTATTTCTCTTTGACAAAACTGTTCTGTAACTTCACAGTAAGCTAGAGTTGCTTTAGCTTTTCAGAGCAAATTTTCCTGTGACCTCATAATCTCTCTCTGTATTAGCTATAGGCAAAGCCTATTTGTGACCGAACTGAAGTTGACAGAATCCTTAACCTCCCAATTTTTAGACTTCATTTTAATAATTACAACTATTAATATAATCACAAAAATATTCCTCCAAAATTTCCATTAAGAGTCAGGCATTGTATGGTCACATGATATTTATGCTTTAGAAAGAACTTCTTCTTTCTTAATGCACATATATACCTCCAGTTTCAGGTACTTGAAAAAAATAACTTGGTGAATTGTCTATCTCTACCACAAATTAAGAGTAAAGTACTCAAAACTATCCTCTTTCCCTAGAGAATAAACAAGTGAAGGATACTGTCTTCCATGTTGTTTTTCTTAGCTCTAAAAGCTAGATAGGATGCTACTGTAGAAATTTCCAGATGAATCAATTTGTGAAACTTAAAAAATATTCTGTATGAGATGTTTTCTGAATTAGAATCTGCAGCAGTTTGATTTGATTACAAATTGAATATATTGTCATCAACTCTGAGGCCATAATGGTCAGTACATTGTTCTGCAGTACTTAAATACCTGTGGATAAGCGTGTTGAGCTCAATAATATGGCTTTCTTCCCTGGCTTCGATTATCTAATTTGTTTGGTTATTTAAATATGAGTGAAGAATTTTGAGTGACTATTTAAACATGATCACTGAGAATGTCTCAAAATAAGTTATTTCCATATTTCACCTTGCAACACCACCCTTTCCTTTCCTGGCCCCTGTAAATGAGAGTGAAATTAATTCCCTCTGGGAGAAGGTGAAACTCCGAGGTCCCTCTGCCTTCCCCGACAAAGCCTGTTGTCACTTAATGAAATTCCTTGGGTTTAAGGCCTTGTCTGCAGAGGGCCCAGGTAAATTGTTCCTGTTAGAAACTCTAGCTGCTGTCATTGGTCTAGGGGGATAGAAGCTAAGATAGTCAGCTTAAGAATAGTACTTCAGCATAAAGCAAAAGAAAACTCTCCATTTAGAGTAAATTTCAAGGTACCACAAAATGTTTTGCTAGTAATATCGTATTTAAGGTTTTCATGAATAAAATATTGGTATCTAATACATTTTAGAAAAAGTGAATATGATGACCAGTTTAAAATTCATGCATCTCCTTTTCCTCCAGAGTGATCAGGGTCTTCTGATTAGGATGGCAAAGATAGGTTATAAGGCATATGCGACTGTGCGAAATTGCTGTCTATTAGAGGCCATGATACCAGTAAAATTAGATTAAGGTTAAAGCAGGAATGTAAATTTTATTAATAAGGTTTCTATATTTTAATTCAAAACCAAACACCCTGTGGGCCTATTGATTCTAATAGCATTTAATCTTGCAAAAATCTTTCCTGGTATCAAGGGATCTGGATGAGTATTTGCCCTTTATTACCTGGAAAATGAAGAATTTTCTTAAATCTTCACCTCTAGATAGTATAGACATAACTATAGAATTCTAATGACTTTAAGAAAACAAATATATTCATATGATTATGTGTAAACTCAAATGAGTATATGTTATGTGCAATGTATGTTATATCTACATGTCTAATGCAAGAATCATATATTCATCTATTCAATGACCCTGTGCTTAAAATTACTTGCATTGAAAACATTTGTGCTAAATTTACTAACCCGCTCCTTTCTGAGTTGTTCAGAGCTCAAGATGTTTTGAAAGGACATTTAAAAATAATTAAGTTGAAGACACATCACCATGGTTCTTGGGCTTCTCACTTTGGTAAATGACGTCTCTACTTTAGGGAGGTTTTGCCATCTACTTCCCAGTGCTTTCCCTGCTCTCTTCTGACGCTGCCTTTCCATCCTATAGTCTCTGTCAGGGCCCTCATTGTGGTATGTCTCAAATTTTAGTATATGTTCATTCTCTTTCTTCATATGTGCTGCCTGCATCCCCCTTGAGTAAGACATTAAACAATTCTGTACTTTACATATGTGTGTGTGTGTGTGTGTGTGTGTGAGTAAAGTGCCAGAGAGGATGAAGATATATATATCAAATGCTGAAATCTTTTAAAAAATGTTGATATGGTAGAGTGGAAAGGGCATAAGTTTTAGAGCCAGATAAAGATATATGTGCTCTAATTCCTTCCCTTCTCACCTAATCAAGACATCTGCACCTAAAATTACTCTCTTTATCTCTATTATTTCTTCCAGCAATTCCATCAACATAAAACATGTAGTACTACCTAATATATTAAAAAAGCCCCGATAGGTAACAGCTTCATTGTTAAAAATAATAATAATAATGCTTGTTTCAAACTCCATTGAAAAAAAAATCCCCAACAAGACAGACAAATACCTGTCTTTCTTACTAGGTGAAGGTCCCATGATGCCAAAAAATATTTTTGTCTTATTCAGTACTACATACCCCGCACTTAGAATATTTCTAACAGTGGTCTAGCATCTATAAACTTCTCAGCAAACAACTGTCGAATGAATATGTGAATGAATGAATGGGTGAATGAACAATGCTTGGATCATAGTATACACTTAGTCAAGGTTGGCTCTTATTACACTGAAACTTTTTGTAAGCCTAATATTTGTTATAAATGTCAAGAAGATTCAGAACAACCACACAATGAAGCTTGTCTAAAAGCATTATATCACTGAAGTCTGGAAGACTTGCATGTACACATTTCAGTGGTTATCTGGTTTGATGTGTTTGACATTCTTTGAAATTTTATAGGGAAAAGTCTGCCATGAAATCTTCAGACTTCCTATTTCACTTACCTCTCTATTATTGCTTGAACATTTTGTACAGTTTCTAGTTATTTCCCTAAAACTGTAGCACCTAAGAATAATAAACACAAACTTTTGCAAAGTTCTTTATCTAAATAGAGTGTGTTAAAGTTTTAAATACTAGAATTACATTATTTCAATCATCTTTTTGGCTTAGGGAGTAAATAGTAAGTGCTGCCATTGACTGATAGTAAATACAGGACCCATCAATGTAGGTTCATTAATTCTAACAAATGTACTATTCTGGTAGGGGATGTTGATGATGGGGAAGTCTGTGCATATATGGGGGCAGAGGTAAATGGGAAATCTCTGTACTTTCTTCTCAATTTTTTATTGTGATATAGTTGATATATAACATTATATTAGTTTCAGGTATACAACACAGTGATTCCAATATGTATATACTGGAAATGATCACAATAAGTTTAGTTAACATCCCTCACCTCACATAGTTACAATTTTTTTTTTCTTGTGATGAGAACTTTTAAGATCTACTCTCTTGGTTACTTTCAATCATACGCTACACTATTATTAACTATAGTCACCTTGCTGCACATCACATATCCAGGACTTATTTATTTTACAACTGGAAGTTTGTACTTTTTGACAAATTACTCTCAAGTTTGAAGTGATTGTAATACTACTCCAAAAAGTCTTTTTTTAAAGAGAAAATACAGGGCACACGATCAACTCTATCTTAATATCTTTCAATAGTGACTTAACTTTAAAGTTTTCATGCGTTTGGAACTTTCTCTAAAAGAGGAGTAAAAATGAACAATATAGAAATTCTTTGATTTTGTTCTTCTGATGTAATTGCATGTGTTTGGTAATATAGGGTAGATAACCTCAGTGTTAATTAAATTTTAATAAAGAAACACACTATAACTATTAGCACTCTTGGTCTTAGCGCATATACCCTAGTAAAACAAATCCTCTAAAGCGGAAACAAAATCATCCTGAAACGTACATTGATCATGCCATTTCACTGTCCACTCAACTTCAGTGTCTCTTCATTGCCTAGAGGATTAATGGCAAATTCCTTAGCCTGAAAAATGTATCCTTCTATACTCTGACCCCAACCAATCTTCACAGCCTCATTTCCAGATACTCCTGTAAACAAAACTGATGTGACAGTAGAGCTATCAGCAACCCGGCAGAGCTGAGAAGCCACTAATACTACCTAGCTGTGTGACTTTGGGAGGTCTTGATCCAACTTTTTGAGGCTCAGTTCTCCCATCTGGTTAATAGTACCTTCTCACTGCACTGCTGGGAGGATTGTGGTTAAGTCTGGGCACCACGTGGTCCCTGGCATGAGAAGCTCTCAGTAATTAGGGGAGTATTATTATCCACAATCATGTCTTTTTATTCCAGTCTTGGTGTCTTTGTGCCCTTCCTTGAAACGTAGCTGAAAAGTCAAGGTTTTCCTGTGTACCCATCGTTCAAAGTCCCTGCTCATGTGTGAAGTCCTGACAACCTGCTCTCACCCAAGGTGATTGCTTTCACTCTGAACTCACGGTTCTCATTTTCTGTATCATTCCTTTAAAAAATGCTTTGTCTTGTAATCTCCCTGATAGTCTTCTCTCATAGTTTATCTTTCCATGTAGTTATTTTATGAACAGGGTTGCTATCGAAGGAAGTCATGGTTGGGAGCTAGAAGGAAATAAATAGATGAATAGACTAGTAGACCCTAAACTGTGTTCTCTGGAGCTTTCTTGGGGGACATTGTGGTGGGGTGGGGTGCAGTGGTATTTGGAGAATATCAAGTAGGTAGGGCTCTTGGTTCCATCCCCAGTTTCTACTCAGAGCATCAACCTTTCAGCTGTTTCATTGTTATTATTATTTATTAAAACTTGTCTTACAAAATTAAGTGCTGGGATTCCAAGTAAGAATTCACCAACAAAAGAATTCTATTGTTCTATAAAACCTTGAAAGTCATTTATCCAGTGCAAACTTCTAACTTTTAATAAGGACCAAGACTTAGAGCATAACAATGAAGGTCATGCAATGAGGGCTGACATTAGAACAATAGTCTCAAACCCCAGCTCCTTTAGTTTAAAGTTTGCCTGTTTATTTAATTAGGTGATCATAGCCTTGAGGTCAGAGACCACTTTTTTTTTATTTCTTTGTTTTTCTCCTGACCCTAGCTCAGGGCTTTAAACATAATCCTGAAGCCTTTATATAAGAGGGCAATAGGCACATAACAAAATCTCAAAGTGAAAGCAATGGACCGTTCCCACTGTAGCCCCTGTAGACTGAAGGAACATTAGATAGAGTAACAGAAGAAGCATGGTGTGGATTTGCATGAACCAGGGTCCATTTCATTTTGGACCCTTTAGATGTACCCTGAATATCTATTCCGGTCAGCCTGGAAACCTCATTCCAGATTCCTGCCGTCTGCCTGCAGACTTCCTCAATCCTCCACTTCTAGGTATCACTGGGTTTTCCTCAGGTTTCTTCTGCCTATTTTGACACTAAATCTTAGCTCTCAAATGGAATTTGAAGTCTGTATGGACTATCTACCTCGTCTATGACCTTTGTATTCCATCAAGACACTAGATTCATTATTTTCTTCCACCTCTAAACACCACAGGTGTTGGCAAGAACAGTCTGATTCTTGTATCTTGATGCATCCCCAGGAAGGATGTAGCTATGCCTCCTCTCCCTTGGGCTCTACCTGATGAGGGAGGGGAATGACCCAATTGATCTGGGACAAAGACTAGGATAGGATCTGAAAACAGAGCAGATGATAACAGAGTCTGGGCAAGATGCTAAAAATGTTGGGCACTGATCAAAAATAGGACCCGAAGCAACACGGTATAGGGAAGGAAATCAGGCTTGAGTTCAATCTTGGATCTGTTGCTAATGAGCTGGCCCTGAGATACCAGACAAATCAATTAACCATTCTGAGCCTTGGTTCTCTCACCTTTAAGAGTTGTTTTGAGGAATAAGTGAAATAACATGGAGAAATGCCTAGAATGTGCATGACATACAGCTGTCTCTCTCTTCTCCATCCACCCTGCTCCATTCTAAACACCTGTGAGGAGTAGTTTGCAGAAGACCCTGGTATACCACTCTAGTTACACTTTTGTGCTATTTATAGCTGTTTTAAATGTGTTTAATAAATTGTACATATTCATTCCACACAGAATATGCAGTTGTTCTCAACACAGCTTACACATTTCTAAAAGATCACCTTAACAGAATATTAAAGAGAGGTGCCTGAACAAGGCTGACACAAAACATGGATTCGGGTGTTTGAGACAGTCCTGATTCTACCAATTACTAGTTGCATGACTAGAACATGCTCCATAACCCCTAAGTTTTCCCATCTATAAAAGGAGGAATGGTAATGGCCAAGCCACTGGGTTGTAGTGTGGCTTTAACAGAATAACGAATCTTTTCAAATAGAAAAAAATAGTATACTGTTTCATGGATTTGTCCAGGGTAACAAGTCCAACAGAAATAGGATGCATACTACAAATGTGGGCCACACATGTAATTTTAAAATTTCTGGTAGCCACATTAAAAAAAATTGTAAAAGGAAACATATGAAGTTAATTTTAATAAAATATTTTATTTAACCTAACATATCCAAAATGGTATTTCATGTAAACAATATAAAAATTATTAATAAGATGTTATGCATTTTTTTATACTAAGTCTTTGAAATTTGTGTATTTTATCATTTTGGAGTAGTCACATTTCAAGTGGTCAATAGCCACATGTGGCTAGTGGCTATCATAATGGACTGTGAAGGTCTTGGAGATACCTAGGCTTTTTATTGCCTATTTTCTAATCAACTTACTTAAAACTCTACTGTTGCTTTTTTCTTAAACTAGAACAATGGTTAAAGTATATGCTTATGTTACATATAACATTCTGTAGGCAACATTGTGCTGTGTTTTTCCACAATGTAACCAGTCTGGACCAGCCTTGGCAATTGTTATTGGTGGTTCCCTTACAGTTACCTCAGAGTAGTTCATCTGTCAAAACTACTGTTCACGTCTCTCCCCTGAGAGCCAGACCTTGGATGAGACTCTTCTGTCAGTGGACCACATGGTCTTTGAAGAAGAAGTGGAAATAACCAGTTCCATGATATGGACCTTGTTTCTTTCTGAAGCACAAAACTCTTCAACTGTTTGTTCCTAATTCCTGTGAATAAACAATTTTCTTATGGCTGTGGTCAATGACTGATCATGTCAGACAAAGAAAGAAAATACTCCCCAGCTTCATCAGATCTTATACTGAGTCACCATGTTTTCCACTGCCCACATGAGAGAGGCCTTTCTCTTAGAAAGTGAAGGCAGTCCCATGAAAACTGCTTACCTTGTGGAATGACATCAACCAAAGTTCTGGATGCATAGCAGGCAACTCACAAACGGATGCATAAATGCATAAATGGAGCTGAATGAATTACTTTGGGGAAAGTTTGATTACTTGGCAAAGTAACATGTTAAGGCCTTATTACTTCAATATTGGTTTATTTGAAACAAGATGTAATTCAAGGCAATTTCTATGCTGTTCTTTAATTTAAAAAGAAAAGGATTATCTGAAACTAGGTTAATTCAAAACCTATTGTTTTGGTTTCCTGGGTTTCAAATTAGGGAGATATTATTGTAAATAAATTACATTCTCCCTACTCACTGACTATCTTTCATAGTTCTAGAAAAGCCAATTCTCTGTCTGGTTCTTATTTCCCTTTGATCTGCTGATTCTATTTGTGCCATCCTCATACAGCTTGCAAAAAGTCTTTCCCATCCTTTCTTTATTTTGTGAAAATTTAATATTTATGGGCTGTAATTTCAGGCTCTATTTTCTTAACAGCCAGAAGCAGCATCTTAGCTCAATCATCCCTCTCTCAAAAGGATGCTTAATATAAATTTCATGTATTTTTTTGGATACTTAAGCAATTCTTATATCCCATGCCTGTCCTTGATTCAGAAATCTGTATTCATTCCCTAAGGCTATAAACATTTTAAATTCCTATAGAAATGTGACTACTGTGAGTGGCCTCATAGATACAGAAAGCTTGATTTTCACTCAGTCATTCAAAGACAAGGCTCTCTTTACCTGGGCTCAACTGGAGACCCCAAATTATTGCCAACATAATTTTCCTTCTGCCTCCTGACCTCTTGTGGCTGAGTAGCCCTGTTTCCATTAATAAATGGAAACTGTTTCCATTTATTAATCTGTTTCCATTAATAAATCTATCTTGAGTCACTTACTTACATGCATACTGTCACAGGAACCCCTGTGTTAGTCCTATTAGCCGACCATCCAAGGCAATTTCTTGTGCAGGAATGATCTGCAATGCCTGAAGGAAAGCATCTTGTGGCAAAAGTAGCTGCAGCCCCAGCCCTCCAGTCATGGTACTCCAAGCTGCTGTCTCCTCACCCTCAGCAATGAATCCACCCATCATTCCAAAGCACTTGATGATAAATATGAGTCAAACTATAGAAATCCAGTTTTGTCTACAAGTTTTTTCAACATGGATGTTGCGAAGGAGCATTTCTCTTAGCAGTGACTCCTTGTGACATCCAAGGGTGGACTGTCATACTGCTAATTTTGCTAGTATTCATTCTCAGACCACTATTAATTATTACAAGATTTTGTGGTCATTTTTTTCTCTTTTTCTTGACACCAGTGGAATGATGCCAATTTATTAAGACTTGGAGTTGCTCCCTAAGAATCTAGTTTAAGTTAGAATTCCATTATAATTTGTGATTAGTCACCAAGAAAGAAACATCATCCAGAAAAAGAAGGTATACGTGCTTCTATGCTAATCTTTTTAGTTCCCTGTTTTAGCATACTTTAGCCTCCCTGCAGACAGTTCATTCAGTTGCTATGGCCAGCAAGGCCACGGACACAGTCTATTCTGTGTAGGCCAATCAACTTTCTAGGCTACAGACAAGCTTCTTTTTTTTTTTTTTTGCGGTACACGGGCCTCTCACTGTTGTGGCCTCTCCCATTGTGGAGCACAGGCTCCAGACCCGCAGACTCAGCGGCCATGGCTCACGGGCCTAGCTTCTCCGCGGCATGTGGGATCTTCCCAGACCGGGGCTCGAACCCGTGTCCCCTGCATCGGCAGGCGGACTCTTAACCACTGCGCCACCAGGGAAGCCCCAGACAAGCTTCTTAAGGGGAGCCAGCTTACAAATGTGTGCTCTCAGTCACAGGCAGGGCCCAGGGAGAAAATGTGGCCAGGTGTGGATCAGGGCAAAATCATTAGCTATTCGAAAGAATGACACAGACTGTGCACTTGTGCAAATGGTGGGTAAAGAGCCTCCTAGTTATGAATTAAGATCGTAAGTTGTATTCAAAATTAACTGTCTTTGTTCCAGTTGTTTGCTCTTAAGCAGAGTACTCAGTCGTTCTGGGCCTCAATTCACCAAAGACATGACTTAGGTATCCACTGTTTACCATCTATTTTATAGACTAGTTGTAAAGAAAAAAAATAGGATAATACTTGTGCACAATTATAAAAAGCACATTACAAGATATATAGGCCAGTGGTTAAGATAGCAAATTCTGGAGAAAGCCTGTCTCGTTCAAATCCCAACTGTGTTTCTAGAGAGCTGATCAAGGGAAACATTGTCTAATCTCTCTTCACTAAGGTCCTTCATCTTCAAGGACGGTAATGATGGTACCTAACCCTTAGGGTTGTTTTAAAGATTAAATAAAATGATACATGTTAAGAGTTTATAGCACCACTATAAACTCAGTGACTATTAGCTACATTAGCTATTATCAAAACATTTTTTTAAAGAGCTAAAAGACTGATTTGGTGATCTTGAAGAATTATTTGAGTTGACCATAGGAAAACGTTCTTCAAACTAATGATATCAACATTATTTTTATTAGCAATAAATAATTGCATTGATAATCAAGCCACACTTTTGGCAACGATAACAAGAAACAATTTGCCATGGTTGCATTTCAGGTTTGTTTGAGATTCACATATAGTAAGTACTGTGGATTCCTTTTTGAAGCCATGTGTCTCTTGGAAGGAAAAAAAAAACAAAACAGGTATCTCTAATGGTCTAGTGTTGGCTATATGTTTTCTTAATATGAAATGAATGTTTGAGCTTATTATACTAGTATGAGTCTGCCAAGTCCTAAAATTTATTACTCCAGTCAGTGGTGTTTGTGTCACCCTGTTGCCAGTGTGGTTGCCAGTTGATACTGAGATGCATTCATTAGCTCCATAGTACAGAAACTGTACAACGCCACAGTTGCTGCTGCTGCTTCTTCTTCTTTATTTCTATTTTTAGTTTTTTGTCAGCCTGACTGTTCTGCCTTTGGAATAGAATAATGAGATAATAGTTAAGTGAGAAGATTTTACAGAACTGGGATAGACTTCCTGCAACCACACCCAGGGTTTTGCTTATTTTATCAATTTGGTTATACCTGCAAAGTTTTAAAGACACCATATCCTTTCCTATTGTGATAAAAATATGTTTAGACAGTTTATAGCAATCAAATGACCTCATTATAATGTTAGAATTTATCAAATTTATTTAAGACCTATCATCATGGACTGCCTGTTCTTTTACTTTTTATACTTTTTGGATATACTTTGTTCCTTTTTGTTCAAATGCTAAGTTTCAGCTGTGGAAATCCTGTATTATAAAAATGAACAGAGGCTGTGGTAGTAACTAGTCATTGGCATTTGCATATTATTCAGAGTCTGTTCTTTATTTCCGGAAAAATACGTCTCATTAATCTGTATTTATGCTTGATTTCTTTTCTGTTAAAGAACTGATACAAGTCTGTAGCCTTCTTCACCCCATAAGAAAAATAAGGTTATTATTTGTAAGAAAAAGCAAAGACAGTTATTTGGATAACTTAAGCCCATCTCTCTCAAATTTTCTTGTTTAAAATAGTAGTTCTCAGTTAGGGGCAATTTTGTTCCCAGAGGACATTTGGCAATGTCTGGAGACATTGTAGATTGTCAAGACTGGGGTGGGTGGTGCTACTGGCCTCTAGTGGGTGGAGCCCAAAAAGGGGCTAAGTATTCTACAATGCACAGGACGGCCCTACAGCAAAGAATTATCACAACCTGATTCAAATTGTCTACAGTACTGAGGTTGAGAAAACCTGGTCTAAAATATCCCAATGTCTCTATTGCATTAAAGCTAGAGTTTAGATTTTTAAATATTCAAAATATTCAGGGCTTCCCTGGCGGTGCAGTGGTTGAGAGTCCGCCTGCCGATGCGGGGGACACGGGTTCGTGCCCCGTCTGGGAAGATCCCACGTGCCGTGGAGCGGCTGGGCCCGTGAGCCATGGCCGCTGGGCCTGCGCGTCTGGAGCCTGTGCTCCGCAACGGGAGAGGCCACGGCAGTGAGAGGCCCGCGTACCGCAAAAAAATAAATAAATAAAAATATTCAGAATATTCAGATGAGATTCCTAAATATCCACCTCCTTCTACCCACAGAAAAACTGGACATAACTTTTAAGGCATTTTGGTCCAAATACTATTGACATATGGAGAATTTTTTTTTTGAAAGAGGATGATCCAAATGAAATAGAAATACATGTCTGCTCTTCCTTCAAAGTGATTTTTTAATTATGAGAATGAAGCTGAAATTTTGAAACCTTATTTTTATGAAGCATCTTTTCATTAAAAAATAATCTAGGGAATTCTTTGTTTTAGGGCTTCTTTTAAAGTCAAAAAGATCAGGCAAATACAGAAAAGAAACAGAATTTATTTCCTTTTTCTTTCAAAGTGCAGTGCTTCTACCTCTTTAAACAAATGCATGCTGTGTAAAGACTGACAATTGAATCCTTTTATCTGATCTCTGAGTATTAGATCACTTGAAATTTAAGAAAATGTAAGTTACATTGACTCTTAGAGAAACAGCCTATATCATAGAAAAACACACACACATACACACACATATGAATCAACAAAGGAACAAAACACCCTCAACTCAAGCCTTTTAGGAAAAGTAGATATAGATATAGATGATATAGATATATTTGCAAACCAAACATAAAATACTCTCCTAGACATTTCTCCACTGAGCATCCAAGTTGTGTTGAATGTTCCATTTCTAACTCTTAAGTCAATTTATGGGAGGGGAGTGTAAAAGCACTTTAGTGAAGAAAACCAGTGATCGCAATGCATCAAAGTTAAGCGGTAGCGAGGTTATCACTCCGTGAAAAATCACATAAACATTTCACATATAAAATATTATTCATCAGGGCAAAACCCTCTAAGGGGTTGAGAGATAACGAAGGTGTCACAAAACCTTTCTTTCTTTTAAAAAGAAAAAAATATATTCCACAACTGAGATGGAATTTGTGGTCATGTAGTAGGTAGGAGATGAATATAATTGAGAAGAAAATTAGCAAACCTTAAATATCTGGTTCTGCAATATCATTACCCATAAACTTGCCCTTTTTCCACCCTCTTTTCCCCAAAGACTGATGTCCCATATCTGAACTGCAGGAGATGTGTGCTTTTTAACAGCTAAATCAACAAGGTTTCACATGAGTAGTGCTCTGCGGTGTGGTTGACTGATTTCATGAAAAACTAATCATGTATTCATCATTGAGATCAAACACTTCCCAAGTAATTATCATCCAAACCCAATCTGATAGGACCTGAAAAAGTGGCACTGCTGATATAATCAGAGGCTGATCAGAATAGTTCTCTTAGCTTTTGTAAACCGTGGGTTGGAAAGCACGAAACTGAAATTGTGTTTTGTAACTAAGAAAGGTAAAGTTGGCAGAGGCGGCAATCAGTTATTTCAATCAATCATAACAAGTTTAGCTTGCCTAGTTATTTACTGGAACATACATTTAAAAATTGACTTTTCAAACGTGGTCTTTTCATATATGGAACATTTAAAAATATATAATAAAAGAAAAATGCAAAGAAGTTTCTGAATTAAAGTATGAGCCCTTTGTGCACCCAATATAAACGAGTGTCCTGTCACTTCCATAGTTTTCTTATTTTGAGCTGTAGTATTATTCTTTTTGATAAGGGGCTATTATTATTCGAATTATATGTCATTACAAAATGATTGCTTTCAGAAAATCTCACTTTCACTTTAGGTCTGTGATTATAAATTTAGATGAAAATAAACAATGTAGGACATTTAAATGCTTTACAAAGTACTTCCACACATATTACCATTAATCCTTCTTATGTGTTAAGTAATATAAGTGCTTTTCATGTGTTATGTCATTTAATTTTCAGACAGTTTGATGAGAGAGGTCAAGTTATGACCCCCACTTACAAATGAGGAAACCAAGTCATAGAGAGGCTGTGTCTTGTTCAAGGTCACTGAAAATAAGTGCCAGAGATGGGACATGATCCCAGCCAGTGAGTTTCAGACTAAAGCAGGCACCCTTGACCATGATTCTGTATTGCCTCTCTGGTAGCCATTTGATCATAGGGTAACAGCATTTTATTATTTATTTGTTTGTTTGTTTGTTTTAAAATGGGCAAGGGATTTTTTTTTATTCTATTCTATTCTATTTTATTTTATTTTAAACATCTTTATTGGAGTATAATTGCTTTACAATGGTGTATTAGTTTCTGCTTTATAACAAAGTGAATCAGTTATACATATACATATGCTCCCATATCTCTTCCCTCTTGCATCTCCCTCCCTCCCACCCTCCCTATCCCACCCCTCTAGGTGGTCACAAGGCACTGAGCTGATCTCCCTGTGCTATGTGGCTGCTTCCCACTAACTATCTATTTTACGTTTGGTAGTGTATATATGTCCATGCCACTCTCTCACTTTGTCCCAGCTTACCCTTCCCCCTCCCCGTATCCTCAAGTCCATTCTCTAGTAGGTCTGTGTCTGTATTCCCATCTTGCCCCTAGGTTCTTCATGACCATTTTTTTCTTTCTTTTTTTTTGGATTCCATATATATGTGTTAGCATACGGTATTTGTTTTTCTCTTTCTCACTTACTTCACTCTGTATGACAGTCTCTAGGTCCAACCACCTCACTACAAATAACTCAATTTTGTTTCTTTTTATGGCTGAGTGATATTCCATTGTATACATGTGCCACATCTTCTTTATCCGTTCATCTGTTGATGGACACTTAGGTTGCTTCCATGTCCTGGCTATTGTAAATAGAGCTGCAATGAACATTGTGGTACATGACTCTTTTTGAATTATGGTTTTCTCAGGTTATATGCCCAGTAGTGGGATTGCTGGGTCATATGGTAGTTCTATTTTTAGTTTTTTAAGGAACCTCCATACTGTTCTGCATAGTGGCTGTATCAATTTACATTCTCACCAACAGTGCAAGAGGGTTCCCTTTTCTCCACACCCTCTCCAGCATTTATTGTTTGTAGATTGTTTGATGATGGCCATTCTGACTGGTGTGAGATGATATCTCATTTTAGTTTTGATTTGCATTTCTCTAATGATTAATGATCTTCAGCATTCTTTCATGTGTTTGTTGGCAATCTGTATATCTTCTTTGGAGAAATGTCTATTTAGGTCTTCTTCCATTTTTGGATTGGGTTGTTTGTTTTTTTGATATTGAGCTGCATGAGCTGCTTGTATATTTTGGAGATTAATCTTTTGTCAGTTGCTTCATTTGCAAATATTTTCTCCCATTCTGAGGGTTGTTTTTTCATCTTGTTTATGGTTTCCTTTGCTGTGCAAAACATTTTCAGTTTCATTAGGTCCCATTTGTTTATTTTTGCTTTTATTTCCATTTCTCTAGGAGGTGGGTCAAAAGGGATCTTGCTGTGATTTATGTCATAGAGTGTTCTGCCTATGTTTTCCTCTAATAGTTTGATAGTGTCTGGCCTTACATTTAGGTCTTTAATCCATTTTGAGTTTATTTTTGTGTATGGTGTTAGGGAGTGTTCTAATTTCATTCTTTTACATGTAGCTGTCCAGTTTTCCCAGCACCACTTATTGAAGAGGCTGTCTTTTCTCCACTGTATATTCTTACCTCTTTTATCAAACATAAGGTGACCATATGTGTGTGGATTTGTCTCTGTGCTTTCTATACTGTTCCATTGATCTACATTTCTATTTTTGTGCCAGTACCATACTGTCTTGATTACTGTAGCTTTCTAGTATAGTCTGAAGTCAGGGAGCCTGATTCCTCCAGCTCTGTTTTTCTTTCTCAAGATTGCTTTGGCTATTTGGGGACTTTTGTGTTTCCATACAAATTGTGAAATATTTTGTTCTAGTTCTGTGAAAAATGCCATTGGTACTTTGATAGGGATTGCATTGGATCTGTATAGATTGCTTTGGGTAGTATAGTCATTTTCACAATGTTGATTCTTCCAATCCAAGAACATGGTATATCTCTCCATCTATTTGTATCATCTTTAATTTCTTTCATCAGTGTCTTATAACTTTCTGCATACAGAAAGTTAAGTAAGTCTGTCTCCTTAGGTAGGTTTATTCCTAAATATTTTATTCTTTTTGTTGCAATGTTAAATGGGAGTGTTTTCTTAATTTCACTTTTAGATTTTTCATCATTAGTGTATAGGAATGCAAGAGATTCCTGTGCATTAATTTTGTATCCTGCTACTTTACCAAATTCATTGATTAGCTCTAGTAGTTTTCTGGTAGCATCTTTAGGATTCTCTATGTGTAGTATCATGTCATCTGCAAACAGTGACAGCTTTACTTCTTCTTTTCTGATTTGGATTCCTTTTATTTCTTTTTCTTCTCTGATTGCTGTGGCTAAAACTTCCAAAACTATGTTGAATAATAGTGATGACAGTGGGCAACCTTGTCTTGTTCCTGATCTTGGAAATGGTTTCAGTTTTTCACCATTGAGGATGATGTTGGCTGTGTGTTTGTCATATATGGCCTTTATTATGTTGAGGAAAGTTCCCTCTATGCCTAATTTCTGGAGAGTTTTTATCATAAATGGGTGTTGAATTTTGTCAAAAGCTTTCTTGGTAACAGCATGTTAAAAAGACCTTTATATATGCCAGGGGTTGAGCTATTTGTGTTATATGTATGGCTGTTGAACCTCGCTGAAGCTCACATTTTTAGTTTGTGAAATGGTGATAATAATCCCTATTTTCAGAGTTGAACAAATAAAGTTAAAGTAGGTCAAGGCTGCACCACTGCACCTACAAAGAGCAGGGAGTTTTGTTAATTCATTTGTCCTGAGTCCAACAGCCAGCAAACAAAGGGATTATTTTATAAGTTGGACTCCAGATATAAGCCTGAGATGTTGGCAGAGCTGCTGGCACAGTTACTCCATTTTTTGTGTGTGCAAAGAAATATCACCAAACCTCAGGGAGTGGGAGACTACTCTTTCCAATAGATCATGCCACCTTCTGGAAAAATATGCATAACCTGAAGTTCAACAAATCAAGTCACATGATTTTTTTCATAATGTAAGTAATTGGTTTTGTAAATCTAAATATTCACAATTTGTAATTTCTAATATGTGCACCCACTGCTCATATTTTATCCATATTTTATGAGTTTCTATTCATGGTTCAAGATTAAATCAATTTCCTTAACCTAGAAAGTTTACTTCATTATCCATTTTCATTTTCTTTCATTTATCATTACAGAACATGAATCAAACTACTCCATATTGCCACATTGGTTATTTAATTCCTTTATCAAATTTGGGAGTGTTAATTAAACATCTACTATGTGCCAGACACATGGAAAGTATCATATATTTTTTACAAAATTGGAGTGTGTAGAATTGGGAGTTCTTTTTAATAGTCAAACTCATAGAAGCAGAGAGTAAAATAGTCGTCCCATTAGCAAAGACAAATATATTTTCTCTATGTTTCACTTGTTTCAAATTTATTGATAGAAAATCACTTACTCACAAATCTTTGAAGAGTCACGACTGACAAATGGAAACATATGCATTCACTCCCAAAGTCCTTTATACTCAAGCTGGGCTCCGTGAGGTGGGATTGATTCCACACATTTCACGTTTAGGTCTCCTTTTAACCAACAGATATTTTTGCCTCTTCACAAAATAAACCAGCTACTAACTGAGAAAGTCCTTTTTTGGTAGCATTATTTGTTAATGGCTGTCATCCATGTAGCTCAAAGAACCCACTGATTCATCCACTAGTTAGACTGACAAACACTCTTCCTTTTGCAGGCAGGACTTATACATTTGCTCCATGGTTTAAGGCCCTAATTGACTTTCAGTTGAATAGAAAAGTTCTTCCTGAGACTATATTATATAAGTGTGCCTAGAAGTATATTCATATCCCTCAGAGGCAACATTGGTATTGATTTTTCGATTTTGATAAACATGTTTAATGCATCACAATGATGTTAATGTATTATTAGCAAAAATTACCACTTAGAATACTACCCCGCAAATATTTCTGAGCATAAAGTGATTGATATTAATTAGTTAAAATAATTTAAATTGCCATTACAGAGTGTATATTTTAAAAGTGCCCTTTTTCATTTTAATTTTAGATGTTTAAGCATGCCTTTTAAATTCCAAATTTTCCCAGATTTCCTTTTAGATGGTTATTTTTATGTTTCAAAATATCTGAAAATTGGGCTTCCCTGCTGGTGCAGTGGTTAAGAATCTGCCCGCCAATGCAGGGGACACGGGTTCGAGCCCTGGTCCAGGAAGATCCCACATGCCACAGAGCAACTAAGCCCGTGCACCACAACTACTGAGCACGTGCTCTAGAGCCCTCGAGCCACAACTACTGAGCCTGCAAGCCACAACTACTGAAGCCCGTGCACCTACAGCCCATGCTCCTCAACAAGAAAAGCCCCCGCAATGAGAAGCCCACTCACTGCAATGAAGAGTAGCCCCCGCTAGCCGCAGCTAGAGAAAGCCCGTGCACAGCAACGAAGACCAAACACAGCCAAAAATAGAATAAATAAAATAAATAAATTTATATAAAAAATATCTGAAAACAGTTCAGACCTTATTAAAGGTCTAAGTATTATCATTACTTTCAATAGATGTGATGTAATGATTGTTACTTAACAGACCAGTACATCTAATGGGTAGCAGTAGTTGGTTTTATCCACACACATTCACTCCTCCTAACCACTATTTGCTTGGCCAGTAATGTACACTGTTATTATCATGATGATGAACATAGGGAACCCAAAGAGAAACATCGAATATATTTGTAACTAAGAAAATTTAAGAAAACTTACTCTTGTGATCATAGACCATCTTAAAGAATAGTTTTAGAGGTATACATGTGGAAGAGTAACTTTACCTAAATTGTCCAAGTGTTTGACCTCTGAAATAATGGAACTGTATTTTAATATTTGAAAATGATATCTATTAAAAAAGGGAATATTATGTTAGATGAGAAATTTTTATATACATGATATGGTGGCCAGTTTATACTGGAGACACTGCAAAGTGAAAGCACCAGATTGTAGTTTTGAAAATGACTCAGTGGATCACTGCCATTTTTGTTTAACCTACAAAAGAAGAAAAGTCAACGAATTTCTAAAGCATTTGTGATGATAATTACATGAATCAATCCCTTTCAGTTGGGCTTTGGAATACTGCAGATATTTTGTGTAACTTCACCGTCGTATTATTCTCATCCGTTCACCTAAAAAGTGACATTCTCCTTGCTTAATACAACACTCACCAACATGTGAAGATAAAACGGTTGTTAGAACTCTCATCCCCTTTGTATCAAGAGATTATACACCGAAGTATATTCACAAAGAGGAACAATGTATAAACCTCTACAGACTGGTATGGGGATGCAGTTATTTGTGCTGTGTACATATGGCTTTGTAAGTGTCTCATCTGTTTAATTCTTTTGAATTACAACACATGGCTTTGACTTCTTTCAATTTGTTTTCTAGCATTTACTTTTTGCTAGAAATCATTTAACATTGTAGCTCTGGTTATGGTAGAATAGCTGTGTTTTCTCTGTGGTGTTCCCAAGTGTTCTCTTTCATTACAGACATCTGCATAACTGAACACACAAGAGACTGGTCCAGTCTGTGGGGACCAACTATAAGTAAAAATAAGACAAACAACAAGGAAAGATTTAAAATCCTCATATGTCAGAAGGTATACAAGTGATAGATTATTCTCTGGGGTATGAAGAAAAGCTCTCCAAGAAATATACATGACCACAAGAAGGCAGTGCGGGGTGGCAAGGGGAGAATCCCATGGATTCTTGCCTTGCAAACTGGAAGAACCCTAATGCAATACACAAACAGCAAAACAGGTTTGTATTACAAAGACAAAATACATAGAAAAAGGGAAAAGGGGCAGGATGGCTGAGACCAAATGGTAAAAACACATGAGGCAGCCATGAAAGAAGCTTTAGAAATATTGAGGTGATAGAAGGTGCAAAGAAGCAATTGGCAAAGAAAAACAGCAGCATCATAGTGCCCGCATCTTCTTTGAATCTCTAAACTAGAGCATCACCCAAATGGCATAAGAAGGTAACTAGAGGTTTCCACTTTGACTTTGCAGAAGTAGTTTTTGCCCTATTAATTAATTCATTAATTTTAAAATTATTTTTATAGTTTTAAAAAAATGATTTCTCAACGTTTTACTATAAAATAAAGTATATGGAAAAAATTTAAGCAAAACTAAATTTCTTCTAGCAAACAGTGAGAAAATTTCGAGCCAATGAATATTCAACTCTAATTATCTGATGACATTTTAGTTGAAACTATGGAGATTTTTACTTTTCATGCATGCCAGTGGGGGATATTCAGATCATTCCATTTATGGGATAAATTAGGTTTTAGCCCATGTGAAATAGGATGTGAGGATGCTTTAAAGCTTAACCATAGTGGTTTTGCAGAACTTCTCAGGGAGGGCTTTTCAGGCTGGGATCTTCTGTCCACTGGGGCTTCCTCACCCATTTATTTACCACCATTGAAAACTGTATCTTAATTTAAAAGCTGTCATTACAAACTGGAAAACAAGATGAATAAATTAACCCATCAATACATACTGCCAGACACAGCAGAAGATTTGAAGATCTATGTAAAATAAATAGAAACAGGGAAGTCCACATGACACTGGGAAGAGTTCACTATTCTTTAGAGCTATTGAAAAGAAATCCATATAAATCACACGTATTCATAGTAAAAACCACATGTGCTGTAGTTGGTACTCACTAGAGTAAAGCTGAACATCTTAACTGAATTGCTTTCACATCTGATTTTAGCCCTGGCTTGCCAAAACGCAAATCAAAAACACCCCACCCTGAAATATATATATATGTGTGTATATATATGTATATATACATATATATATAAATTATATAGCTTTTAGCTGCCTCTTCTTTTAAGCAGTAGGTACCACAGTAACTTAAATATGACCTACTGATAAAAATTGGAAGTTGTCTTTTCAGAAGTTATGACCTCTGGCTTTAGTTTTACATTAACCTCAGTAGGCACAGACCTAGGATAACATCCTTTGCCAAGGGAACCTTAATTCAAAACCTTCAATGTTTTTATATCATCTGCACTCAAAATCAGGGCCTTTCACTGGTGTGCATTATTTAATATCTTAATTTATATCATCTGTGACTAAGAGATTTAGAAATGGCTTAACTTAGTTTGCTCAATATCAGACACTACTGAGAGCTAGTGTTTTGACTTCACATTTTAGGGAAGACAAAGAAATTCAGACTTGGGCAAGACAAAGTAGAACATTCCCTTTCAGTGTCTGCTTTTCCTACTTATTTCATTTCTGTAAGAGTGGAGATAGTGCCAGTTTTCAGGAATGCATTTTGTGGGGCACTGGAATTTCATTCTATTAAGATTTTACATAGCTCTTGGTATCTGCAATGTGCTTTACAGTCATCTATTGGTAATTAGTTACTTAATTAGATTCTGATGATACAAAAGCTTTTCCACTGGAGCCACTCTGCTTCCCAAATGATCATTCCTGAAAAGATGGAATATGAAATAGAAATTATGTCAAGTTCTTTAATACGTATCAGAACCAGAAAAAGCTTCTTCTTGAAAATAATAGTTTATGACCTATAACCATTTCAAATGATCTGAAAAATATGACAAAATGGTGCCATTGACAGTTTGATCATAATCCCATTATTTTCCAGGTCACAAATTGAACCTCAAACCCACTTTGTATTATTCTTCATTTTATTTAAATCAAAGACTGTTGTAGGACACCAAGCTCTATCTAACTGTTATCCTATGTTTTTTAAGTACCTATCTACTTTTTTTTAACATGACTATATTAGGTTATTTTTCCAAAATCACTTTTCTACATTTCACAGGTAGAAAAACTGAGGCCAAATTGGCTGAAATCCTGTACCACCTAGTCATTCATGTGTTAAAAAGGAGAGGCTAAAATTTTAGATTCCCTCATCACAGTTCATAAGTGAATAAACATGGTTTTGGCCCTAAACAAAGGAAGTGTTCTGGGTGTCCTAACAAGGATTATGGTTGCAAGCTTGCTTTTTTTTTTTTTTTTTTAACTGTTAACATCTCTGTTTGATTAACTCAATTTGCAGGACCTAAGGATGGGAAGGATTTACACAGGAAGCAACTATAGCTGGGCAGGTTAGAATTCAGACATTTTCTATGAATATACGAAACAGAAGAAGGGACCACAATTCCCTGACACTTTTCAGGGCCCCGATAAGAGAACTCAGTCTTTGAATAGCCAAGTTGGCCTTGTGTGTATGCAAGAGGTAGGACGCAGACATCAGGATTCTTATTCTTTTTCAACTTTTTAATTCTGAAATTCAACCACTTCTGTTGCTGTGGGAGCCAGCAGTATTTGATGCACTCAGTAGTCCGGGCTCTGCCCTGCCTGGCACAGAAGTGAAAGGGTAGAGCTAGTTTTCCACACACCTTCACCACGCCTGTCCCACCATGCTCCACCTCAACCCACCATATTGGCTTTTGGTACCAAGCACTGTTTATTGTTTACCTCCTATGTGCCAGCTGGTCAATGCTAACTCGACGTTCCTTAACTTTTTTGTGGTCAGCTGGCTTCGCCTACTCTTCTCACTTTCAGTGGGATGAGAAGCTGGCAGGGCTATTGGTCATTCACGTGGGTTTATTCATCAAAGGACTCTTGCTTGAATTTTCCCTTAGGTAATGCTGGAGGGAAGGCTTGGTCCACTCAGGGTCCTTGGAGTCATGGGAGGTGAGGTGAGCAGTGCAATTATAAGAAGAGACCATCCTAAGCACCAGGCTACATTGCCATAGAAATACACATTCGTCTGCATCACCAAGCTGCTGGTACAGCAGGGTGAGTGTGAGCCTGGAGCTGGACAGACCAGGGAATGAACTCAGGTGCTGCTACTTTCTAGCTGAGTGACCTCGGGTGAGAGTCATATAAACGTTCAAGCCCCAGCTTTATTATTTCTAAATGAGGCTAGAACTATCTGTTGAAGGTGTCTGTGAGCATTAAATTAGATAATCTATGTTAGGTTCAATATCTCTTACACTGTGAGAGCTCAGTAAATTAGGGAGCTATTATTTTTTCCATGTTGCCTGTCTCCTTTTTAGATTCTGAGGTCTTTAAATGCAGGCACCTTGTATGTGCTTTCTTTTATTCCCCTGAGTCTAGCAAGTAGAGAGCAGAATGGCTTCCCAATGAATGTTTATTCAATGAGTGGAGTTATTTACCCAGAAGGGTAGCAGCTAAGAGGTCATATCCTTGTTTGGCTTAAGAGCACCCAAGATGCCAAGCTTCTGATGCTTATTCTATAGTGGCTGTTCTTTTTGTTTATTTTCGGGTGTGTAGGAAGAGCATTAGACACTCATAACATGTTTTTTGGACTGTTGCTTCTTTCTGTTGAGTCGCAGAATAAGAATGTTCGTTTTCACAGATACTGCAAGCTCTTAAAATGATGTGCTTTATTGTGTGTCACAGAATAGGGCTTTAAGGTTTGCCTTGTTTTGTTTTTAAAGAATAGATACTTATCAAGGGAAAAAAAATGGGCTTTTTGGAGACTTCCCAAAGTCTCTGAAATAGATATAGTGGAGGCAATCCCACCTTTTCGTATCATCTTCTGGTAATCTTAGAGAGTTGAGCTGGGCTGGGGGCTACAGGAATCTACCCCAGCATGTCACTATAGATGCTGAGGCTGTATGTATGTGGATGTATTGGAAAAGCAAAACACACACACACACACACACACACACACCACAGGCATTCACAGCATCAGTTCTTCCTCAGTTTCTTTAGTAAGGAATCCATTCTGTTTCCCTACAGTGGACAAACGATCTCAGGGATAGTCGATATGTTGCTATTGTGTCAAGGGAAAAGTCTATCATAATTAGCTTTACTTTGTGTGGAGGGATTGTTTGTCATATGTGTGAAAGCAAGAGAAAAGGGGGCCTTAGTAACAGCTGACTGAATCTGGGAAGTTAGTCAACAAGACAGTGGAGAATTTAAGAATCACAGCAAATTGCTTCCTCTGGGCAGGTGAAAATGGCCCTTTTTCTGGAGTCCATCTTCCGTGCATCGTGTGGCTAATTGATATACTCCTATTTCATGGATGGGTGTGTGAGACCGAGCTAGCCGGTACAGGGGTGGACATCTCTCTCGCTATGAGTAAGGCTCTCCTCTCTCTGAAGTGAGGCAATGTGCGGTGCCAGACCCCAGCTGCAGCTACACAGCCCTGGGAGATGTGCTGGTGGTGCTCGTCTATAGGTCTCAGCTCTGAGGAAGCTCCAGGCCGTCGTCATGGCCAAGAGGGTGAGCCCAGACTGTTCCCATCTGTGCAGCAGCCTCCCAAAACCTGACTATGCAGCTCCCCTGTCTGGTGAAAAGCCAGCAGGTGACTTGCCCCCCACGGAGCAGACGGTGCCAAGAATGCCCTGGGTTCCACGAGCCCTGCTGAGGAAGGGGCTGAGCAGCTTGGCAAGGGGCTCTCTGGTGAGTGGGGTTTGGAGGGCTGACAGCATAATCACGCAGGCATGGAAACTGCAGCATGACGTTCCACATCGTCTTTAAGCTGGTGTTTATCATAGTCAGGGTGGAAGCTCTGTTTTTGGAGACGATGAAAGATGCAAAGTTTCACTGAACGCCTTTAAGTGCCAGGCACGGTGCTAGGTACTGTGTTAGGTACAGCAGAGCAGAGGGGCCTCGAAGGGGCTGCTTGGGAGGGAGAGCATAACAGTTTGTGTGGTTTCAGTCACAGACCATAGACAAGGCGACCCACGGTTTTCACACAGAGCGGGAGACATGCGAGCAGTGCTTGGCTCACAGGGGTTTAGATGGCAAAGGGCACTCATGTGTTGATTATGAAAGATGATCCGTAGCTGAGATCCCACCATCAATTCTCGGTGAGGGGCTTGTCTCTTGTTTAAGAGTATTGAGATGTGGATCGCCAATGGCAATCCTAGAAAATAAAGTGACCTGGAGGAATAGTGATTCGACAGAAATTTATAGGTTGGGTTCTTTTTTTTTTTTCCCACACACACACTGTATTTTAATTTTACAAGAGATAAATAAACTGACACCAAGCATTGTAAATGCATGACCACAACGAAAGCAACAATGATTGCAATTACCAAACATGAAACACACTCACACTATGTCATAATATTGGCATTCAGTCCAGGAATCCTCCACTGAAACAGCTCCTTTACTTTGCAGTGAAAATTGGTTTGTATATTTTTTGCCTCTGAGTTCTTGTGGGATTTTTTTTTTTATTCAAACAGAAAGTCTCAAAAATTCTAATTATCCTCATCAGTTCACTCAGTCTATAGGCTGGGTTCTAATTCTGCCCTGTAATGCACTTTCTGCTCTTGTCTCCAGCTCAGAAGAGGGAGATGTCTACAAACTCTTCAGGGGAGGCAGAATACATGGGATTTAAAAGCAACCAAGGGGTCATTCCTTCTTCTCTGAAATAAGGAACATGAAAATCTCCATCTCACAGTGGGCTGTGAGTATCAGAGAGAGAATGTATGCCAAGTGCTAAGCACAATGCTTGATACGTTTTAAGTGGTCAATAAATGGTAACTATTTAAATTTTTTAAATTGTAGGCATAGGGCTTCCCTGGTGGCGCAGTGGTTGAGAGTCCGCCTGCCGATGCAGGGGACACGGGTTCGTGCCCCGTTCCGGGAAGATCCCACATGCCGCGGAGCGGCTGGGCCCGTGAGCCATGGCCGCTGAGCCTGCGCGTCCGGAGCCTGTGCTCCGCAACGGGAGAGGCCACAACAGTGAGAGGCCCACGTACCGCAAAAAAAAAAAAAAAAAAAAATTGTAGGCATAAGCTTTGGACATACAAAAACCTGGCTCCAATCCCAGCTTTGGTCTTCACTGGTTGTATGATCCTGACAAGTTCCCTCTCTAAGTGTTGGCTTCATAATCTATAACATGGGAATAATATTAGTACACATTTCATAGAGGTATGACAAGGATTAAATAGATATAAAATCATGAATAAATGGGAAAAATAACAGTATATATCACGTAATAAGATTGTAAGGACTAAAAAGATATAAAATGTGAGAGGGCATGGCATGTTGTGAGCATCCAATAAAGAGTAACTACTATTAACTAGTTGCCCTTTAGAAATTAGCTTCAGAAACCACTTGCTTAGTCCACAAGCTGCTGTCGAGGGAAGTGATGTCTTGTAGGGCCATAATGATGCTTTTTATGGACATTAGCATTCGTGGGTATGGAGAGATGTAACATAGGACTGAGTACTTTGAGACTCTTCGTTGCTAGTTTGATCACAGAGACACACCTCTGTGTGACCAGAAGGGCATTGGTTGACCTTCTTGTGCCTTAAGGCATGTAGACATACAGCTTCTGCCTGGCTTCAAAAGCTCATCGCTTACATGGCCCTTTTGAAGTTGGTTGTATATTCTACAGAGTGCACAGTGTGGCCAGAGGCAAATCTGGCTCTTGTTTAAAAAGAGAAAATAGTCAAGCTAGCATATTGGTTGCTGATCACGTGAACTCAACAAAGCACTCTCATGTTTGTCAGTAAACCCATGTGTGTATGCAGGTGTATATATGTGCATACATAAGTTATGTACAAAGATGTGCATACACGTGCACACACACATAAATGTGTACAAAACATATGCACACAAGCATATGTCTGTGGAGACTGTTCCAGTAAATGCAATTAACAAAGACTAATTCTTCACTTGTCAAGAAGTATATGTATAGTAGTTTGAGCATGCAAAATATATCCATACCTGGTAAAAAATAATTTGCAGTGATACTTCTTTAAACAAATTTAATGTTATGTATATGAAAAGAAAGATCATTCTCAACTATTTTAAGTCTTCAGAGCACAATCCTTCATGATCTTGAAAAGCACTAGGATTTATTTTATGCACATCCACACGAAGTAAAATGCACGGCTGAATTATCATCTGTATCACAGGACCTAAACTCATTTTCCCCACAAAACATAGAAAACATTGTTGCAAAAATCAATCTTAGGGCACCAAGTCCTAGATTACTATATTTTTTAAAAATTATGGCTACATAATTTACACTTGAAAAGAGAAATAGTAATATTTGTATATTTTGCTTTATGAGTGTCAAATATTCAGATCATTTTGTAGAACACATATGGAGTAATTTAATGAATGTTTTTTTCCATCCAGGTATTTCAGGGTTTAATTTTCATCCAGGTGTATAGAGATACATCACCTAAGGGATGTGATGAGAAATAGATTTATTTTTTTCAAGTCATGAACATTTTGTAACTATTAGGAAATGTTCCAAAATTGTCTTTTCTTTTTATATGTTTTTAAATAAAGGGAACAATGAAAAAAAACACTGTTCTTTGAGTATGCAGAAACATATTAGAATTCTTCTTTTCAATAAGAGCACAGAGAAGCTTTCTTTGTTGTGCTAGTTTCAGCCTGATTTTCACCTTAAATTTAGGAAATATGTATACGCAGCAAGCAGCTATTTGCATGGGTAAGGGAGAGTACCTATTGCTAAAATACACTTTTTGAGCCTATTTTTTCTAGTTATCCACGTACAAATCACTTTGAGTAACCGTGTTAATTTCAGATTTTCATTATTGAAAGCAACACAATGACTTCAGAATGTCCGTGATATTTTTTTAACCCCTGTGGAAGAACCATTGGCAGTGGGAAGGGCCCAAAGATGTTACTACCCAAAGATTTTAGCAGAGAAATGTTCCCTCATAATGGGGTTATGAAAGACACTGCCTCAGTAATTTCCTGAAGTTTAGCTTTAGAACAAGCTGTTTCTTTCATGTACAAAGCTAGCAATTCACAGGTCCCAGATGAAATGTATTTTTGTCGTTGTTGGAAGCTTTCAAAGATATGGCATTTGGAAATTCCTTAATTAAATTGAAGATTTTAGTCAGACAGTGGGTTCTCTTTGTAACCAGAATGTATTTATTTGGCAGTTGCTTTATTTAGTGATGCTCATTTCACACTGTGAATAACCAACAAAACTCAAATATGTTATCACTCCAATAGCTTATTTTTTTTTGAAAAGAGAAAGCAAAGAAATCAGATTTATGGAGAATGGCCAAATTGAAACCTATTTGGAAGCACCATTCCTATTTGCACAGCTAAACACTTTTGTGTTTTATTTTGAATGAAGGAGTACATAGATAGATAGCTGCAAGTTTGAAACACACATTAGGATATGTGTCTATAAAAACACATTACACAATCAGCATTCACAGAGGGCTGCCAGCTCGCGAAGACTTGCATGCCCATGGGTCATCCCTGGGGGACAGACTGTATATAAATACCAACTGCTAGTTCACAGTTTGTGTAAATATAAAGTCTGTTAGGCCAAGATAACAAGTACATAGTGCGACACGGCAGTACCTGCCTACGTACGTGTAGACCTCAGGATAGCTAGTGCTTGACATTATTTTACTTCTCACTAAAGCAGCATGCTCTGTGCAGACAGATTGGCGAATGAACAATAGCTGGAAAGAATGTGGGGTAAAAAGAACTGAACAACAGCAGTAACGACTTTCCAGAAGGCCATGCGGGAAAGAAAGGACTGTCTGAAGTCTGCATAACCTGGACATCCAGCATTAATGAGAAAAGGAAGAGAGCTTTGGCCCCAGCATCTAATAGTATTCGGTTCATAGTAGGTGCTCAGTAAATATTTGTTGAAAAAGGGACAAATCCTATTGCTTCTACTTCCTCTGACTCAACCTTCCCACTCTTTTTTTCTTCATGGTTGCTGTCAGTAATCCAATTCACACATTATCTCTTTTGAGGGTAATTAAAATAGCCTCCCAGTTGCTTTTCTTTAGATCATTGTAGTCTGTCGACTAAAAAAAAATGCACAACGTGAGAGTTGTGACTTAAGTTTTATTTGGGGCAAAATGAGGACTATAGTCCAGGAGACAGCATTTCAGAAAGCTCTGAGAAACTGCTCCGAAGAGGTGGGGGGAAGGTCAGTGTTATACATGACTTTAGTGAAGGGGGGACGTGCAGTCAAGCATGTTGGCAGAGACTTGCTGCCAGCCACGAGGAGCAGATGTCGCTGTTAATGATTTTAGTGCTTTTCTAGAGATGAGGAGATGCAAGAATTAGGCTCATAAAATCTTCTCCTGAAAATATCTAACTGTCTGAAGGCCTGTTCTGCCAGTTTTTTCCCAGAGCACAGAGCGCCTCATTCCTGATCTCCACCCTGAACTCCTTTCAGGGTGTGTGGAAGGCCAGTGGCTGCAGTGGCTGCAGTGGCTAGTGACGTCATCCTTGTAGAGACAATTTTTAGTTGGCAAGTCCAACGCAGGCCTCCAGTATCTATTCCCAGATGATCTTTCCAACTGGTTGCCTACCTCCCTCCCCCTCCCTATTATTTCCTAAACATTTTTCATGCCATCCCACTTCCCACTTACCTTTACCCCTTTCTCCCCCCGGAAGGTCAGCCCTACCACATTTCCACACTGTGTCTTTGGAGGCACATTGTAAAGACCAGTGTTTCCATTTGTACATCTTTCTTCCCGCTAAGAGTCATCTCTCCCTCCTAGACACTCAAAAACACTTGATGTGACTCTCTCTTGGAGGCACTGTTTGCTTCCTGATTTGTAACGTTACCAAACGCAAGTTCGTGTGCCCAACGAATAGTGAAGCCAAACAAACTGAAAACAGCAGCGAAAGGTTTACTGCAGGACCGTGCAAGAAGAACAAGTGGCTCATTCTCAAAAATCCCTTAACTCCTTTACACCTGAAACTAACACAACATTGCTGATCAACTATACTCCAATATAATATAAAAAGTTAAAAAAAAATCCCCAAACTCCTCAACGGGTTTCAGCAAAGCATTTTTAAAGGCCAGGTGAGGGAGGGGCGTGCTAGGGTATGTGATCAGCTTCTGTGCAGTTCTCTGATTGGTTGATGGTGAGATAACAGGGTGGTGTCACAGGGGTTAACGTTATCAATCCTTAGACTCCAGAAGGCCTGGGGGCTACCTGCTCATGGTCATCCAGTAGTTGATTTCTTCCATTTGGTAGTGGTTTTTAGCATCTGAAAAACTCAGGAAATATTCATGAGATACTGTTACCTGGGTACTTCAGAGAGGAGCTATGGCAGAGGATATGGGGGAGGGATCTGTCCCAGGAAGGCCCCTTAGGGTCCTACTCGGTTACAGTAATACAGGTCTACCTGTTTAGATGAGGGTCTTATGCTTTCCCTTCATCAGCTATTTCTTTAAGGGTTGGAGTTCATAACTTAGTCATTTTTGAGGCCCACATGAAACTCTTTCATAAGTTTCCTTTGTCCGTATAGGCCAGTCAGTATTTCTTTATAGTCTCATCCCATCCTGTGCTTCTGATTTGTTCCTTTTATCATAATTAAAATTGTAGAAGTAATGGAATAATTTGCTTTTAATACCATCTCCCTTGCAAGAATGTAAGCTCCACAAGGGCTTATGTTCACAGCCATATCCCAAGTCCCTCGTCCAGTGTCTTGTCCTTACCAGGCATTCAATGAATAAGTGTAGAGATAGGCAGATAGATAGATAGATAGATAGATGATAGATCGATCTATCGATCGGGGACAAACACAGTCATACATCTATGCCTTTATGTGGTCATACTGCTCTGCCCTCCAAAAGACCATAATCCAGAGAGCAAGGATGGAAAATTGTCAGGTAATATTTGTATCTGATTTTTCACATCCAGTCTCTGTGTGGTAGACACTTTTGTAGTAGTGCTTCTTTTCTATGGTACACACTATCCCTTGACCACACTGTTTATTCCCACTACATAGTTAGGATCCCTGAATCTGTATCTCCCATCAGGACTTCTCTTGAATTCCAGAGATCCACCTGCTTTCTGGATGTCTTCACTTAGATATCCCGTGGCAGAGACTGGTTAGTATTGCACTAAATCATTTCATTTCCTTCTTTCTCCTGGTTACATCTCCAGACCACATTTCCCAGCCATTTCTGCAATTACGTGTAGCCATGTTTGGTTAATAGAGTTTTGATGAAAGTTCTGTGCACATTTGTAGCTCTAGCTTATAAACCTACATTTACCTTCCATTCTCTACCCCCCTCACCCCCCCATCTGCCTGCCAGATGTTGAAGATCTAACAGAGAACTGTTTGGCCCTAGGGCGTGGCTCGACTACATGGAGCAGAGACATAGTATCCCCACTGAATGGGCTTAACCAAGTAAGACATAGTTCTATTTATTAAGCTATTGAAATTTTGAGGTTGTTTATTATAGCAGTAGGCCAAACCTGTCTAATATGTATTTTCCCATAAATATGTCTTCTGACATCCCATATCTATGTTAGTGTCCTTTCACCTTTGCTCAGATAGAATGCTATGAGTTCACCAAAGTATTTTTTTTTCTCATCTCTTATTCCTCATCAGTCAACATCCCTTGTTTTTTATTTAAATTTTTATTGGAGTAACATCCCTTGTTCTTTTTCCTATTCTTACTGTTTTAGTTGAGATTATCATCCTTTCTTGATAATCTATTAAAGTAGCATCCTGAGAGATCTTTCTGCCTTCTGTCTTGCCTACCTCCCATCTATTCTCCATTTTGCCTACCATCTTTCTTTTGAAAACATTGACCTGATCCTATAACTCTCTTATAAGAACTTTTAAAATTTTAATTAAATTAAAATTTCTTTAGCATGTCATCCATTGAGACCACATCATAATCCATCCATTCCCTAACCATCTTTTACCTACATTTCTAATGTCATAACTCAGGCTCTAAAACAAAAACAAAAACAATAACAATAGCAATAAAAAAAACAGAGGTATACTTTTCTCCTAACATAGTACATTTTCCCACACTTTTGATTCTTTGCATCTGATATTTACTTAGCTAAAATGTCCTTTCCTTCCATTTCCTGTTTGACACAATTTCATTCTCTTAATAAGTCTCAATTAAGTAATCACCTTTTCTCTTTTTTCTAACCTTTCATACTGAGTTAATTGCTCTCTCCTCTTCACTCTCATGGCACTTTGATGATAACTCGCTTGTGGTGTTTATTCCTTTGGATTTCAATTATATCTCTGTATGTGTCTCCCAATTGATTGTGAGACTCTAGAGGGCAAGAAATTGGTCTAGTTATCTTTGGGCACTCTGTGACTACTCCGGTGGGTGGCAACAAAGAAAACAGTCAAAAAAGCTTAGTTGAATAAATTTTTAACTATCAAATAATTCACCATCAAAGAAAAATGTGGCCTTATTTTTCACTGTGGGACTAGCTCAACAAGAATGGGTAACTCCTTCCCATCCTGCAAATAGCTAAGATAATAAAGACTGATCTCTTTCAATAATAATGATTATTGACATTTAATAAATGGTTATTACATGCTAGGCACTGTGCTAAATCTTTCCGTGCTCCATCTGGCTTAATCCTTGCACTGGCTCTATGAAGTTTATATCATTGTTTCATTTTAGAGTATGTATTAGTTTAAGTTGGTGTACGGTTATGAACAAAGAACAGATGTAAGAAAAGTAGCCTTCCACAGGAGCTACTGAAGAAGGTACAATTGATTTTGCCCCCAAAGTGACAAACCACTTGAAAATTTCCTAAGGTCTTTCTCAACCACCAAAGCGTTATGTAAACATTATGAATATATATAGGGTAATACAGAACCTGGAAAATTCCATTCAAAATTATTTTAAGATAAAGTTTTGTCTTCTCTAGATATTTATGAGGTCCCTCTGATATCTGCAGAGACTACTAGTGCCTAGGAAATCTTTGAACAACCATCAAGCATCTTAAGAGCATTCAAAAAAGACAAGTGCCTTGCTCTGGGATGTTTGAATACGCTAGAAACCCTCTGGATCCCACATTTTGGGGTAGAATTTCAAAGGTAAGAAACAGTAGGCTATCAGGCAAGAGTTGAAAACCACTGAAACTCACGCACATGCTGCAGATTTTGACAACATTCACTGACAATTCATTCTTTTGTATCCAAATATTGCCCGACCCAAGCTACATCAATTGTGTATAATGTGTATATGGCTAATGAATAATATTTTGTAACAATCAAAGACAGACAAGTGGGATTGACATATATACACTAATATGTATAAAATAGATAACTAATAAGAACCTGCTGTATAAAAAAATAAATTCAAAAAATTCAAAAAAAAAAAGACAAGTGGAACTCTTTCTGCCATTCAATGGAACATTAAAAAAAAAAAACAACTATTGCTGTCAGCTTAATCGGGTATCACTTGTGCTAGCTCTGCGGACCAGGGCATAGTTGCTTTGATTTAGGAACTTACAGGTGACTTGGAAGGAAACAAATATGTATGAAGCCTGCATTGTTGCATTATTTTCTAAATCACTCCTTTGATATGTCATTCTCTCATTCAAAAAATTCCAGTGTCTCCTGTATCCCTGAACCCCTTGATCTGGTTCGCTTGCCCCCATCTCATTGTCTTCAGTTCTATCTTTCATGACTGCTTCTGACACCCCACCTAGTTACCAACTGCCAAACTCACTCTGGGCTTCCCTGCCCTCTCACCTACTCTCTACTTGTCCCAACCCTACTCATACATAACCATCCAAATTCTATCTCCTCCCTGGAAAATCTCCCCAGTCATATCTGTTAAAAATCCTCTCTTCTTCTTAGCCCTGTGGAATCTATTGCATACTTAGTGGCCACTTATGCATGTTTCATCTATAGAAGCATTGTCTCATCTTCCTAATTAGATTATAAATTTGTGGACTTGGGCCCTGTATCCTAGATGTCCCAGAATCCTCCACGGTAAAGGGGAAGGGAAACTAGTATTTACTGTGTTCCTGCTGTAGGCCAGGCACCATACTAGGTCCTTCATATATATTATCTGGTTTAATTTTCCCAACCCTGTGAATTATGTATAATTAACTTCATTTTAGAGAGGAAGAAACTAAAGTTCAGAGAGTTTAGATAAATTAGAATGCTTGACCCATAGCAGTGTCTAAAACTGAATTGTAACAAAGATTCTCTTTGGTCTTCAGCACTCCTGTTAGCCTCAATTATGCTCATCCAGGCTACGTGTGTTTTGCCATTCCTTGTTTAAAATAAAAAAGGTCTAAAATATGATGTTAACTGACCATTGAAATTAATCTCCCAGTATACCGAGATCCCAAGAAAATCCAGCCAATATGAAGTAAAACTATAACAAAGGGGAAAAATGTATTGAATTTCTATTATTTAGTACTTTTGAAAGTATTTTGTGATGTTTAAATATTGACCAGTGAAAATCTTTGTGAGATTTATGTTAAGGTATTCCAAATGTACTCATGAAATCAATTCAAATTTTGTTGCCCTCCTGGTCTACAGATTCCCTCTAGTTTAGCTCTTTATGCAAATTCTCCCCCACCTCCACTCCTCTTGTTATTTTTCACTCTAGACTGGAGCTGGGTAATGATGTTCTGAGATCTGCTAGTATTGGTGACTGCGCTTTGGGGTTTTTGGGCAGGCTGGGGTTGTCTGGAAAGCGTTGGTTGAGGCAAAGTGGGGAGCAGCAGTGGGGAGTACACTGTGGCAGGTCAACAGCACTTCTATAAAATTTACATAATCCGCCCCACCATTGGAATAGATAGAGGAGAGTTGAATAGAGCGGCCGCCATACCCACAGCCAGAAGTTCAGTATTTGCAATTCTACAGTAATTTTTTTTTTTGAGGACCTTAGAAGGCAGCACACATGCACGGTGATTTATTGTTTTATATCATCCAAATCTTAAGGACACCAATAAATTTTTAAGAGCGTGTCTATTTCCAAGGCTTGTAGAAATGATGATTCTATATTTATCTCAATATATAATTAACAATAATTTATAAGTAATGGGCTTCATGCTCTGAAGACAAATGACTGGCCTTTCTTTCCTTTCTTTTTTTCTTATAAACGTAGTGACTGAGGGTTGGGTTTTGCGCAGTGATTTCCATGACACCCAATTTGGCATCTTATACTGCCACAACGAGCTCACAATTTCAGGTAAGGAATAAGCAGGAGCACATGAACCCTCAAGCAAAAGGATGAAATTTTCATCCGAATGTCCTAAAGAATAAAAATGATGGAGATAAAAACAGAAAATATATGACATAGACAAAGTTGTTTCTAACTAGAACATTTTTCAAAGTTTTCTAGGGGCATCAATTGCTCTCTGAGCAGATCGTTTAGTACAGAGCTCTAGTGAGAGCATTAGCAAATGATCCTCTCTGCCTGCAATTAGATTAGTCATGCACTTGCAGGCTGGAATTTATGGTGATTTTTATTCCAGAAGAATCCTTGTGCTGTGCTTTTCAGAAAGAAAATAAAGAAAACTACTAAAACATGCACCAATGTTTGCAGATTTCTTTTTCTTTTTAAATTGCTCTTCTTTCATTATAAAGGTTAACTACATAAAGACAGAAAGATATAGACATTGTAATATAGATGTTCTCAAATCTCAAAGATACTGTTATTATTGCTATCATGAATGTCATAAGCGTTTGTTCCATGTATATTTATATATTTTATGTATTCATGTTTCATGTGTATTATGTTCCTTGTTATTATATATTCTTTTTTTTTTTTTTTTTTTTTTTTTTTGCGGTATGTGTGCCTCTCACTGCTGTGGCCTCTCCCGTTGCGGAGCACAGGCTCCGGATGCGCAGGCTCAGTGGCCATGGCTCATGGGCCCAGCCGCTCCGCGGCATGTGGGATCTTCCCAGACCGGGTCACGAACCCGTGTCCCCTGCATCGGCAGGCGGACTCTCAATCATTGCACCACCAGGGAAGCCCTACATATTCTTGAACATCTAGTTTATAAACTACTGGAGGGAAAACTTATATACCCTTCTCTATCCAGGTATATAGCACGTTATTATTATCTTCATCATCTGTGTCATTATCATTTGCATGTAGTAGGTCCTCTATAAGTAATTCTCAATGTCATAAAAATTGACTTAGGGACTTCAGGAAAGATGCTGTGTATGTTTGGAAAGGAAAACTTGAGAAGGGTAACTAGTTATTCAGCCTAGTGAATTGTGTGTGATCTCGGCCTGTGTCTGTACAGGATGGTTCTGTTCCAACTGTCACACTGGACTGAACTGATGAGCAAAATCTGTGTGCAGGCGCTGTGATGGCCACGGCTGCTGCTTCTGGATTGCAGCAGACGGCACTGCCCTGTTAACAACACTCACCTTGCTGACTGATCTGACCAAGCACTATTGTCCTAAAGATTGGGGGAATCATTCAGCTGCTCAAGCTGTGGGCGGAATTTCGTCTTTTTCACATCTCTATTTTTCTAATTTGCTTTCGTTTTCTTAAAACATAAAACACTGAGTATGCTCAGCATTTTAAAGCAAGCGTTTGAATCTCAGCTTAAAGTGTGCAAATGAAGCCAGCCAATTGTCCAAGTTTATCTGGGATGCCACCTGGATAGGAAAGTGAAATCTCTTACCAATTAGGTGGTTCCTTCTATGGGCCAGGTACCCAAAATGCTGAGAATTTAGTGGGAAAGTGTATATTAATATAATATTATACAACTGCAACAATGGGCATATGTACAAAGTTCAAAAACAGCACAGATAGCCTTAATGTTTGAAATATATTTAAGTGTTACATGAGAATTGTTGCAATGAGAAATGTTGTATGAGAGTGAACGTTTTTGGCCTAGTTAAAACCGATATGAATTAGAGCCTAACAAAGTAATAAGTTTTGCTATTGTTGACACTTTTGTTCTCAAATTGTTTGAAAATGCTAATAAACCAGAGCTTCATATGATTATTATGGCTATTAATTAAAGAGCTAACCATTTGTTTAATGGTTAGAGATTGTGTTGATTACTATATGAAAAATACCTGCACTCTTATTAAAGATTAATTTCCTTTACCTTTGTCAGTTAGTAAGAATTATGATTTGCTCATGTTTAGCAAGTATATTGTGATACGAGAAAGCTACAGGAATTCCAGGTGAACAGGTCCTACACCTTTACATCGCAGATGTCGCCTTATGCCATTCAGTGATTTGGGAGTAATTGTACAAGCAGGATCTTTTATGGAGCAGGCACTGTTATGTTCTAGGCACTGTACAAAGGGATTTACAGCCTGCTTCTCAAGTGTGGTCCACAGATCAACTGCACCAGCATCAGCTGGGAGCTTGTTAGACAGGGAGAATCTCCGGTCCCACCCCAGACCTGCAGCCTCAGAATGTGCCCTGGAACATTCCATCTCCGTTTGCCCATTACAGTCTGAGAAGCATTGCTTTCACATTTCGTTTTTAATTCCTCACCACAGCTCTGCGAGTTCGGGGGGGGGGGGTGTCACAAAGCTAGTAAGAGGAGGAGCTCTTTACTCAGATTTGGCCATGTTTCCATATACAGTTATATCCTTCCTGAAACCTGACACCTTCTTAATTGTCTGGCTTAGATTCCAACACCTCAGTCCAATCTTTCTAGATGCCTCCTGTTGCAAAGTAACCTTTTCCCGTTTAAATATCTCACAGTACTTTGATTTTGTCTGTTTTTGCCGCACAACATGGTCTTGTCTCAGATCATTACTGCTGGCATCCATGAGGATAGGAACTGTCTTTCCTGGCTTGCATAGTCTATTGCACCTAGCGTAGCAACCGCCATATAATATGTGCTTAATGGATGCTTGAATAAATTAACGATTGCCTTTGCCCTTTAAATAAAGTCATTGTATAGTTCATTAGGACAAGTAAATCCAGTTTAGTATATTAACAGCTGCTAATTGCTTCAGGGTTTTTACTGCCTGGCTCGCATTAATATTAATACTGATAATTCCTACCACATGTATAGGATTTTATAACTTAAAAAGTACTTTAACTCCTATGACATTTAATCCTCCCTACAATCTTGTGGCATAAGGATTCTATTATCCCCATTTTACAGATATAGAAATTCATGCTTACAGAAATTAAATGCCCTGCAAAAACATCATAGAGAACACCATGGAACAAACTTAAAGTCATCTGATTTCAAGTCTGTGCTCTTTCTGGTGTCTTTTAAAAGCAGAAATATGTGTCTTATACTAAATCAAGAACTATTTTCTCAAATTGTGTTTATAGTAGAAGCCCTCCTGTATAATATATATTTATCGTAAGACATTCTTCATCAGATGAAGACATTAAAATCAGAGATGTAAGAAAAGAAAAATCTACAGGATTTGGTAACTGGTTAGTAATGTGCTAACTTACTAACCAGGATATGGGAGGGATAGAGTGAAAAAGGAGCCCCAGGTTTGGAGCTCTAATGGCTGGAGGTGCAATGGTACTGTTGATTCAACAGAGATAGTCTGGGGGCTTGGGAGAGGGAACGCAGGGGAGAAGAGAGGCCGGGGCTCACTGGGTCCTCTTTTTTCCTGCTTCTGGGGTATGGGTCCCCTGTGTTAAGATGGAACTTGGTCTCTGAGTGATTGCATTGTGCCCTGTCACATGAGTGAAAAATAGACTTGGTTGTTTCAAGCAACTGAGACTTTGGGCTTGTTAATAACTGGAGTATAATCTCTATTCTAGGTTACCCTGACTCAGAGGTATGTAAGGAGAGCTCTCTGTAGGCGGTTGGTTGAGTGAGAAAGCAATTCAGGTTCTTGATTTTACACTCTGTTCTAATTTCTTTCTCTCTCCTCCTCATTGTTGTAAATGAGCCTTCTGTGAGTCAGATTTATAAGAACAGCCACTGGAAACTTTGCTGGTTTCTCACTTATCCAGGCTGAGAAGTTTAAAAGACTTTTCATCTAATTGTTAATGGCACAGAGTAGAAAGATCTGAGATCTGAAGTTAGAAGTCCTGAGTTACAATTTTGGTCCTGCTTTTCTATAGCTGTAAACTAGGGCAAGTCACTTAACTTGTCTGAAAGCAATTTATTAATATACTAGCTGGTGAATAAAGCTATGCAACTTACACAGTTGTGAAGAGCCAATAAGTTGCTCTGGGTGAAAACAGCTTGTAAATTTCAACATGCTATGCAGACATAGTTATTATTAGTGTGAGAGCAGAACAAAAGAAAAAATTAAGAGTAGCTATCATTGTAAATATCTTCTTTAAAGTAAATTTTATGTTTTCAAAATTAAGACATATTTTTAAAAATATTAACGTCAGGATGATGCAGTATTGAGCACAAATCAGAGCTAGTGACTGTTATTTTTTGGAAAATAATGACCCCCATTTATTGAGCACCTACTATGGGCCAGGCCTATGCTACATACTTTGCATACTTTGATTTCAGTATAATAATAACCTCTGTCACTTACCTTTATATAAGAACAAAATAGACCTTTAATTTAGGGAAGTAAAGAAGAGTTGATTCTAACTGTGCACATTTTGCTTCATTATATTTTTTTCTTTCCCCACAAATCTACATATCCACAGTTACTATACCTTTAAAATGATATTAAAAAAGAATGTGCTAGCACTTATTCTTGGTGTATGCAGCCCATCATGTCTTGAGAGTAGTTCCAAGAGATAACTTGTGGATGAGTTCAGCGGGCAGGATTAGGGTGAGGTGAGGTGGGTGCCCTACCTAGGGAGCAACATTTAAGGAAGCACCACTCGCACTTTCACATCCCGAGAGTGAGTGCCTCCTTAAATGTTGCCCCCTAGGCACCCATCTTACATTACCCTAGTTCCAGCCAAGTTGCCCCCATTACAGCCTTGCCAAAAAATTAACAGAAAAAACCCCCCTAAAACATCCTAATATGTACAATTTCTTTCTTAAAAAAAGAACAATTTCTTTCTTAAAAAAAGATTAAAGCCTCTATAGGTTTTGCACAATACTTAGTAACACTGTAAGAAGATTTGGAACTTAAGAAAATTAAGAACAGTACACATTCTGTGATAGACCAGCAGGGCAGGACCCACTAAGAAATATTGAGAATGACAGAAACTAGCACAAACCACAAGCCCACAGGTAAGTTTCAATCAAAGACTCAGTGCAAATGAACTTTCTCTGAATGCGTTCTGAGTATAAGTACCTATGGGCCAGATAGATTCCGTGTTTCAATGTCTTATCATGGGATTTCCTTAGAGAAATAAGCCACTACTTCTGTTTCCTGTTTTCACTGTTAGATGACCATATTATTCTGTAGGCAATTGTTTTCTTTCACTTTTCCATATTTCCATTTTTTTCTTTAATATGTGTATATTACCTCATAATAAACACATTTACAATTAAACGGTGAATTGGACCTAGTATGTTATTGGTTGCTTTGGGCCTTAAATGACTATTTCACACAAGCTCCTCTGCTTGCATCTTTCCCCACACTTGGGTTCTCCTTCAGCTTACTTTATGTTTCTATTTTATTTTATTTTATTTATATTATTTTATTTTTGTCATCAGAACACTTGCCATGAGATCTACCCTCTCTCTTTTAAGTGTGTAGAAAATAGTATAAAAGTTCCATTAAAAATTAAAAAAATAGAACTACCAGATGATCCAGCAGTCCTACTTTTGGGTATTTGTCCAAAAGAATTGAAATCAGGATCTCAAAGAGGAATTGGCATTCCCATGTTCATTGTAGCGTTATTTACTATCGCCAAGATGTTGAAACAACTTTAAATGTCCATCGACAGATGAATGGATAAAGGAAATGTGATATATACATACAATGGAATATTATTCAGCCTTAAATAAGAAGGAAATCCTGCCATATGCAACAACATGGACAAACCTTGCGGACATTATGCTAAGTGACATAAGCCGGTCACAGATTCTCCTTCTGTTGTCAAGGTCAAAGAGCTTTCGCTCCCAGCAAAGACCAAGCCTTCCTTGTGCGCACTGGGTCTCATGCCCGTTTTACTCCTCTTCTGCGATTCATGTTTTTCTCTTTTCTGAATCGTTGCTGTCAACATGCACACGTGCTCTCTCCCATATTTAAAACTATCTTCCTGAATCTCCCATTACCTCTTGGTCCACAATTCCATTTCCTTTTCTACCTTCACAGACAAACCTCATAATTTTCTATAGGACTGTCTGCACTTCCTCAGCACCCCTTCTCTCTTCCACACCCCAGCCAGCCCCACACATCATTGAAATGGCTCCAGTCAAGGTCACGGTTGACCTCCATGATGTTAAAGCCAAAGGACATTTGTCTCTTTTCATCTTGTTCATATTCTCATTAAAATTCGACACAGGGCTTCCCTGGTGGCGCAGTGGTTGAGAGTCTGTCCCGGTCTGGGAGGATCCCACATGCCGCGGAGCGGCTGGGCCCGTGGGCCATGGCCGCTGAGCCTGCGCGTCCGTAGCCTGTGCTCCGCAACGGGAGAGGCCACAACAGTGAGAGGCCTACGTACCACAAAAAAAAAAAAAAAAAAAATTCGACACAGACGACTGCTCCAATTTTCTTTTGTTTCCGGTGTCACCTTCACCTTCATGTTTGTTTGTTTGTTTCCTACCTTAGGGGCCATTCAGCTTCCATCTCCTTTGCAGGCATCTCCCTCTTCTACTCTAAGCATATTTTCTAGCAGGGCTAATCACTCAGCCCATGGGTTTGCATACCACTAGCAGGCTTATGCTTCCCTATCACATATCTTTAGCTCTGTTGTCTCTCTTAATTTCCAGACTCTCATCTAACTTCCAACTTGACATTGCCACTTAAATGTCTAATAGTTTATCCATAATTTCAATGACCTATACAGCAAGACTTATGGAATCTACCTCTAAATCATATTTTGAATCTAGAAGCTTAGACTGGGTAGTAGCTTCTGGAGGACATTAATAGTCTTCTAAATGGCCTCATTGCTTCCATCCTTATAGAGTCACACACTTCCACTTCTATTTTCCAGGCAGCAGCCAAAGCGATCTTTTGAAAATGCAGATTAAGTCACCTCCTAATTAAAACTTTTGGGTATCATTTTGGTCTCAGCTTAAATGTCACCTCCTTGCAAAGGCTTTCCCTAACACACAGTTTAAAGTAGCACTTGAGTCTCTTTGACACATGATCCTGTTTTATTGTCATCACTGCAGTTACCAGTAACTGATGGCTACCTGTTTACTTATGTGTAACCTCCATGAGGATAGGGACAGTCGCCTGTATTCATTGCCTTTGCTACAATGCATTGTGCTCAAAGAGTAACTGAACGAATGAGCGAATGAACTTATTCAGCAATTTCGGTTGTAATAGGTGGTGACTTTCTTTGGCTATGTCTACATAACAACTCCTTTAGGAGATTTTTCAATTCATTTGGAAAATCAGATTAATCTTCCCTCAAGTAGCTGGGGTAATTTAGTTGGCTGCTTCATTCACATCTATGAAATGATGGTGTTTCACCAAGACACCTCAGACATGTTACACGGAGGCCAAAATAAGCACCATCTTTGCAATGTTTTTATAATCATCATACATCACTTGGTATTCTTAAAAGCAACAACAACAAAACAAAAACAAAAACCCCAAACAAACAAACAGAAAAGCCCCGTGTAGCCCCATGGTGAGAACCTTTATTTTTGCCTGGGTTTTGATGTCTTTATTTTCTATTTGCTCACCTAAACATCTTGTGAGTGTGATGTTGGTCATTCCAACCCAGATAACTTTTGGGCCTATCACATATGATCTTCATGCCCCCAAACAGCTATCTGTTTCCAAAGTTTCTTTTTCTCATTGTATAACTACAGAATATCTAAAATCACAAAGTACAATGACCTCACCTGGCTTTCAGTACCTATAAACTGACTGGAAGAAGGCTTCTCCACAAGTATACTGCAACAACTCAATTTCAAACTGAGCTCAAACCGCCTTGGTTTTATGTTTACTAGTAGGCAGGAGAGAGATAATATTTGTGTCCTTACCCTCAGTGTAGGCACTCTCTTACTACGTCACTGTTGGGTTATTTCCCCTGAGCCCTCTGCCCTGGTGTACAAGTGGCTTAATTAAGAGTATTTCTGAGGAGCTGTCTGTCTCCCCTTCAGAGAAGCTTCGTCTTCTGAAGTTCCAGCCTAAGATTCCTCTCTAGTACAGTTAGAATCTCAGCTAAGCACAGTGAGTGCCACATCTTTATCACTGTTTAGAGTGACTGTTGTTCAGCAGAAGACACAGGCGTAATCCATCTTTGTCTTCCCCCAGCTAATAACCCAGGGTGTAGTAGGTCAGGTGTGCCTCTAACATTTGCTGCTGCTACATTTGTCTGTGCTGGATAAACTCCTTGCAACGGCCTGGCCCTTATTGTTTTCAGAACCTTGACTCTCCTTACCTTCTCATCATCCAAATTTATTTAAGGATGAAACTATTAGAAACACAATTGGTGAATTAATGTCATAGGGACTGCTGCTGGCAGCTCATCAATTTTTGATATGCCACTCAGACAAATGAAACATAAGCCACCCAGAACAAGGGGACCTTTTGACACTTCAAAGGAAACCCCTATGGGTGGTTTCCTCTTGAAGCCACACTAAACTGGCTCGATCTCCTCAGCTGGAAGCTGCCAATGTCTCATTAACCCCTAAAAAGGCCCGGCATGAGCTTTTCTTTTCAGCTATAATTATGCCAAGCACTCCTGTTATGCTGCACTGAATCGCAACACTGTCACCGGCACATTATAAACATCCACCCTAATTGAAAAGCAGATTAGATTCTTGTGTTAATTAGCCCAAAAGCCCGCCCACTTGCATGAATTATGATTGCCTCTTAAATACTGAGGATGTTGAAATCCCTCAGAAAGACAAGGCAGACTTAATTGCAATAACCTGCAAATTAAGTTTAATTTACTTTAAATTTACCGGTTTAGCAGGCTCATTTGATGGTGTTAATGTTCTAGCAAATTAATTATCTGAATTAGTCATGCCTGGTGGAGTTTTGCAGCAGAATACATTGTATAGCGGCCTATTAATAACAGACAAACAGGACAGGATTAATGAGAAGATTATGCTCAAGTTCTTAAAAAAAAAGGATCTTGCATGAATTCAAATATAATCACCAAAGTGCAAATACAGACACAGAATATAAACAAACTGAGATTTATTACACTCTATGGCATGCCATCCAGGAGAAACAGTAAAACATGACCGGTGAAATATCAGACAGCAAAAGCCCTATTCTCTATCCTCCTGTGGAGTTCTCACGGCAAACTGTTTCCTGTTGGTGAGCATTTGTTAGTCCCATAGACAGGCAGTGAATGGCAGAGATGGAACTAATAGGTTAGTTAGAAATAGCTACTCTCAGATTAATTCTGTTGCCTTCTTAGTAGTTTATAAAGCATTAAGATGCTTTCTGGGGGCTTCCCTGGTGGCGCAGTGGTTGAGAGTCCGCCTGCAGATGCAGGGGACACGGATTCGTGCCCCGGTCTGGGAAGATCCCACATGCCGCAGAGCGGCTGGGCCCGTGAGCCATGGCCGCTGAGCCTGCGCGTCTGGAGCCTGTGCTTCGCAACGGGAGAGGCCACAACAGTGAGAGGCCCGCATACCGCAAAAAAAAAAAAAAAAGATGCTTTCTGGAGCCCACTTGTAACCATCCTCTTTGGCCAGATCAAAATGCTATTAACAATAAAAAATCTAAAACAGTGATGATCTTGCTGCCACTCTTATCTTTGTCCCAGTACTTATCTTGTCAAGGATGGATGTGGGAAATTTAGGGAGGGGGAGATTTAGAAGGGTGGGTGTGCAAAGGTTGGAGGGACTTTTAGAGCGTCAACATCTTTGGAGAATCTTCCAGATTCACTCCTCTATGAGGATAAGAAGTGAATCTTATTCCTTTTGTATCCCCAGGTCCTAAGACAGGGCCTGGAACATAGTAGGGACGTAACATTTATATATTTATTTCGAATGGATGAAACACAGAATTAGCTTAGTGACGGTTTTGGAAGAAGCATTGCTCAGTTTGGAGAATATTGTTGGGTATCACTCCTAACAAATATGGAATTTCTCTCAAAGTCCTGTGCCAGGGCTTCTGTTGTTATATACAGGCTTTCTCCATTTGGTTCTGCAGAGACACACACTCAGGCTCTCTCTCTGCCATCCCCAGCAGAAAGAAATCCCCTTTGGGTGTCAAGCTAATAATCTTTGACTGGCTCGAACTAAATATGGCCATGCAGTGATTGACCTCAACATGCCAGATTATTGATTGGGCTGGAGATGCGTGAGCCATCATTTTCTTGGAACAGTCACCGCTTTTGTCTTGATCCCCTCCGCAGCTGTCACACTGTGGTGAGCCATTGAAAGAGGCCACATTTGCATCCTTTCTGCATTTGTGCTTCTCTGCTTAAAATAAAAATGCCACCACTTGAAAGGGAGGCTGAACCATTGATTCTGGTTTTTAAAAAATTATCTCATTAAAAGTCAAGGGTTTGGGTTTAGTTGGGAGTGGTGTGTGGAGGCATGCAGAATACATAAACTTGCTTTATGGGGCGTATTTAATTTGGGGGAGAAATAATGAGAATAAAAATTGTTTCAATATGTTTTCTGCATTGTGTCAATATATCACACAGCTCCTTTCTGGAGTCATATTTGCTGTTAGGGTGGTTGTGTTTTTTGCTGTTTTTGTTGTTGTTGTTCTCTGTTGAATTATAATTTGCAGCAGTAAATGAAACTGGCACAAAAACAGGTGTTATTAAAACTGGGCAGGAAAAAGACAATAACAACATAATTCCACTTTAAAGGCCGATATGTGTATCGTTGAAACGACTTTGATTGGACCCCATAGGGAATAGAAAATACACCATAAAGAAAATGGATTTCAGTGACACATAAACAAAAGGCAAATGACTAATATATTTACATATAACATGTGGTGTATTCATTGCACACCATGGTGACAGAATTGTTTATTTCATTTATAATTTATACAGCAAAATCTTATTAAATGTGTAACTAGTTTGCCAGATGATAATATACGTAGGAGTTTAGGCTTCTATTATAGAATGTCATTAACAACAAAAGATTTTCATTTGTGAGTTAATTTTTTTCCTAGTCCATTCTTTTTCCTAGTCCATTCTTTTCGGCAGTGTATGCTCTGAATAGAAGCCTGACTCTCTTCAATTATGGTGGCACTGCGAAAAGAAGAGGGTGGTCGGAAAATTCTGGAGAAGAGTGCCCACTGGCCAAAATAAGACTTCTCTTCCGCTATTTCCTAGAATATCAGTCTTCAGAATATATAAAGGATGATTGATAGGTGTGTATGAACTTCAAGACGATTTCAGAGATCCTAGAAAAATTCTTCTCTGGCAAACAAAATTCTATCAAAGGCCAGAAACACCAGAATTTGAGACCTGACAGGGATTGCTTCAAAGACTAAAGGGTCCTGTGAGTAAGTGTTGTAGAGAGAATGATTTCACTGCGCTCCCTTTTTGTCTGGTGGGCCACTGGGCTAGGGGCTTTAAGGAAATTCCAGACACTGAGGGTGCATGCAGTTTTATGGATAATCTTTCTCAGGATATTAACTGGGCAGGAATTTTCTCTCTCTTTTTTTTTTTTTTTTTTGCTTCCAACACTACAGTGTGTACATGGTCTCCCGTGTGACAAAAAAGTAGTCTATCCTCGTTCTCATTATTTATTTTCAGAATAAGAAAAATACCCCCCCCGCTTTAGAAGTTTCCTTCATGCTGTGTTATTTAATGAGGATTAAACCATTTCAGAATGTTTGCAGTGAATCTCTTTCCAAGCCAGGAGAAGTGTGCTAGTGAGGGGCAACGGGATGGGTGGGGTTTGGGTGGGGGGTAGAAGTGAGGTGGTGGAGAAATGCTTTTAAACAATAAAATGTATTTTACTTTCAAGTCTTGAACTGTCAGGCTTCATTCCAAATAATGTATCCTGACAGTTCATAGCTCCTCTTAAAAACTGGATGAAGCTTTTGCAGTTGCAAACTAGTGTGATAAAACATGAAAATACTTTATTCAGGTAAAGTGGAAATAGCTGTTCAGCCTGGTTAAGTTACACAGAAACCTTTTTCTCTCTAAATTAATATACTGTGCAAATATCTTGCCTGTGACACCCTGGCTATACACTTAATAAAAGCCCTTCCAGTGAAAACTGTGTTTCAGTGCATCAAAGCATTAGTGAGTGCTCCAAACCTAAAGCCAGATAAACTTGTACATTCAAAACAAACATGTGAAGGAGTAGATCTTAGTGTTGCCAGTAATAAGTGGAAAATACAGAGAACACATATTTATTCAGTTTCTACTCTTGGCCTGGGAGAAGACAAAGGACTCCTGTTTTATTTTTTGCACACTTTTCCGTTCATTGGTTCCATAATTGCTCAAGAAGGGAGAAGGCAGCTCAAGAGCACCTTCCTTGGGGTGCCAGAAAGTGTCCAAATAACAGCAACAACAACAACAACAAAGAAAGATTTTAAAAATAGAAAGAATGAAGCTATTTTCTTTGATTGAGGCTCAATGTGGCCAGTAGTATGATGAAACTACTGCTAAAAAAGCTAAAGGTGTCTAGATTCAATTAACAGACATAGGGAGTCTCGAATCTAGGAGGGGATATTGCTGCTCAGATCACATCTGGACTAATGTGCTTAATCCTGGGCCTGAGAGACACAAATTGGCTACTATTTAGAGAAGAGTGAAAGAGGTGGTAGTAAAATATGAAATTGTTACATGAGAAAGAGTTGAGGGAACAGGAGAAATTCCTCATTCAGAGAGATTAGGTGCTAGCAGAAGATGCATGGTCATTTGGTGGTTTTGCAGAGGCTTTACAGTAGCATATTTTCCCTTCCTCACCGAATAATAGTAATTGCAGTAGTAATAGTAATAATAATAATAATACTGTTCTCAAATTTACAAGCTTCTTCTTACAAGTATAATTTTATGTAGTAACCCACACTTCGGGGAGAAATTATTATAATCTCTACTTCACAAATGAGCAAATGGACTCAAAGTAGCTAAATTCCTTGCTCAGAGGGGTACAGATAATAAAGAAAAGTCTTGGGACTCCAAGTCTACTGACTCCAAATCACAATGGGTAGCTGGACCAGATTATCTACAGAATTCTTTTTAATCTTCAGTTTTTATGATTTTAATAAACGTAGAGGTTTAGGAAAATGCTCTTCTTATCCATTTATTTAGGCAAACACTTATTAAATTACTTACTAAGTGTCAAAAACTGGGAAGGTACTGAGGCTTGTCATATGAATAAGGTATGGTCAGTTCCATTGAGGATCTTGCTTTGTGAAGGGGAACCAGGAAGTAGATCATTAGAATGTCATGTGACCAGAAGGGAGTGCACTATAGGAAAAGCTAAGAGAGAAAATTATAGTCATAGTCAAGCTATGTCATGAAAGCTGAAAAGAGAAAATGGGAAGAAGAGGGTGTGGGAACTGAAGGACAATTTGGACAGAATTCCTTAAAAGTCCTTGGGATTTGTATTCAGTGTATATATTTGTGCCTTTGTAGGTTAATTAACTCTTCCCAGTTTGCCTAGGACTTTCTCGGTTTTAGCAATGAAAGTTCCCCATCCCATGGAACCTCTCCATCCCAGGAAAGCCAGGAGGGTGGTCACCCTACCTTATGAGGTTTATACTAGACCCATGCAGTAGAGGTAAAAAGCATATGGAGGGTTCCAAACAGAAGTGAGCTTTGAAGGATAAAACATGGCCAAAATATATATGTTATTGCTAAGATATAAAAGTATATTTGATATTGCTAAGAGAATCATTTTGGTTCAGTTTTTTCCTCTATTGTCATAGAGCTAAATGCTAGGTGATTTCTGAATACTCAGTTGATCCCAACAAGAACTAAAGAAAAACAAAAACCTGATTGATCTTAAGATGGTTAATTCAATAGCACTAGCCACATTTGACCTTTATCCCTAGTTTCTAACACCATTTAATACATGAATTATCTTTTTTGGCAGATAAATATTATACGTAATATGTGGGTGGCTACAATAGAACACACCTATAATTTGGGATTAGAGAAAATGGCCACCTTCTAAAAATTGAAGTTGTAAAAAGCCAACAAAAAAGTATTGAATGGGTATCTATGAGAGAATCCTGCCCTAAAAGATGCATACTAACCTGTGAGATTTGGGAAATATCCAAGCCCTATCAAGGTGATTAGAGAGCATATTCAGGTATGAAATGTAGGCTTGCTGCAGAATAATAGGTTAACTAATAGTCAGGTATGGGAATAAAATCCAGAAAGATGATATTAATATGTCACGTCTCTAGGATTCTCAATGGAGGGGGTGTATAGTCCAGCTAATTTATTTTAGTGGCAATAACGTAACAACCCTTCCACATTTGCCAACTACCAACTTTACTCTGCTCTGATTTCACATAGCTATTTGACTTTCCATGAACATTTTCCTTGGGTAATTGACAGCCATCATACTGGACTGTAAGCTTTGTGAGGGCAGGAAATGTGTCTGTCTTAGCTACCTTTGTCTCTATGTGTCTAGATTAGGGGAAAGCTTAATATTGGTTGAATGAAATGGATATAACTGTCTTTTTATTTTCTGATCCCTCTCTTATACATCTGATTAGCACTGATCGGCTTTGAGTTATTGAAGACCTTGAATTTGCAGTTCTGTAGACCAGAGTGTTGTGGGCTGAATTGTATTGTGCCTGCCACACCCCTGCCACAAATGCATATGTTGAAGTCCTAACCCCCCATACTTCAGAATGTGACTGTATTTAAAGAAAAGGTCTTTAAAAGGGTAACTGAGTTAAAATGAGGTCCCTGGTATGGGCCCTAATCCAATATGACTGGTGTCCTTATAAACAGAAGAGGGGTACAGACAGGCACAGAGGGAAGGCCACGTGAGGACACAGGGAGAAAGTGGCTATCTACAAGCCAAGGAGAGAGGCATCAGAAGAAACTAACCTGTCAACATCTTAATCTTGGCATTCCAGGCACCAGAAATGTGAGAAAATAAATTTCTGTTGTTTAAGTCATACAGTCTGCGGTACTTTGTTATGACAGTCCTAGTAAACTAATATGCAAGGCGAGGCTGCCCATCTGGGAGGGAGTGCCACCTGGCCTCTTTCTTTGACATATCTGTTCAGTCACAGAGTAAATGATGGTTAAAGGAAGCTACTACTGGATCTGTTTTTCAGATAATCACATTAAGGCTCAAAGAGGCTAGAAGTTAAGCTAATTTCAAACATGAATAAGCAACTCATTCATTATTACCTTTTAAAAGTTTGTTATTTGGAACATTATTCCTAGAAGATAAGTAGAAAAAAGAATTCTAAGATCAAATATGTTTGGAAACACTGCATACAATTTCTTCCTCTTAGCTATTCACACAGCTTGTTAACATATTAAGGACTCTAAGTGACATTGCATTTAGGAAGGCTGTTTAATTTTGTTAAATCTAGTATTTACCAAATGTTTTTGACCAGAGAATTTATTTTCCTATAACAAACATCTCAGAAAATCTAGTACAATGAGTATTCTCCTGACAATATTTCAATAAAAACTCATCTATCAGCATCCATAAACTAATCTGCATTGTTGAATGGAAATCAAATTCCAAGGTGGTCAAGAGGTACAAACTACCAGTTATAAGAAAAATAAGTCCTGAGGATGTAATGAGAAACATGATGACTATAGTTAATACTGTATGGCATATTTGAAAGTTGCCAAGAGGCTGTATCTTAAAAGTTCACATCACAAGAGAAAGAATTGTAACTATATTTAATTAACATCCATGTTAACTAAATTTATTGTGGTAATCATTTCAGAATATATATATATATCAAATCTTTATGTTATACATCTAAAACTAATACAATGTTATATGTCAATTTTAAAAAAGAAAAAGTAATATGAAAAAGAATATACACATAACTGAATCACTTTGCCATACACCTGAAACTAACACAATAATGTATATCAATTATAGTTCAATAAAAAGATAAAAAATAATGAATGATAGATTTTAAAAATTGTGTTTTCTTAATAATGTACCAACACTATTGTTAGTCCATGGGAACATTGGCCTCAGTGTCTCTCAAATAAATTGATGGCGTATGCTGTTTCCCTCTGGCCAGACTGTCCCGCCATACTTGTCCTCTTTGTCATGTTTCAAAATCCTTCTCAAGTTTCATCTTCTTTGTGCAGCCTTTCCTGATCCTTTCTTCTCTCACTCTCCACCGGATCATAAGACATAATCCACCATACTCTTTTCTGGATTGCATTCCGGTACATGCAATTAGTGCCCTTTTGTATTGTACTTACTTGGTTACATTGCTATTTCTCTTCTCGATTGGGAGACTCTTGAGGGCAAGACGTGTGTCACACTCATTTTCTATCTTTGACACAAGCAGAGTGTCTGACACATGATGAGTGCCCAGGGAACGGTGGCACACTGAATCAGTTCCTAGTTTTGTGAGTAGCCCTTTGGTGCTGTATTCTCTGGCCACCTTACCTGGCCTACCTTTTTAAGCATATTAAACTCATCTGATAAAAGTGTCTTCTCAATAGAATGCTCTAGAGAAAACGACAAACACCTTTAAAATACTAAAATCAGAAAGCAGGATTAAGCAACAACTGGAGTTAGTGTTGCTCATTGTTTTGAATAACAATAGCTCCCACACATTCCACACCAACCATGAACCGGTCTGTACTAAATGCTTTGCGCACACTATTTCTTTTTTTTTTTTTAATTTTATTTATTTATTATCTTCGGCTGCGTTGGGTCTTTGTTGCTGCGCATGGGCTTTCTCTAGTTGCGGCGAGTGGGGGCTACTCTTCATTGCGGTGCACGGGCTTCTCATTGTGGTGGCTTCTCGTTGTGGAGCACGGGCTCTAGGTGCGCGGGCTTCATTAGTTGCAGCACGTGGGCTCAGTAGTTGTGGCTCACGGGCTCTAGAGCACAGGCTCAGTAGTTGTGGCGCACGGGCTTAGTTGCTCTGCGTTGTGTGGGATCTTCCTGAACCAGGGCTCGAACCCATGTCCCCTGCATTGGCAAGCGGATTCTTAACCACCACACCACTAGGGAAGCCCCCGCACACTATTTCTATATGGTAATGACGGCTATTGGTTCTCTGTTGCCTCCATTTCCAAACAAAAGCACAGACGCTATTGGAAACTCAGACTGAGTTGACTGATCTTGTTTGGTGAATTGTGAGGAAATTGGTGGTGAGAAAGAAGAGTTTTCTCTTGCCCAACTTCTTCCTCTATCTATATTTGAACAATCTATATCTGAGACCTCCCAGATGAGCAAGATGTATACAGCACCCTGTATCCCATGGGATGGAAAACTTTGGCTTATGTGTCATTTGCCTGTGTAAATGTCTGAAGAAAAGAAAAATATACTTATCTGGGAAAAGGGGTAAATCTTCCTCATTTATTCATTTACTCATTGATTCATTAACTCAGCTATTACATCAAGATGAGTAAGACATGGTCCTTACTCCCTGGGAACTCTCAGCCAAGTGAGAGGTATTAACCAGCGCACGAGATAAGTGCCATCTTGGAAAAATGAACTACGTGCTGTACAGGCCCAGAGGAAACAGGCCTCATCCCAGGACTGTGTGTTGCCTAGGGTATTTTTCAGCTCCATAGAACTTTCTGTCATATCCTTACTGGGGCTATAGTCATCCTCAGTTTCTTCCTGTCTCTCATGAAGTATAGCAAAGGTAAGCATTCAATAAAAAGTATGTATTAAAGTTTTGAGATAAAATAAAAATTATTTCTTCTAAAATTCACATGGACAAAATGGAGATTTCCTTTGCAATAACTTTCAGATAAAGAGCATATATTTGAATGTGCTCAAAGTTAATATCTTTTTACTTTGCAACATAAAATAATCTTATGATAAAAACAACAAATAATAATATTTATTATCATGATTATAATAAATAACTTTTCATTATCCAATCTTTTCCCAATAACCATAAAAGCTGCAATATCTCCAGTGTTTAGAACAATGCTTGGCAAATAGTAGGTGCTATGTAAATATTTTGTTGAGGGCATAAAGGGCTGAAGAACTTCCTCTTTATTCTTAGCAGAATCTGGCTGGTGGAGAGAAAGTTGGAGTGATTGCTTCTTGGAAGGAAGAGCAAAAGTGCCTAAAATCCGTTTCCTGCTCTATTGGTGAATTATTAGCATTATTATTATAGCTATTACTGTTATTTCTTTAAATATACTGCATTTGCTAAGCATATTCTACTTTTGGAATTGTAACAGAGCAGGGACTCTGTGGTGCCTTCCTGGGACAGACCCCACCCTCCCATATCCTCCTCCTGCTTCTGTTTTGTAGAAAAACTTTAGCCTCTTAGGCCTTCCCTGAGTTCCAAAGAATACATTTAATCAAAGAAGTGAGACAATACAGAAACAAAGGAAAACAGTCAAGCAAGACAATATAATAATAGTGTAACCATTAAACAAACTCAAGGGCCTTTAGATCCTCCACAAGGGCTATAGATAACATTCTGAGCCATGTCCTTTGAGCTGTTTCTCAAATACTGAAACACCCACCAGGTAGAAGACGTTAACTGCATGCTGCTCACAAGTGTGTAGACCCCAGACATGTTGGAAACAGAAAGTTGATGAATTCCAATTATCTTACCACCAACTAATCAGAAGAATGTCCATGAACTGATCACCTACCCTGTAACCCTCTGCCCCACTCTGTCTTTAAAAACCTTTTCCTGAAAACCATCGTGGAGTTTGGACTTTTTGAATACTAGCTGCCTGGACTCCTTGCTTGGCACCCTGCAATAAATATTACACTTTCCTTCACCACAACCTGGTGTCAGTAGACTGGCTTTATTGCACATGGGCATGCAGACTCAAGTTTGGTTCAGTAACAGAAATACTGCATGTAATCTCCCAGTCACCTTGTGAGGCAGGAGTTTTTCTCTTTCTTATTTTATTGCTGGAAGAATTACAACACAACCAGTTTAAATAACTTGCCTTCTCTCTCCACCGATTTGTGGCTGACTCAAGATTAAAATCGTCATTTCCTGCCTCTAATCAAGCAGGCCACCTAACGGTAACATATGCGTTTCAAAGAAAGGATAAATAGGCTGCAAAAGTCAAGATTTTGAGAGGAAAATAAAGACAGTGCTAAGATTTTTAAATAGTGCTGATGAAGAACAGCAATAAATTCTGGAATTATTATCTCTGGAGAAGTGAAGAGTGATGCGAATCCTTAATGATGGTATTAAATGATGATGTGTGATTATTCTAACAGTATGATAGATCATAAAGAAAAATGAAGATGTTCCCATCTTTTCTATGTACAGAATTACAGTGAAACAGCTAGAGTTGAAGGCTACAAATATTTAATCAGCAATTCTGTCCAGAGCTCTCTGTTAGAGAGGAGGAGAATGTACCCTAAGAAAGCTCAGAAGGCAAGTTTGGGAGCTGATGTAGTGTTGGATTGCTCTGAGATTCCCTGAAAGCTCCTCAATCCATCCTTCTCATGGCCCAGACCCAGCAGAATCACTGGCTGGATAGAGTCCCTCTAGCTCACCAGTCACGGCTGAGCCATCATGAAGTCCAGACTTATCAGACCTTTGATGGTATACGAACCCAGAAATTGCTTCATCTTCACAGAGGCTTACTGTTGGACACTGAGGTCACAAAATATGATGAGGTGATATGGAAAGGGACAAATCAATTGCCTGTGTGCCTGACAAGAAGAAGACTTAGGCTGAAATAGCCTGGCATTCAATAAAGATTCATTTGTCCACACTAGCTGCCGGCCATCTGGATTATGTTAATTTAGTAGAGCTAGGCTCTCTCCTACTCCCTAAACTATCTCACTCACTGAAGTTTTCCAAGAACTCTTTCACTTTGTATTTTTGCCAGAGTTACTGTCTCAAAACACATGTCGGGTAATGTCCTCCTCACATCAGGGAATGGGACATAGTTACAGAAAACACAGAACAAAACTCAGGTGTCTTACTTGGCATTCATGGCCCTTTGGAATCGGGCTCTAATCCACCCCCACACACCCTAATTTTAGCGATGTTGGTAAGGCGAGGCACAGGCACCAAGCTGGATTCATTTTATTTCTCCTGTGACTGGTGCAGGCTCTGACACAAAGCAGGTGTCCACTTCATGTTCCTTGAATGAATGGCTGAATGAGACACACAGGGCTCTTACCCAACCGTGTCTTTCCCCGACCCCAACATTGCATTGTGTGCACTGCCCTCTCTACCTGGAAAGTCTTTCCCTCTCATATCCAATTTTATTTTCATTTATTATAGACCTATCTGTTCATGGCCCAGGTCAAATTACTGCTCCCAGTGAAACTTTCCTGGATGTTGGAATTCACCTCTTGCCTCTGTTTTCTGAATCCTCTTTGTGGGTATTGCTTTTATGATACTTCTACACTCTGGCCTAGATTACAGCTTCTGGTGTGCACACCTCTTTCTACCTAATAGAATGTGAATCCTGGGAGACAGGAGAAATATATTACTAAACTCTGCGTCATGCATAATACTTTGAGCATGAAAGGGTCTAAGTAAATTTTATTTAGCCAGAATCCCCTCTTCCTGCACTCACCTTCTGTATTCCCCCAACTTCTCACTTCAACTTTTCGTTTTCCTCAGTTCACACCTCATTATCCTGTTTCAAGTGGTCACCCCCTACTCAAGCCCCACATGTCTCTCATTGTCTCCTCCTCAGATCTTTTAACCACTCCTGGAACCCTTGGCTCAGGCCCTCCTCTGTCTTTTTGGGCTGCGAAGCCTCTGCACTTTCCCCTGTAATGAGTAAGTACTTGAGCAGTAACAGTGACTGTTTTGGTGACATAGGAAAGACCGAGAGGTAGATACAGAGATGGTGGCCCTTTGACCCTTGGAGTGAGAATAAATGACATACACATTATAGAGGAAGATTGTGTCTCTCCAAGGAGGACCGCTCTCTACTTGGCTTCTGCCCACATCGCTAAGGTTGACTTTTCCTTTGAGGAGGACCTCACAAGCCTTCTCTATCACCAGCTTTGCCCCAAAGTCTCCAAGTATCTCCAGGTAATAAAATGGGAAGAAGTAGTAGGTTAGTTGATGCCAAAGAAATGGCTACAACAGGAGTGATGTGAGGAATAGTTTGGAGAGTGGGGCAGAGTCAAGGTGCAGTCTAGGAAGAAGGGGACCAAGTGCAGGGGACGGGGGGCTGGGATGCTCCCTGCTCTTCTGTGGTGAGGCTGTAAAGAAGAAACAGTGAAGATGATCAAAGTTCATTTAGATCCGTATCTTCCCATCCTAGCCAGTTCAACTTCCCTTTTTCCTCACTGTCCCAATAGTTCTTCCTTTCCTTAAACTCATGTATGCATATCCTTCCTCTTTTTCATCTTAACTTGGTTACCCCTTCTGGATGTTTTTCTGTCAGGACCTGAGTTTCTCAACTTTTTGGCTTTTTGGTCTAAGTCTGTCTGAGTCATAACTCTTTCTGAGGTGGATGTGTATCCTCAGCTGCTTCTGTTCCTGGTGGGAGATAGGAGAGGCTTGTGGCTGGAGGGATCCCTGGAATCTTCCACCTTCTAGCACTATCTTAAGGAAGCCCGCCACCAGGAATAGAATTTCCCAGTGTTTGGCCCCCCATCCTGAACAAAACTGGCTAAATTACCTGAGGGTGCCTCTCCGAAACTATCTGAAAGGGTGAGTGGCAACCAGAGAGAGGAAAAAAGAGAAACAGCTACAGAAGAGGAGAGAAATGCCTGCCCATGGTTTTAAAGCTGAGGCACAGGATGGAGACGAAACCTTATGATCAGCCAGGAACCCAAAATGTCAAACAATTTTTTGATGCCACATTGAAGGGCCATGATACTGGGCCTTCTCTCTCAATAACCCTCCTGCAAACAAAAGAATGTTTCTTCAGCAGGCCGACAGATGAGCAGTCCCAGTTAACTACTTCAAAAAACTATCAAAAAGAGTCCCTTAATTTTTCATCCTTTTAACTCACTAATCAGCTAGTTAATTTCTCTGTCTTCATGCAATTAGCATATGCCCGGAAAACAGAACTGTGCTAAGGTATGGAAGTGGGGGCTGTTTAAGAATGGAATGAGTCATGTCAGTTTATACAGATATCGGGACTTCCCTGGCGGTCCAGTGGTTAAGACTCTGCGCTTCCACTGCAGGGGGTGCAGGTTCAATCCCTGGTCAGGGAATTAAAATCCTGCATGCTGCACGGTGCAGCCAGAAAAAAAGAAAAAATGTATACAGATATGTTTGCAGATACCAAAAGTGTATGAGAGTCCGGACCTTAAATTATTCCATCCTTCCAAATAAAAGCTTATTCTGCAAGAATAGGAGAATGGTATTATGCTGTCTTTACTTCTCTAAATGTCTGTAAATCAAGGGTCATTTGATAGGAGAAAAGCATCTTCCCCAAATTCTATGCAGTCAGAAAGGTGTCATGGTCAAGCTGAGCTCTCAGGAGGGGGTTCTTCTCTGGACTATTGGCAGAGGCTTGAGCAACCAAATGGATTATCTGGGTCACAGGATAACTACGGACTGGATGCAGTAGATCCTCTGTGAGTGACTTTCTCCCATTCCTCCAAGCAAATCCACTTTGAATCTGTACATGAAGAGGGCAAGAATTCATAGGCACGAATGGACAGCCACACGCGTCCTGGCACACGCTGCTTCGAATAAGCTAACTAACTTCGAATAAGCTAACTCTCTCGACTGGAGAGCTGTAGGAGTGAGACGTTCACTTGTTCTCTTGGAACGACTTCCCACGGCTTAGCTCTTTATCTGCATCTTGCCCATCCTTTAAAGTTGGGCTCCCTCTCACTTGCTCCAAGGGGCATTCTCTGATGGTGCAGCTCACGGCTGCCCCTCCCTTTTCTGATCCTGCACTGCCCACACTGTCCTCATCAATAATGTACACCTCATTATTCAACCACACTGTGCTGCTTTCTAGGTGTTTCATGAGGGGAAATTCCTTGTCCTTAACTGGACCGATTGTTCCTTGAGGGCGACATCTGTGACTCATTATTTTATGTCCTCTATGTTCAGGATCTTATCGTTGGAAATCAGTTAACATGTAACCAGTTGAATCAGATCCTATAGTGTTGTGGATATTTTGCAGAGGTATCATTCTTTTTAAGCCAACATTTTAAAAAGTAGAGCCTTTTGATTAAAGATACTTTTTTTTTTTTTTTTTTTTTTTGTGTGTGTGGTAAGCAGGTCTCTCACTGTTGTGGCCTCTCCCGTTGCGGAGCACAGGCTCTGGACGCGCAGGCCCAGCGGCCACGGCTCACGGGCCCAGCCACTCCACGGCATGTGGGATCCTCCCAGACCAGGGCATGAACCCGTGTCCCCTGCATCGGCAGGTGGACTCTCAACCACTGCGCCACCAGGGAAGCCCTGATGAAAGATACTTTTAAAGAGCCCAGTAAAATACTCAAAAAAAGCTCAAGATTTAGTCTTAGTTTTAAACATAAAGAACTGGGATAAATTATAGTATTGACTTTGACTGAGCTCACTGACCCTCTTCTGCACTTTCTTTTTGACATGGGGGTGAATAGTGGCTCTGCCCTTGGGTTGATAATAACAGCACTAGACGACCTTCACCCACATCATGTCCTGCTATGCTCAGTGCTTTACATGTGTTTTCTTCCCATTGGTCCTTTGGGATGGGTACTATTATCATGCTCATTAGACAGATGAGGAAACTGAGATTTAAGGAGGTGACTCCTTAGGTCTCCATCCCCTTATTTAAAGGAAGAACCAAATTTTGAACCAAAGTCTATCAGAGGCCAGATCCCAACTCTTAATCATTGATCTTTACAGCCTTCCTTCTGTGACTAGGTGAATTCTTGCATATATTCCTCTTGAAAAAATAAGTCGAACTCTTTCATGCACTACAATCGGATGCTAAGTCCAGGACGGTGGCATTTACCATGGATTTGTACTCTTCCAATGTACTGTGATGGTCAAGTTTTCATTCAGTTCTGCTGCCAGGCCCAACTCTGGTCCTTCTAGGATTTATGATTTTTGGAATAGGCCAGGTTATAGTTCACTATGATAGGATGTGCTAAAATGGAAACCTAGCTTGTCTAGTGTATAATGACTTTTTAAAAAAATTTTGATACTTGTAGCTGTAAGCAATACCTTATATGGAGAGACAATAGAGAGAGAGACAAACAGTTGATTTCTTTTTAGCCTTGACCCTTGGGGACTCAGGGGCTTCTTTCTCATAGAGGATCTGTAATATGATACAGAGTCTTGCATCTCTGAGTCATTAGTTCTAAATCCAATCCAGTGTAATAATGGCCACAAGCAGCTATTCTGTGATTATCTAATGCTTTATAGGAAATGAATTTACATTCCGGTAGTTTCCAGGAATATATATACAGAACATTCTAACATCTATGACTTCTTAGAAGGATTTTTTCCTTAAAAACTATGTTAATAAGAGTTGACAGTTATATCAGAAATGACTTCCCCAAGTCTGTGTTGGAAATATGGAAGAAAGCTTGAATTTCCTCTACAGACGTGAGAAATGGACCCTCTTATTGTATTATCAAAAGGCAGTGTCGAATTCATTTGGCAAACATCATATGCATAAAGAGGGCCACATATACACCCACATGAACAGCTTGGGAAATAGGCTCGCTCTCTATGGATTTTCTAGAATTGCTCAAGAAAGAATAACTGATCAGATGATGTGAGAAACATCTGTACAAGTTAACAAGAGGACAGTTTAGCTACTGAAGAGGTGACGTAGTGTAAGAGTTAAAAGCAGAAAGCCTGGAGCCAAAGAGCTAAGCTCCACCACTTACAACTCTGTGACCTTGGGCAAAGCATTCAGCCTCTCTGCATCTCAATTTCTTGGCTCTAAAATGTGGGTCATAATAGTATCTACCTCATAGGGTTGTCATGAGGATTAAATGAGCGAACATATGTGGAGTACTTAAGACAGCGCCTGGCACATGTAGGCACTGGCTATTATTATTATTAGAGTTGAATATAGAGATTTATATTGACACTGTTCATAATAAATGTAAAGTAGTTCTTGAATCTCCATCGTTTTTCAATTCTCTTAAGGGAAGTAGAAAATTTTCTACATCTGTATATTTGACATTGTCTGGGGTGCCAGATACCCAGGGAGTTGCCAGGGACACAAACGTGAAAAAGGCATAGTCTTTACCCTTGAGGGATTTATCATCTAGAAAAAGGCAGCTATGCACACCAGTGATTCTCAATCATTATGTTAAGTGCATGAGTAGAGATGTCAAGCTGTTATGAGCGTATAAAGAGAGGATTGAGTAATTTTCCCTGGGAGAGCTGCTTAAGCAGGTGATGTTCAACTAGGGCTCGAAGGATGAGTACAAGTAAGTTCACTAACAATCAGTATGGGGATCAGTCTCTTTTGTGGAAGATGCTGTAGCACTAGGGTGCCTAGAACATTTTGTAGACTTTATCACCTAATAGTAGTAGCATTTGCTACCCAGTTATGACCTGATAGGTCTCTTTACTAGATGTTTTACAAAAGGGTAGAGAGAAAAGGGAATTAGGAGGAAGAGAAAGAGTGAAGAGAGAAAATTAAAAAGAAGAGAAAAAGGAAAGTGCATAAAGTTAAACATATGAAGGTAAAAAGGCTTTCCTGTCCAATATCTTATTCAAAGGCAGTAATGTCTCTGTGGCTTATTTTAGTAAATTAATCAGACACGTTGAAGCCAAGGAGAGAGCTGTGCATTTCAGTGTTACGAATGAAAGAACTTTATTTAGAGATGATCCCTCCAAGGAAACAATGCTGTTTTAACTGATTTCTGTGTGACATCTGGTTTGTCCTTCAGTAGGCAATATACAGACATTTAAACTGCAGTTTGCCCAGTTCTGCTTCACTGGTCATTGGGGAAATTCATCTAAAGCGGCAAAAAGGACTGGAAATGTTTGCATCATATTAATAAATGGGAAACTGAGGAAGCTGCCAACTGGCAGTAGAGTATGTTTTGGTGGTTTGATAAGGCTACTAAAGAGTTTATGATGTGACAGATGTTTCAGTACACTATTGTGAAATGAATAGATTATGAGAAGTAATTAGATGTACATTGGAATCAATGCTGTTATCATCGAGGCCTTCAGGCGATGCAGTAGATGAGAGTCTTGGCAGCAGGTGGTCCAATGGCTCCAAGACAGGAAGACACACTGCGGGAGACTGAGTGACAGGTTTCACAGATCCAGGGGGTGAGAGATCTGAGCTGGGGCTTGCATTTGTAATCTTTACTCATGTATAAATAATAACAACTCCGCCATTGACTTCCTGTGCTATGTCATAGCCTCTGTTACCCTTACACACATGTAGAATAGGGCTGGTTTCATCCACTCAAAGTTATCCTTGGTCTCCCTATTTTCAAATATGCCTATGTATGTTCGATGGTAACTGACAGCTCTATCATTTTTTGAGGGAAGACTTTTAGAGCTAATCATCTGATGATTACATTCATTTTTAATGCTTGGCATTGAGCTGCCATTGTACAAAACTTCCTATAGGTTGCAGATCAGAGGCTGGAAAGTACTTTAACTGCCTTTCATCAGGAAGGCGGTTTCTTCTCTCTGGCTCAATGACTAACATTTAAAGGGACACGTTTGTCTCTCTGCTCTGTGCAATCCCTTTGCAGGGGACTTGGCAGGGTCACCCTCCATGCTTGAAGCAACCATATGGAGCCTGCTGCTTTCAAGGGAAGCTTTTGGTTTCTGCCAGTTTCCAGGGTCAGCTATTAGCACACTGGGGAATGTTGAAGTTTCCCAGCACAGAATGAAGAGGGAGGGAAGAAATGGGTGATTAGGGGAATTAAGTAACTGATTCCACGTGTACATCTGCTATCCCTGTAGGAAGAAGAAATATCTGGTAGAATCATCTATTAGCCCCTATCTGCTTAAAACAGCAATGGTATTTATGTAAAAAAGTGGGGGCTTTGTTGAATGATTTCAAAATAATATGTAACTCTGATAATTAAAGAGACCTTAGTAGAAAACATGTAGCATATGGCTGTATATTCACATCTGTGCAAGCTTTTGATACTCTTTCTTATATATCCACCTAATTAATTCTTCTATTCATTTGTTTAATAAATCTTCATTGAACCTTCACTATATCCCTATTAGTTGTTGCTGTGCATATAAACCTAAATGATTATCATGTAGAACTCAACTGTCTCTTTTGGGGGGGTGTGTATGTGTGTGTGTGTGTTACTGCCTGTCTTCCTTTCATAAGAAGCTAGATGTTTTGTTGGGAAGGTATTTTTTAGGTACTTATCTGAAGCCATTATGCATCGCATAAAAGACTTATTAGAACAGAGATTAGAAACGAGAGTAATTTAGTGACATAATATAAAGCTATAATATGAAAACCCTTTTAAAAATAAGGACTACTAGTTCGTGTTCTTAACTAACTTATGGATATTTTGGATTAACTAGTGGCTGAAAATTCTGAAAAGATAAGATTTTCTTCCTGATTAATAATCTGGTTAATAAAAGTCTAGAGAAGAGTCACCTACTCCACATGCCATATGTTAAACTAAGAATGATAAAGATCTAAATGCACTAAACTCAAAGCTTTTGCCTTTGAAAGGTCTGCTGTATCAGATATCTGTGTCTGGGGAACTCTAGTGTAAACTACCAGCTCTTGTGATTTTGACAGAGCCCAAGGCTGGTCAATCAGGACTTCCTGGGAGGGCAATAAAGCTTAATCCTTCATAGATAATAGGACCTTGTCAAACAGGCACAAGGAGCAACCCGAAGAGGAAAGCTCTGTTCAATTGGTCTATCCCCAAATGAGCATGAACTTTCAGCAATAATAGCAACCACTTATGCAAGACTCTGCTAAGTGCTTTCCAGACGTTATCTCATTTAATCCTCACAATAGCCTTAGAAGGCAGATCCCATGGTTATCCGCACTTAGTAGATGAGAACACTGGAGTTTGGGTAGGTTAAGAAAAATTTTCAAATTTGCCCAGGAAGTGGCAAAACCTGGATTTAAAACCAGTTCTTTGATTCCAACGCTCATGTGCTTTATCACCCTCTTTCAGGTCAAATGGTATTCTTCAAGTCCTTTGCTTTCTCAATGGGATTTAAGGTCTGATGGGTTTCAAATAGGGAGAAGTTATTCACAAGAAAACTCATGTAGCCCTATTATCTCATTGGATAAAAAACCAACTGCACAAAACAAGGCTTAAAATATGCATATTTATATTTATTAAGATTCTTGTGATATTGACTTTTCTCCCACTATTAATTGTGGGGCTTTGGATGGACTGTGCCCATGAGCTCTAGTAATTGGTGAATTCTCCCATTTCTGCCATGGTGATTAAATTAAACAAGACCCTAAGGTGATTCTTATGCACATTAAAGTTTGAGAAGCAGTAGTCCAATTCTATCAATGCTTGGACATCTCCAACAATAGGAATGCCAAACATTCTGCCTTTGGACTGATCTAACTGGTAGAGTTTGCACCAGACTTTGTCTCCCAATGCCTTCATAGTTAGATTAAAATTCTATGATGGAGCGTTTTCAACTGAAGTTAGATATTTTGATACTAAAGTTTATATGGAATAACAAACATGGAAGAATGCTCATAACAATACTAAAAGAAAAACTGTCAGACATTTAAACATACCATAAAGTCTCTGTAATTAAAACATTATTGTGCTGGCGCATGAGAAGACAAATAGACCAGGGGATAGAAAAGAAAGCCTAGACGTTGACCCAAGTATGTAGGTAAATTTAGTATAAAATAAAGACAGTAGCTCAAATGACTTGGGGAAAGATAAATTTTTAAATAATGACACAGAATAGCCATTTAGAAATAAATGAAACTGGATCCATTTTTAATACCATAGGCAAGAATAAACTCCAGATATATCAAAAAGTGAAAAAAGAAGCCATGTAAATACCAGACGAATTCATAGCTGAATTCCTCTTTAATCTAGATGCAGGAAAGTGCTTTTGAACTGTGACTCAAAATCTAGAAGCCAAAAAAGAATGTATTGATAAGTTTGCTTACTGTTTTATTTTTCTTATGGCAAAAACACAATAGACAAAATTAACTAACACACTGGAGGAAAATATTTGCAACATATATTGTGAAAGGTTGATATTCCTAATATATTAAGAGCTCTTAAAAATTGAGAGGCGAAGAACCAAATCCCCAACAGAAAAACGGAAAGACTTAAACAGACAATTCACAAAAAGATTATAAACTGGCTTTTAAAATATGGAAAGATGTTCGAACTCATGCATAATTAGATAAGGGCAAATTAACACTGAGATATTTCTCACCCATCAGATTAAAAAAATTTTTAAATATGACAATACATTCTGTTGGTAAGGCTATAGGGAAACAGGCACTCTCCTGCATTGCTGGTGGGAATGCAAACTGATACAACCCATCTAAATGGGAACCTGGTGATATTTAACAAGCCTACATATGCCCTTACTTTTGGACCTAGCAATAGCACTTAAAGGGATTTGCCTTGCTACTCCCCCCAAAATACAAAGATTCTTTGTATAACGTTATTTACTGCTTCATTGTTTGTACAGTTGGCCCTCGACCAACATGAGGTTTAGGGGACCCACTCTCTGTGCAGTCAAAAATTCACATATAACTTTACAGTTGGCCCTTTGTAGCCTTGGTTCTGCATCCACAGGTTCAACCAAATTTGGGTCTTGTAGTACCGTAGTACATATTTAGTAAAAGAAATCCCAGTATCGGTGCAGCCACTATGGAAAACAGAATAGAGGTTCTTCAAAAAACTAAAAATAGGGGCTTCCCTGGTGGCGCAGTGGTTGAGAGCCCGCCTGCCGATGCAGGGGACGCGGGTTCGTGCCCCGGTCCGGGAGGATCCCACATGCCGCTGAGCGGCTGGGCCCGTGAGCCGTGGCTGCTGAGCCTGCGTGTCCGGAGCCTGTGCTCCGCAACGGGAGAGGCCACAACAGTGAGAGGCCCGCGTACCGCAAAAAAATAAGAATAAAAATAGAACTGCTGTATGATTCAGCAATTTCACTCCTGGGTATATATCTGAAGAAAAAGAAAACTCATTCAAAAAGATACATACACCCTAATGTTCATAGTAGCATTATTTACGATAGCCAAGAAGATATGGAAGCAACTTAAGTGTCCATCAACAGATGAATGGATAAAGAAGTTGTAATATATATAAAATACATACTAAAAAAGAATGAAATTGTGCCATTTGCAACAAGATCGATGAACCTAGAGGGTATTAGGCTTAATGAAATACGTCAGACAGAGAGAGACAAATACTGTTTGTTATCACTTACATGTGGAATCTAAAAAATAAAACAAATGAATAAATATAACAAAACAGAAACAGACTCACAGATATAGAGATCAAACTAGTGGTTACCAGTGGAGAGAGGGGAGGAGGGAGGGGCAAGATAGGGATGGGGATTAAGAAGTACAAATTACTATGTAATAAAATAAATAAGCTACAATGATATATTGACAGAACAGGGAATATAGCCAATATTTAATATAATGTTAAATGGTGTATAATCTATAGAAATTTTGAATCACTATCTTTACACCTGAAACTAATATAATATTGTAAATTAACAGTACGTTAATAAAAAGTTCCTCTTTTTTCAGCTTTACTGAGGTATAATTGACAAGTAAAATGGCAAGATATTTAAACTGCAAAATGTGGTGATTTGATATACATATATGTTGTGAAAATATTCCCCTCATTGAATTATTAACACATCCATTAACTCACATATTTACCTTTTATTTTTTGTAAGAACATTTAATTTCTACTTTCTAATATACAATATGAAAAGAATAGTTTTCAATAAATGGTGCTGGGAAAACCGGGCAACCACATGCAAAAGAATGAAATTAGACACCTATCTTACACCATACACAGAAATTAGCTGAAAATGTGTTAAAGACGTAAACGTAAGACCTGACACCATAAAACTAGAAGAAAGCATAGGGGTAAGCTCCTTGATGTGAGTCTTGGCAATGATATTTTTGATTTCACACCAAAAGCAAAGGCAATAAAAGCAAAAAGGCACAGCAAAGAAAACCATCAACAGAACAAAAAGGCAACCTATGGAATGTGAGAAGATATTAGCAAGCTTCATATCAGATAATATCCAAAATAAATAAGGAACTCATATAACTCAGTAGCCAAAAAACACACAAGCTAATTAAAAAATGGACAAAGGACCTATATAGACATTTTTCCGAAGAAGACCTACAAATGGTCAGCATATGAGAAGTTTCAAGGTCCTGAAAAATCAAAGAACAATTGAGGAATTGCCCCAGATCGCACAAGACAAGAGTATAAGCGTCCTCAGTCATTTCTTTTCTGGCTCCACCTCAAGCCCGCTCGTTTCTTGTTTACTCTCTTCCTAAGGAGCTCCAGTTTGTCAAATCTCTAGTAAAGGAGCTCTTTAGGATTGAAAGCATTAGTCTAAGCATGATCTTAAAAGTCTAAAGTGAAATTGCCATCTCTTTTGTTGTAATGTTTGATTCGGATAAGTGGAGACCGAATGTTATAAGATTCCAAGGGAGTCAGATGAAGTCATCTCAGATGGAGGTATTGTCCTTAGATAAGGCAAGGAGGTGATTGCCAAGACCCTGTTGCATCTTCAGCTGCCACATTGTTTCCTGTATCCCACATCAGTAGTTGAGGTGTTATGGATCCTCAGTGCAGAATCTTATATTCATTCTCACTAAACGTTATCTTGCTAGATTTTAGACCATTTGCAGCCTGTTGAGATCTTTTTATATCCTGAAACTGTCATGAAATAGATGAGCCCTTGTGCTATCTGTAAATTTGTTGAGTAAGCCTTCTATACCTTTTCCCAAGTCACAGATTAAAATGTTGAACAAAATTGAGCTCCCTTTAGATTGATATCAATTATTTAAGAAGATACCTTTTCTTTGTCAAAATTATTACTACCCAACTCACACAAAGTATTCTATGTACTCAGTTAACTGTGCTCCATTTTACTTATGGAGCATTGTACAAAAGGAAAATTGTCAAATGAAGTTTGAAGTTTAGATCCTTCTTAGCACAGTTCTATGAATTAGTGTCCCACATTTGTTGTTTGGCTGAGAAAAGCCTCTCATGGCGTGTGGTATCACAGAGGTCAACTGAAGTCTGTTTGAAAGTCTGGCTTCATTTCTGCTCTGGCTTACTTAGGACTGATCACTGAAAAACTGCCAACCTGTCACTCCAAATGGCATACAGAGAAAGCAGAGACACTGACAAGCTAACAAGGTATTTTCTGTCATAACTTCTCTCCACAAACCAAAGGGGTGAGTTGAAGTGGGTGGATCATTTGTAATACAGGCAACTCATGTTGTCCCTAGTCAGGAAAGACAAGCTTTTATTAAGTGGAGTCCTTCAATACTATTTAAATGAACACATTCCATGTTATCAGTACAAAGAAAAGAAGAGATCATTAAACCCACAGTATGTACTGCTCAATGATTTTAATTCATAAGGTTACTCTAGTTAATCTAAAAGTAGCATCTATTATAGGGAGTTTATGAAGACTCTGACCTTATTTGGGGGGATCAAAAAAAAACTCCAGGGCTTCCCTGGTGGCACAGTGGTTGAGAGTCCGCCTGCCGATGCAGGGCACACGGGTTTGTGCTCTGGTCCGGGAGGATCCCACATGCCGCGGAGCGGCTGGGCCCGTGAGCCATGGCCGCTGAGCCTGCGCGTCGCAACGGGAGAGGCCACAGCAGTGAGAGGCCCGCGTACCGCAAAACAAAAAACAAAAAACAAAAAAACCCTCCAGAATATTTCCTGTCCCTTCCAAAGGAAATGGGGAAAGCCAGGTATGTTAATTTCTTTAAAAATATTTAAAATATCTGTTTCCCCCTTGAAGACACATGTGCGGCAATCCACAGCATGTAATTTCAACTGCTGACCACTGTTTTCTCATGTTTAGAGCAATATATTGCTACAGCAGCTCCCATTGTACCCCATATTATTGATACTGGGGACATTTAGAGCTATTTAGGTCTAGTGCTTATACATGTTTTTTGACTTTCTAGCTTGTTAAAAAAAAAACTGTAGTCAAAGAAAATAAACTGAGAAACATACTGATAGCAAATACCATAAAGGGTTAATATTCCTAATGAGTAATGATATACACATTGATTAAAAATGCTTAGACTCCAATGAATCAATGGAAAAAAGACATAAAGACAAAATTCACAAAATAAGAATATAAATAAGTAATAACATTTTAAAGTGTGTAAAGGAAAATAAAATATCTCACAGATTCAGTTTTTACCTATCCTATTAGCAGTTATTTAATGAGTACATCCTTTACTGGTGGGAGCATGAACTGGTAATATCTTTCTGAAGGACAAATTTAATATCATATATCAAATGTTTAAAAATCGGTTATACTGTTGACATAACAATTCTGTTTCTTGTTATCTATTTTATTGAAACAGTATTCTAGGTAAATAAGACAAAATAATGAGAAAACATGATACAAAAAGATCTTAGAAATTACATCATTTATAAATAGGAAAATCCATAAACAAAAGAAATGTTCAGCAATATGGCAATAGTTAAATTATGGTAAATCAGAGTAAATATTATGAAAACTTCTAATTTACAATGTCACTATAAAAAACAGGATACAAATCATATGTATAGAATAGTCTTATTTGTGAAATAATACACATAGAAAGAAAGTAAAAGTTACCTATGGTTGGACTGTATGCTTTTAATTTCCTTTAAACTTTTTAAAAAATATTTATTTGTTTAGGCTGTGCGGGTCTTAGTTGCCCCACGTGGGATCTTCATTGCAGCACGTGGACTCTTAGTTGTGGCATGCATGTGGGATCTAGTTCCCCGACCAGGGATCGAAGCCAGGCCCCCTGCATTGGGAGCGTGGAGTCTTACCCACTGGACCACCAGGGAAGTCCCTAATTTCCTTTTAAAACTTTTTCTGTAAATCAAACTTTGTTCAGTGCGTCTTGTTATATGATCAGAAAAAATATTAATTAAAAATTTTAAACATGTTTATGTCACAATGTGAGAATGTACTTTAATATTTAGGCAATAAGTTTTTCTTAGCATAAGAGTATGTTTTTCATATATTTCAAGATGGTGCCAGGAGATATGGAATACTACTAACTGGACTTGTTTTGAGATACCGTGTGGCTCCTTTTGGGGTCATCAGGAACATGCTGAGCATTGTGATCCTACTGGCAGGCTCCAACCTACCCCAAGTATGTCATCATTCTGTGCTACCATGGAATGGTACCTTCCTCTGTGCTACCATAGCATTTTCATCTCTCTGTTACTAACGAAGACAATACATTATAGTTGTATCATTTCATGCTGAGTGCATCTGCTAAACTATGAATTTCTTAAAGACAACTAGTCACATGTTTTGGTTTTATATGATTCTCATCACTTAGCAGAGGACCTATCATAGGCCCTCAAAAGTAATCCTGAATGAAAAAAATGAATGAATGAATCAAGAGCACCAACTCTATTATTTATTGTAGCAGTTGTAACTCTGGGTAGGGCAACTAACCTCTCCAAGCCACCATCTGCTTCTCCCTAAAAATGCAGTGTACAGAGCCTACCAGAAAGGCCTCATAAGACAGAAGCAAAATCACATGGATGAAGGCTCTTTGTAAACTGTAAATTACTACAAAACTGTAAATTACTACAAAAATATGTCAATATAATATTCACTGATTATGTTCTTCTCCCAAGTGCCTCTACTTTCAGTAGAGACATAAGAGCTTAAGTCATTGACTATTTAACAATGGAAAAATATATGTGAAAGCACTTTAAATATGAAAAGTAACCTCCTACTACTATTAATAATAATAGTTATAACAATAACAACAATAATACTTAATATTAGCAGTAGTATGTTCTACCTTATAAAATAATCTTCCAGTTTCAGGAGTAGTATGAGGCTGAGTCCCCAGAGAGTAATATACTACTTATTTAAAGAAGGAAAAAAACTTTCAAAACATGCTGAAAAACATTTCATTTATTACTCTCTGTTTCTCTAGCATTAATGGTAACCTAGGGCTCTTAAAGATTTTTGTGCCTCCTCAAGTATTCAACTCACTACTAGAAGACTCTTTTCTTTCTTTCTCTTTCTTTCTTTCTTTCTTTCTTTCTTTCTTTCTTTCTTTCTTTCTTTCTTTCTTTCTTTCTTTCTTTCTTTCTTTCTTTTCTTCCTTCCTTCCTTCCTTTGTTTCTTCCTTCCTTCCCTCCTTTCTTTCTTTCTTTCTTTCTTTTCTTTCTTTCTTCCTTCCTTCCTTTATCTTTCTTTCTTTTGTTCTTTCTTTCTTTCTTTCTCCCTTCTTTCCTCTTTCCGTCCTTCCTTCCTTTGTTCCTCCCTCCCTCACTTCCTTCCTCCCTCCTTCTCTCTCTCTCTGTCTTTCTTTCTCTCTCTTTCTCTTTCTTCCTTCCTTCCTTCCTTCCTTCCTTCCTTCCTTCCTTTCTTTCTTTCTTTCTTTCTTTCTTTCTTTCTTTCTTTCTTTCTTTCTTTCTTTCTTTCTTTCTTTCTTTCTTTCTTTCTTTCTTTCTTTCTTTCTTTCTTTCTTCTCCCTCTGTCTCCTCTCCATTGTTTCTGATGACTAGCCAATTGCTATGGAAATATGCTATAAAAATTAAATTGAATGGATATGTTAGGCACACGTCGTATGGTGTCTAGCATTAAGTAACTTTCTCTCTGTGAACCTGATAGTAATACATTTGACTAAGATGAGGCTGCTTTTTAGTTGGGGATGAGGAAGAACTGGTGCTTCATTGTTAAGTGTAAGACACTGATATATGCAACCAGTCATCTTGTTGTTAAATAACAATTGTATAACAATTTAACAATTGTATAACCTTTTCCTTTATTTACCACTTATGGTTAAACTTGACTATTCTTAAAGCTGCAATGACCAAGTTTGGGCAGAATTTTATTTGGCAATTCTTTAGGATAAGAAAAAAGTTTTGCTAAGCAAAATGAAAAGTTTAAACAAAATGACCAGGCACAGTTTTAGCCACTTTCAAAGCAAATAACTAAATACAAACAAGAGTATGAATTTTGTATTCTCTAAGATCATCTTGACAAGAGCCCTACTGGCAACACTTCTATAACATTTAGGTCAAGGTTTGTTAAGCACCAGGAGCTGTACAACTGCATTTGTTTGAAAATATTTTATATTTCCAACTTATTCACTAATCTGCTTAAGTCATCCAAAATGAATCGTACTGATCAATGCAAAAAAAACCTGTGCATTCTAATAGAAAAATGGGCAACACACATAGAATAGGTAATTCTCAAAAGAAGAAATACAAGATTCATTAAACATGACTAGATATTCAGCCCCATTATAATCAAGGGAATGCAAGTAAAAATGAGACACATTTTTGCTTTTCACATTTGCAAAGATATGGTCAAAATAATAATTTCAAAAAGCTGGCAAAAGTTGCACATAGAATTATTTATATTATCAAAAAAAAAACCTGGAAAGTAAATGCTCATCAATAATAGATTGGTAAAGTAAATTACTGTATGTCTATACAATGGGACACTTCATGGCCATTCAAAATGGTGAGATTGATCACTTTTTTGTTGTATTGGGAGTCCTTAAGACTGCTGTTAGGTCCAATGACTTACTGGGACTCAACTGAACCGAGAAAAGCTCCTCTACTCATTTAGTGTTTATTACAGCAAGTCATACAGATTAAAATCAGCAAAGGAAAAAGGTGCATAGAAATCTGGGAGAAACCAGCTACAAGTTTCCAGTTGTACTCTCTTCGTGGAGTCACATGGACAGTTCTTAATCTCCCAGCAATTATATGTGATGACACATTTGAAGTGTTTGCTGACCTAGGGAAGCTCCCCCAAGACTTGGTGTCCAGGGATTTTACTGGGGGTCTGTCACATGGAGCACCCACATGACTAACCTTAGTTGCTCAGTCTCCAGCCCCACAGTGGTCAAACTGCTACAGCATGGCCCAAAGTTCCAGGCATACAAAAACAGGCATTCACCATAAGCCATTATAAATGGGATAGTCGTTAGCATAAACTGTCTGGCACAGCCCAAGATCTCAGGTATATAAAGATGCTCTTATCAGGCAGGAAATTCCATGGTCTCAGAGGCTATATGCTAGGAGCCAGTCAAAGGCCAATCCTAAAGACTTTCCAAATGGGGCAACCCCAGAGCCTGCTGAGTTAACCCTTTACTGCTCATTGTTCATTTCTTTTTCGGTCTGCCAAAATACACCACAACGACACAACACTTTCATCAATAACAGTGATTGACTATGGCAGAAATTGGCTATAATTATTATGGAGGAAGCTGTGTATGTGGTTGGGAGAGAGGGAGGGTGATAGAGGTGGGTCCATACTCCCACAGACATCATCTCATCCTCATTAGATGTGTAGGTATTTGATTTGTAAAAGTTTCCTGGCCCACCCCTATCTGGATGTGGTCACCAAACTTCATTTTTACTTCAATCTAATATATGAAATGTTTTACTTTGTAACTTAGTGCATGTTTGTACTAAACAAATGCAGAACTGAAGCAAAGTTCATGGAAAAATTCCTATAATTATTACATGCAACACCCTCTGATATTTCCCACCCTATCCCAGTCCAGTCTATCCTATATCATTTTTAAAATGCTAGATGAATTTCAACAACTTAATTTCATGATTTACTAATAGATTATAGCTTTCAGTATAAGAAATATTGCTTACCTACTTCTAAATTGTAGACATTCATTTTTTGACATAGTAAGAATTCATGAAATATTACGGATAAAAAAGCAAGTTAGAGAGTAACGTATATACCTTACTGTTCTACGTAAAATATTATAAATATATTTATATATATATATGTGTGCGTGTGTGTGTGTGTGTGTATATACATATATATATATATATATATATAGAGAGAGAGAGAGAGAGAGAGAGAGAGACATGTGCTTAGGAAGTTTTTGATCGAAATGTTAATCAGTGTCATGGAAGTAATTTTTAGTTACTTTGGAAGTAACTCAAGGAAGTGGGATTTTGACTATTACGATCTTTATTCAACTTTTCTGTTTTTTTTGAAATTACTTTTTGGCACCAGCATTTTTTTCTCTACAAAAACTAGAAAGATATTTCTAAAAATAAAAAAAAATCTCAAGATATCAAGATTAAAAGTTTAATAATCCTCATGCATGCAAAACCTGTTTTTACTTGACTGATCAGAGAGAATTGCCAAGATTTAGAATCAGTATCATTTTCCAAATATCTCACACCATTACTTCAGAGAATTTATTGAGGATAGATGAGAAAAAAATTGTCCCTTTTTGTTACCATCAAAACTTTGAAAAAATCTACTCTCTTAGATGATAGTAAATCATTGTTCTTACCATACTGGTAACTATAATTAAAACCTAAATAAAATAATTTGGAATATGATTAAATAAATATATGAAACTAGTAATCTTAAAATAAATACAACTAAAGCGACCTTCTCTTTGTGTTATCTGACAAAGGGAACTTCTTACTAGTCAATAACAATAAACTTTGACAGTAAATTGATAATTTATTACTGTTATGATAACTTCAGAACACTGTAAGATTCTTAATTCATTCAGGTTGTCAGTCATTGGTGTTAAAAAGAAATCAGTCCACTCTTATAGAACCCAAAGAGTAAACTTTCAAATTATAACATTATCATATTTTGGATAATTTAGTGCTGACTACATTATATTACTTGTAAAAAATTGAAACTCATACATGGTTTAAATTGCAATTCTCTATTAGTTTAACTGAAACAAGTCATTTTCCATCAAGAATAGAGCTGTGCATAAGCAAAAGAGCCCATCTACTCTCAAGGCAAACCTGTATCTCAGCAACTTCCATTACTTCCCGTATCTTATCAAGCCAGATCCTGGCCTAGGTGACAAAAATAAAATTGACTGATTAGAGAATTTTCAAGTCTCCCTAAAGAAATGATTCCTGATCCTCTTACAACTGAATTCACACTCCTAGAAAACCACCACTTCCTCTTATTCCCATTGTAAGAGATCTCTGGATTGATAAGGACTTGCCAATGGTACCTTAACTTATATTTGCATAGTTACATTCCACCAAGATTACTTCCTTCTGTGAACACAGTGCAATGGATGAAAAGCCATATTCCTATGTAAAAGTTTCCTCTTCCTTAATTTTCCCACATATTATCCTCTTATGGCTAAAAAACTGTACCTCATTGTTATATCCGGGTCTACCCTCATTTGTGTGGTTTCAAAGGCCAATATTCACTCAGAAAATATTTGAATTTCTCTTCATCTTGTGAAGATCTTCTTTTGTTGTGTAATTAAGGAGGCCTATAGCCAAACAAACGTCTAACTGAATCTCATGGGAATTAATAAGCATGATTTTCCAATGATTTGGGATTAGTGGTAGTTTTTGAAGAATTGGTCTTAAGCTTAATAATGAAAATGTTGGAGTGTAACTGGATTACAATATTAAATGACCCCAGAGAATAAAGACCTCATAATCCCAAGCTATATGCCACTTAAGTGTTATGATAGCTACAGTATAAAATATAAAAATTACATTATAATTGTCATAATAAAATGTGTTGTAGTGAATTAATAACATTAATGTAAAATTTCTTATTTCATCTTTTCACTTAAGATAATATGCCAATATCTAATGGAGCAAATTTCACAGGCTTGTTGGATTACGATGCAATGATTCTAATAACACTATACTATTGTGAAGATAGGTTGTGTAATTTTACCTCAAGCTTACTTTGATGCATTACTCCTCCATTGCTTTTTTAGATATAATATATTGTATACAAAGACAACAAACCTACCACTATATGTGTATGTATTATATAATTCATTCTATAATTCATTCTGAGTATTTAGTGACCTGCTCACAAATCTTCTCAGTTTATGGAGGGAAATTTAATAAACACATGTTTTTAAAACTATAGATTAGCCCTGCCAAAGAAGACTGTCTTCTAAAGTTAATAAAAATCAAAGTTCTGAAAATGATAATAAAGTTATGAGCCATATGCTTGGAACAAATGGATTTTTTTCTCATCTTTGACTCAAGACAAAAATACAAAAAGAGAGAGAGAGGAGGTTTCAGTCACACCGTATTTAATCCAATTTGCTTTGGGTTTAATCTCCAAAACAAGGCCGGTCTACTAATTCCCAATTATAATGGCACATGTAATCAGAATCCTCATTAACAAAGACTGACTATATTGTCTATTAGGAATGAAAATTTGAAATGCAAATTCAGCAAATCAAAACGTTAAATGAGCTCCTATCTAAGATGCTTAGAGCTCCCGCCAGGGCAGACCACGCTGGCCGACACCTGCCCTGGATTTTCCCTCCAGCTGAATGTCTCCTTCAGTTCCAGTCTTTGCCTCCTAATTGACCTGCTTATGATCTCTGCTATAATTAACATATGCTTATTAGTAATGGCTGGTTAAAGGTTTCAACTGCTGCAGTTTACAAAGTTTAATAGAGATGGCATGTCACAGGAAAGAAGAAGCCACTACTCTTTCCCTCACCAGCAAAGTCACAATGGTGAGAGTGTGTGTGGTAGAAATTACATGATTTTTCACACTGTCACATGTATGGAAATTGTTACTGATTGATACTGGAAGTCAAGACATACATGACTCCAGGCTTCATATACACTGAGAAAGATACAAATACTTGGTGAGTCCTTTTCTCCTTTAAGCAAGTAATTTCTAATTTGGATTTAGAACGAAGAGAAAGTGAGAAAACTTCTCTAACTGGATGAATGGCTAATGGCCTTGGGTTTATTTTGAATTAGCAATCAGAACATTTTTCTTCAGAGTAATCTCATACAATGGAATGGGAAATTTTGCACCTGACAAAAATCTTACCTAAGGCTTAATAGGGTGATGATGCTTTTAAAAGATTATGTTCAGAGTTTATATTTGGTCACCAAACATCCTTTCTTAGTTTCTAGCTAACACCACCAGACTTAAGAGGCTGGAATGTAGCTTCCTTTTTTACTTCTAGTCCTGTAATTTGCTGGAAGAGAGTTTCCATTTACTCTGAAGTTGTTTTCTTTTATTCAGAATATTTGACCAAATGTAAATCTCAATTTTCACATTCTCTCATTGATTAAGAAGTAGTAATTTGACTATTTCTAACCCAAGGGGCAATGATACCTTGATTATATACCTTGGCGCTGGTTGATCAAATTCATTCTTAAATCACTGTCTCTAGTGATCATCTCTACCTTTAACAGGAGGTAAAAGTCTTTGTCCTGAGTCTTAGGAGGCCTTGGGCTGTCACTCATTGACAAAAGGATCTTAGACAAATGCATTAGTTTTCTATAGCTGGGCAACAAAATATTACAAACCCAGCAGTTTAAAACAACATCCATGTGTTAGCATCCAGTGTTGTAGGGCAAAAGTCTGAGCATGGTATAACTGGATTCTCTGCTCAAGATCTCACTGGGCTGTCACCAAGGTGTCAGCCAGGATGGCAGTTCTCCTCTGGGGCCTGGGGTTCTCTTCTAAGTTTCCTGGTTGTAGGCAGAATACACTTCCTTTTAGCTGGGGGATTGAGGCTCCTGTTTCCTTGCCGGCTGTCAGTCAGGCCTTCTCTCAGCTGCTAGAGGCTGCCCACATCCCTTGCCACATGGCCTCCTCAGTCTTTACACTAGCAACATCTCATTGAATCCTTCTCCTTCAAATCTCGACTTCTGTTTTTGCAATCAGTGAAAGAAAACTCTCCATTTAAAGAGCTTATGTGACTGGGTTACATTCACCCAGATAATCTCTCTATTCTAAGGTCAACTGAGCTACATCATGTAGCCTAATCATGAAGTAAAACCCCTCCTAGGGGTTTATGGGGATTATGCAAGATGGTACATCAAGGAGGTGAGAAACCTTGCAATTCTGTCCACCACCGCAGGCCACTTAGTTTCTTTTGGCCTCACTTTCCTAATGCAAGTGAGGAGACTAGATTAGACAATCTCTAGCTCCTTTTCCCCATATCTCCAAATTTCCAGGGCCAAATGATTACAAACTCGTGATTCATAGACACAAACCACCAATTAATTGCTATACACCCAGTTGGATTGTTTTATTTGATTGGTCAGTTGGTTTTTGCTTAAATGATGATAGAATAACTCCCATTACTAGGATTTCTAGGTAAAATAAAAGATACACGTGGTCTCCAAGTTTAATAAACAACGAAATAGCCTTGGAGACAAAATAAAAAATTGTATACAGAGGGCAATTATGAGGTGAATAATGTGCTTGTTCAGAGATGAAAGCTCAATATTGGCTAGTGGTAAAGAAAATGTTGCCTTGGACAGCTACATGTAAAAAAATAAAATTAGAACATTCTCTAACACCATACACAAAATAAACTCAAAACAGATTAAAGACCTAAATGTAAGACCAGATACGATAAAACTCAGAGGAAAACATAGGCAGAAACTCTTTGACATAAATCGCAGCAATATCTTTTTCAATACACCTCCCAGAGTAATGGAAATAAAAACAAAAATAAACAAAAGGGACCTAATTAAACTCAAAAGCTTTTGCACAGCAAAGGAAACCATAAACAAAATGAAAAGACAGCCCAAAGAATGGGAGAAAATATTTGCAAACGATGCAACTGACAAATTAGTCTCCAAAATTTACAAACAGCTCATGCAACTCAATATCACAGAAACGAACAAGCCCATCAAAAAATGGACAGAAGACCTAAAGAGACATTTCTCTAAAGAAGACATACAGATGGCCAAGAGGCACATGAAAAGATGCTCAACATCGCTAATTATTAGAGAAATTCAAATCAAAACTACAATGAGATATCACTTTACACCAGTCAGAATGGTCATCATCAAAAAATCTGCAAACAATAAATGCTGGAGAAGGTGTGGAGAGAAGGGAACCCTCCTACGCTGTTGGTGGGAATGTAAATTGGTACAGCCACTATGGAGAACAGTATAGAGGTTCCTTAAAAAACTAAAAATAGAGTTACCATATGATCCAGCAATCCCACTCCTGGGCATATATCCGGAGAAAAACATGGTTCGAAAGGACACATGCACCCCAACGTTCATTGCAGCACTGTTTACAATAGTCAGGACATGGAAGCAACCTAAGTGTCCATCGACAGTTGAATGGGTAAAGAAGATGTAGTACATACATACAATGGAATATTACTCAGCCATAAAAAGAAGGAAATAATGCCATTTGCAGCAACATGGATGGACCTGGAGATTATCATACTAAGTGAAGTAAGTCAGACAGAGAAACACAAATATCATAAGATATCGCTTATGTGTGGAATCTTAAAAAAATGATACAAATGAACTTATTTACAAAACAGAAACAGACTCACAGACTTAGAGAACGAATTTATGGTTACCGGGGGGAAGAGTGAGAGGGAGGGATAGATTGGGAGTTTGGGATTGGCATGTATACACTGCTATATTTCATATGAAATGCCTTTCCATCAAAACAAAAATGTTGCTCGAACATTTTATTTTTCACCTTATTCTGTCAATAGCACAGGGTTCTAACAAGATGATGCCCATGGATTTTTTATGAAGTTCTCATCCCAGAGTTTTTATGATATATTTCAAAATTTATTAAACTTCCTAACAAAAATCCATCTGTTCAAAAACTAGGTTAAGAGAACTTTCTTCTCTACACTTGCTTAACCCTAAGTAAAGCAGTCACATTTTAATACATCTGGTGTTCTGAGGAACAAGTCTGACTTCCAAATACCACTTCACCACTTCAGAAACACTCATGCATTCCTTTGCATTATTAAATTATTTTTCACACAGGCACATTCTTCTGCTTTGGAGCAGTATTCATAGCTTCAGCAGTGCTCAACACCATCTTCCCATACTGGGGGGAAGTGTGTGTATTAATAGCCCAGTCAGGTATTTGTATGCATCTAATTTTAAAACCGTAAAGAAAATAAGAAAGGAGAAAACATAATTCCTTTTTCTTCTTTCTAGGCTCTGGGATTAAATTTAAAAAATGAAAGTACTAAACATTTTGAAAAGTGTTTCTTTGCTTGGTGATGAATTACTTGAAATAATGTGTTAATTTAAGAAAAGGGCATTGTAACTTTATCCTTTTGAGAGTATTAATCTTTCAAAAAAAGCTACATTTTGGGCATACAAAAGCAAGAGGTAAAAGCATATATTCTTCCTTTGTAATGGGAATATGAATTTTGTCTTTTCCAGCTTAAATAATGAACAAAAACCCTTTGGTCAAAGATACTTTTGCAATGAACTTCATTGAAAGTATGTTTGAGGTGGGCTTTATATATATAAAACAACACTCTTAGGGACTGAAAATTTATCACTGATCACATATACTGGTCTCTAAAAACATCAAAAGCCCAGGTGAGCATTTCGGTTCCTTAAGTTTAATCTCTGCGTATTTAAAGTTAATTATATATATGCAAACATTCCTTTTATAAACAGCCCACTTTTCCTTCCTCTCAACATGTGATTCTTTGCTCCACTTGAAATTTAGTTTTATTCTCTTGACATTCAATTGCTATGCATAGGAGTCTGCAGTAGAACTGGGGGTTGGGTAACAAAAATTTTTACCTTAAAATGGCTATATTCTACTTTCAGTGAAATTATTCCACACATCTCCACAATCAAATTTATATATTGGCTTTTTCTTCTTTGACTGCAATTGGTAAAATATTTGGAACCTAGTTGTACAGACCAAGCCACACTTGGATAATACTAGATTTTAAGCTCCTCTGTAAAATAAGGTATTATCCATTTGAGAGACTGTAAAGCTGTGTGCATTTCCATTTTTGAAAAAAAATTGCACTCCTCGGAGTCTCCATGTTGGAGAGTGAAGCTCTAATTCTAAAGCACTAAATTCTGAATTTCATAGTCTCTGGATTCAGATGGCTATATGACTAAGGAAAACATACTTAACCTAAGACATAATTTTTTCACTTGTAAAATAGAGATAATTAAATAACTATAATTATCTATTGCTACTGCATCACTATTGCTACTGCTATGGCTGAATTAAACTGGTTTGTGATTTCAAAATATATTAATTTTAGTGTTTTTTAAAAAACAGTTCAGATAGTCAATATTATGTGTAACTTACCAGCTCCAAGAAACATTACTGTACTCTGAAAATTGAGGATTAAATGGATAATATGAGCAAAGGGATCAAGATTTGCCTGGAGCAGAACTCAAGAAGTGCTAGCCATTTTTCTTCTTGGAATCACCAGGTGATACCTACCACCCACCCGGAGTTAATCACTATCAAAATTTGGAAGTACTTCTTTGCAGTCGATTTTCTGTACATAATTGGGTGTGCATTTTATGTTTATTCTATCATTCCATGATGAGTCATGCACAATAAAACTATTAAAAGGTAAGAATAGCTTTTGGATGCAAAATAGAAACAGTAGGTGTAGTTTTTTGGGTTTTTTAAATTTTTATTTATTTATTTTTGGCTGCTCTGGGTCTTCGTTGCTGCGTGCAGGCTTTCTCTAGTTGCGGCGAGCGGGGGCTACTCTTCGTTGGGGTGTGCGGAATTCTCATTGCAGTGGCTTCTCTTGTTGCGGAGCACAGGCTCTAGGCACGCGGGTTCAGTAGTTGTGGCACGCAGGCTCTAGAGCGCAGACTCAGTAGTTGTGGCACACGGGCTTAGCTGCTCCGTGGCATGTGGGATATTCCCGGACCAGGGCTTGAACCCGTGTCCCCTGCATTGGCAGGCGGATTCTTAACCACTGCACCAACAGGGAAGCCCCATTAAGTGTAGTTGACAAGAGTATATATTACTTATGTCTCTGTGTTCATCTTTCTTACAATTTATCTGTCTTCCTCTCTTTTGCTTTAGCATCTCTAATGCTTATTGCCAAACTTCACTCTCTTTCCACTTCTTCCTCTTCCACTGCCACTAGGCTCTCCTCCAGGCTACTGTCATCTCTCACTTCGTATACACAAACAGCCTCCATACTGATATTTCAATACCCATTTCTTCCCTTCTCTAATTCATTTTTCAAGAAAACACACAAACCTCCCCTTTTCTTAAGAGTATTCTACTATTGAATTATCAAGTGGCAGAGAGAGAGACAGTGGGAGAGAAAAGAGAGAAAGAAGAGGGAGGAGGAGAGAAGAAGGAGAAGGAAAAGAAGAAGAAAGGGAATTCAGCTTTAATAAACACCCGGATTCTTACAGTCAAACACTTTCAGCATTTTGAGTTCTGTTATGTTGGAAAATAAACAATTTATTTGTGGGGGGGGGGGGTCATTGTAATCTTTTTAGTTCTTACAGATGTTGAATATCTTAATTTGGTGCTGTCTCAAAGCCTTCCTGAAGATTTTGGGATGGAGACTCACATCTTCAGCACACCCAGCCACTGCCACTGGATGGTCCCTCAGAGTAGGTTGTTGCCAAGCTCTCTTCTTTTCAGTGGTGCCTTAGGAGCACACTTTCAGATTAAACTCGGGAGCCTGCTCTGTTTCTGCCTCTACCCCTCAGCCCAGAAGGGGTGGATGGGGCACTGTTGGGAAGGGAAGTCCCTAGCCAAAGGCATGATCTATCTCAGGACTTTGGCTTGTGTTCACTCCTCTTATCTGGGTGTGACAACATTTCTGACATGAGGTCAGTGCAGCCAGAGAAAATGTACTCTATATCCGGGTGCCCCAAAGTTAAGCTGCAAATATTTTCTTTGCTTAAGGTTTATGCAGCTCATATTAGTCCCCATCAGATACTTCTCTAGCTCACCTTAACAAATAAAATGCTTAAAACTCAAAACCAAACTTGATCATCATGACAATATTGCTTATATATTTGGTCTAGAGGCTTCAACTGATTTTGACAATAGTCTGATAACCACCTAACACAGTGCTTCTCAACTTTGGCTGTATAATACAAGCACTTGGGGGACTTCAGGAGCTCTTGATACCTGGGTCTCTCCCCTAGAGGTTCTGATGTAATTGGTCCAGGATGAGGAATTATAAAATCTCCCCAGGTGATTCTAATTGCATTCAAGGTTGAGATCCACTGATATAAAGACAGTCTAAATATATGTACACTTTGTTTTTTTGATATTGAGCTGCATGAGCTGCTTGTAAATTTTGGAGAGTAATCCTTCGTCAGCTGCTTCTTTTGCAAATATTTTCTCCCATTCTGAGAGTTGTCTTTTTGTCTTGTTTATGGTTTCCTTTGCTGTGCAAAAGCTTTTAAGTTTCATTAAGTCACATTTGTTTATTTTTGGTTTTATTTCCATTTCTCTAGGAGGTGGGTCAAAAAGGATCTTGCTGTGATTTATGTCATAGAGTGTTCTGCCTATATTTTCCTCTAAGAGTTTTATAATGTCTGGCCTTACATTTAGGTCTTTAATCCATTTTGAGTTTATTTTTGTGTATGCTGTTAGGGAGTGCTCTAATTTCATTCTTTTACATGTAGCTGTCCAGTTTTCCCAGAACCACTTATTGAAGAGGCTGTCTTTTCTCCATTGTATATTCTTGCCACTTTTATCAAAAATAAGGTGACCATATGTGCATGGGTTTATCTCTGGGCTTTCTATGTTGTTCCATTGATCTATATTTCTGTTTTTGTGCCAGTACCATACTGTCTTGATTACTGTAGCTTTCTAGGATAGTCTGAAGTCCAGGAACCTGATTCCTCCAGCTCCGTTTTTCTTTCTCAAGGTTGCTTTGGCTATTCGAGGTCTTTTGTGTTTCCACACACATTGTGAAATATTTTGTTGTAGTTCTGTGAAAAATGCCATTGGTAGTTTGATACAGATTGCATTGAATCTGTAGATTGCTTTGTGTAGTATAGTCATTTTCACAATGTTGATTCTTCCAATCCAAGAACATGGTATATCTCTCCATCTGTTTGTATCATCTTTAATTTCTTTCATCAGTGTCTTATAGTTTTCTGCATACAGGTCTTTTGTCTCCTTAGGTAGGTTTATTCCTAGGTTGCAATGGTAAATGGGAGTGTTTCCTTAACTTTTCTTTCAGATTTTTCATCATTAATATATAGGAATGCAAGAGATTTCTGTGTATTAATTTTGTATCCTGCTACTTTACCAAATTCATTGATGAGCTCTCATAGTTTTCTGGTAGCATCTTTAGGATTCTCTATGTGTAGTATCATGTCATCTGCAAACAGTGACAGCTTTACTTCTTCTTTTCTGATTTGGATTCCTTTTATTTCTTTTTCTTCTCTGATTGAAGAACCCAATCTAAAAATGGGCAGAAGACCTAAAAAGACATTTCTCCAAAGAAGATATACAGATTGCCAACAAACACATGAAAGGATGCTCAACATCACTAATCATTAGAGAAATGCAAATCAAAACTACAGTGAGGTATCACCTCATACCAGTCAGAATGGCCATCATCAAAAACTCTACAAACAATAAATGCTGGAGAGGGTGTGGAGAAAAGGGAACCCTCTTGCACTGTTGGTGAGAATGTACATTGATACAGCCACTATGCAGAACAGTATGGAGGTCCCTTAAAAAACTAAAAATAGAACTACCATACGACCCAGTAATCCCACTACTGGGCATATACCCTGAAAAACACATAATTCAAAAAGAGTCATGTACCACAATGTTCACTGCAGCTCTATTTACAATAGCCAGGACATGGAAGCAAGCTAAGTGTCCATCGACAGATGAATGGATAAAGAAGATGTGGCACATATATACAATGGAATATTACTCAGCCATAAAAAGAAACAAAATTGAATTATTTGTAGTGAGGTGGATGGACCTAGAGTCTGTCATACAGAGTGAAGTAAGTCAGAAACAGAAAAACAAATACCATATGCTAACACATATATATGGAATATAAAAAAAAATGGTCATGAAGAACCTAGGGGCAAGATGGGAATAAAGATGCAGACCTACTAGAGAATGGACTTGAGGATACGGGGAGGGGGTAGGGTAAGCTGGGACGAAGTGAGAGAGTGGCATGGACATATATACACTACCAAACGTAAAATAGATAGCTAGTGGGAAGCAGCCACATAGCACAGGGAGATCAGCTCCTTGCTTTGTGTCCACCTAGAGGGATTGGATAGGGAGGGTGGGAGGGAGATGCAAGAGGGAGGAGATACAGGGATATATGTATATGTATAGCTGATTCACTTTGTTATAAAGCAGAAACTAGCACACCATTGTAAAGCAATTATGCTCCAGTACAGATGTTAAAAATAAATAAATATATGGATAATGAAACCAGAGGTGGCCAAACTCAAAGAGATTTTCTATGGCTTTTCTCCTGCTATCCTGACCCACACCACTGACCGCCTGAACTTCAGCCACTCTGGACTTCCCTCGGTTCCTCTCATTTTCCTCGCTCTTCTCATTTCAACCCCTTTGCACAGGCTGGTCCTTGTACCTGCGTCAGCAGACCCTTTTCTGCCCACATCAATGCCTAGTTCATGTCCATTCAGCTTTTAGATCTCATTCCAATTGTAATTTCCTTGAGAAAATCTTGTTTGATCTGCCACACACCATGTGTGCCCTATCATAGCCATGTCATATACAGCAAGTTCATCTTATTTATTACATGCTTCCCACTGGAGAGACAGGAGAACCAAGAAACTTAGCACCTGCACCTTGACCACAGACTGTTTGGGTCCAAGTCCTGGCACATCACATCCTGGCTGTTGGATTTGGACAAGTTATTTAACTTTCCTGGGCCTCAGTTCCCACATCTATAAAATGGAGATAACAGCTGTATTCACTTCATAAAGTTGGTAAGAGAATGACATGAGGTAATATACAGAGAATACGTAGAATAGTGGCTCCCACACAATAAGTACTATGGAGTATTCCTGTTTAATGTTAGAGTTAAATGTCTGTTTCTCTCACTAGAATGTGGGCTCCATGAAGGCAAGCCCACCCATGTCTAGTTTTTTCTTTTCTCTACTTTGTTTCTAATGCTATGTATGTATTAGCAATACAAAAAATGAGTATTGAATAAATGAATGAATGAAAATGGAAATATGTTGATTAGAGACATGTTGTACAGAGAATTTCTCATGACACTGTCTTGTAAACATTCTCTCATCTTTCAGTGTTGTCTAAGTGTATGAGTTTTAAAGCCTGGATAATTGCAAATGAATAATTGTCCATTAAGTGGGTTGTTTCTAAGTTTTAATACAGGTTCCAACATACAATAAAGTGATTTTTTGTTTACTATGTGTTCGCTTGAAGAGCCAACAGTTAGAATGAAATAAATGGTTGAAGGTTTAATTGTAGAATTGTGTGGCTTATATAATTCAAAAACTGGATAATTGGGTCTTGGTTAAACAGGAATTAATGGTACCTTGTTAGTGTGTAAGAAACATTAAATAATAATAACGCCAGTATAAAGTTTGGTATTTCTTTTATATTTCGTAAAACTAATAAACCATTGAACATCTACCTGAGGGCTACTGCCCCTTAACTTTTAATTTAAATTGATTTTATGTTTAATTTATGACTGTTCAAAAATATTAGGAAATGTGAAAGAGAAATACAACCTCATAAATCAATGTGTTCTGGATTGCCAGTTTAATTTCTGTATTGATTTAGTGCCCAGCCTGGTGGTATCTACAGGAAGGCAGAAAACATAGAGTCATCACTGGATAAAGGGTCAGGCAGATAATACAAGAGTCATAGCCAGAAAACTTCCTCTGATTAATCTCTATGGTAGGGGAAATAAGCACATTGGTAAACTAGAGTTTAGATTTTGGCTTGCACCTCATTTTTATAGCTTCTTATATTAATAGAATCTTTGGCCTTCATTATGGCTGATAGCATATGAGAGTGAGTAGTATATTTGGTCTCCTGATTTAAAAAAAATGTAACACCTATGAATTTCAAACATTTTTATGTAATGCAAAATATTATGCTTTCTAATTATAAAGTAGAAATTCAATTTAATGGCCACTAGATTTGGGAATTGTCATTACACTTCATATATATATTAAACAAATATAAATATATATTAAATATACATATTTAAAGGTATTAAAAAGAGTCATTTTTATTGGTGGCATAAGTAACCTTACTGCATTCTATGTATCCCTGTAAGTCAGATTTAAAATAGTTTTTGGATAAAAAGTTCTTTTTGGAAAGGGTAACATAAACAAACACTCTAATAAATAGCACAAATTTTGGAATCAGAATGATTGGATTTCTCTCTTGGCACCACTATTTAATAGTTGGATGATCTTGGTTAAGTTATGAAGTAAGATAATGCACATAAAGCACTTCTCATCATACCAGGCATATAGTAAGTGTTCAATAAATGTTAGCTCTATTCACATAATAGTGAGAGCAGCAACAGCAGTAACAACGATAATGATAATAATAATAGTACATTGTGAAATAAGATTATTTCAAACTTTTATAAATAATATCATTTATTTTTAAATTTCACTTTATTTTTTTATTCCTTTTAAGTTTCAAATACTTATTATGTGTCTATACATGTTTTTAAGCATTTTCCATGTATAGTTTATTTAATTGTCACAAAAACCAAAGAGGGGAAAACGAATATGTGAGGGGATGGATGTGTTAATTAACTTGATGGGGGGAGTCCTTTCCCAACATATACGTATATCAAATCATCACGTTGTACACTTTAAATATCTTACAATTTTGTTTGTCAGTTATACCTCAGTAAAGCTGAAAAAAAGAATTCTTACACCTTTATAAGTAAAGCATTAATATTCCTTAGGATCAGATAGAAGACCCTCGAAGTTCTGGGCCCTATTAATTTTTCTACCTTCATCTCCCATCACTTTCTGCCCCTCTCCATGCCACACCTCCATTTCGTTCACAGAATGGATCATTTGCTAGCTTTCAAGGCATAAAGGATCACACTCTTCTCTGTGTCTATCATACTTTTACACTTCACCATTAAATCAACAAAGATTGGGAGCTCTCCGGCGGTCCAGTGGTTAGGACTCCAGGTTTCACAGTTGAGGGCGCGAGTTCAATCCCTGGTCTGGGAACTAAGATCCCACAAGCCATGTGGCGTGGCCAAAAAATTAATAATAATAATACATCAACGAAGATTTATCAAGTGCCAACTGTATATTCGATACTGGGTGAGGTTCCCAGAACGTGGTTTTGAGCCTGGATGATTCATTCACTCATTTGACGTCCATCTATCCATCCATCAACCATTGCTCCATTCTTTCAGTTACTCAATATCCATTGATTAGTGTCAACTATGAGTTGGTATGTTAGTTTTCTATTGCTACATAACAAATTTCCACAAACTTCTCAGCTTAAAACAACCATTTATTGGTTCATAGTTCTGGAGGACAGAAGTCTGGGCATGACCTGACTGGGTTCTCTGCTCAGACTCAGCAAGCCAAAATCAAGGTGTTGGCAGAACAAAGTCTCTTTCTGGAACCTCTGGGGAAAAATCCACTCCCAAATTCATTCTTGTTGTTGGCAGAATTCGTTTTCATTGTAGGACTACGGTCTCGGCATATTTCCTGGCTGTCCATTTGCAGCTGCTCTTAGGTCCTAGGGATTGCCTATGTTCCTTGGCATGGCCCCCTCCAACTTTAAGCAAGCAAAGACACGTGAAATCATTCTTGTGCTTTGAATCTCTGACTTCCCCTTCTGCAGCCAGCCAGAGAAAACTCTCTGCTTTTTAAGGGCTCTTGTGATTAGGTCAGATCTGGATAACCTCTCTTTCTTAAGTGCAGTTGTGCCATATAACGTAGCCAAATCACAGAAGTAAAATCCATCAGATTCACAGTCCCAGGGCTTATGAAAGGCATGGACACAGCGGGATGGGGAGGGAGGCAGGAACGCGTGACTCTTGGAGCACATCTGGGCGTCGTATTGTCTAATTCCATCTGAATTTATATGGCTCATTTTTCATGTCGCTGTTTTGTTTTACCACGTGTTCCTCACTTCACTGTAGTATCATATTATGTATATTTCAAACAAATAAAAGTGTACCATGGACATTTTAGAAAAGTTTTTCTGATATTATGAAGTAGAATGAATTGTAGGAGGAGTTGTTTCTGTGAATGGGAAAACCAGTTGAAAGCTTAGGAGATGGGAAAGATGATGTGGGTCTGAGCTAGGGTAATACCAGTATGAACAGAGAAGAACAGAAGGCAAGAGATGTTAAGGAGAAATAGTCAATCGTACTTGATTACCAGTTGGACCAGGGGCTGGTAATCTGACACCCAGATTTCTGGTCTCAATAACTGGATAAGTGATGAGGCCTCTCTGTGATGATAAAGAATACAGGAGAGAAATAATTCTGGAGAGGAAGGAGAGGAATTCTTTCTTTTTTAAGAAGTATTTTCCATTATAGGTTATTACAAGATATTGAATACAGTTCCCTGTGCTATGCAGTAGGTCCTTGTTGTTTATCTATTTTATATATAGTACTTTGTATGTATCTGCTAATCCCAAACTCCTAATTTATCCCTTCCCCCCATTTCCCCTTTGGTAACCATAAATTTGTTTTCTATGTCTGTGAGTCTGTTTCTGGTTTGTAAATAACTTCATTTGTATCATATTTTAGATTCCACATGGAAGTCATATCATATGATATTTGTCTTACTCTGTCTGACTTACTTCACTTATATGATAATCTCTAGCTGCATCCACGTTGCTGCAAATGGCATTATTTAATTCTTTTTTTATGTTTGAGCAATATTCCATTGCATGTATATATACGTGTATATATAGACATACATATATATATTTATATACCACACCTTCTTTATCCATTCATCTGTCAATGGACATTTAGCTTGCATCCATGTCCTGGCTATTGTACATAGTATTGCTGTGAACACTGGGGTGCATTATCTTTTTGAATTATAGTTTTCTCCAGATATATGCCCAGAAGTGGGATTGCTGGATCATACGGTAACTCTACTTTAGGAGAGGAATGATTTCTAATTCAATTTGGGGCCATCTGAGTTTGAGTTGCCCATAGCACATTGTCTTGGAGATGCCAGCAGATATTTAGATAGATGGGTCCCAGCAGAAAAGTCTGAGATTCACAGATCAGAGGTAATGGAAACCATAGGAAGGATGGACATGTCTCATGGTAAATATTTAGAACAAGAAGAGAAGTGGGCCTAGAACAGAACACTGGGATACTTTAGAACTTCAAGTATTAGCAGTAGAAGGAGGGGGACAACAAAGGGGAAAATGTGTAGAAGGAAATCTCCTGGATAAACCCTAGGGAGGAAAGAATTTAAAGAGGAAAGAGATTATCACCTTTATCAAATCAGCAGAGGAGGATGATGACAAATAATAATCATATTTATTGAGTGCCTGAAAAGTATAAGATATTTTGCTGTCATATTAAAAACAAATTATTAACTTACAATGTCACCTAACGGTAGATAATAACATTCCTGCTTTACATATGAATAAACTAAAACCTAAGCAACTGGTATAGGTTAGAGATAACCACAGACCCAAGCTCTGCTAGGATTTACACTCAGAAGTCCGACATTGAAACACAATCTTTTTAACATACTTTACTGCCTGCTTACTGTTAAGTCAAATAAGGGCTAAAAAGAGTGTATTTCACTGACAACTGCAAGATCACTTTTCAACTAAGAAAGGTGATTTTTGTATTGGCCCAGTGCCAACATAGTTGTGTGTCTGCTTTGGGGGGTGCTTCAAACATCAGGACACTAGTATGGCTGAAACACAAATGAGAGGTAAATAATTGGACGATATGAGCTGTCTTTTGCAGGAGTTTAGCTGTAAAGGGAGTGTGAGAGGTAGTCAAGAAAGGAGGGGACAACATTAAGAGAAAGTCATTATGTTTTAATTCTTATTATTGGTGAAGTTGTATTTTTATTACAAGTTAACACATTATGCTAAGATCCTATGTTTTGAGGAAAGCCTGAAAGCTCTGGGCTTATACACACCTAATGCTAGGTCAGCACTATCCCTGCGTGGCCTTTCCCAGGTCCTTTAAGCCTCTACTGTCTCCTCTGTGGTAGGAGTGGTAACACTTAACGTGAAGAGCTCCCAGAGATGTAAGAAGCTAATTTAGGTGAAGCGCCAAACAGTGCTCATAATTACTTTGGTGTCCACCTGGCTATAAACATGTAGAGAGTGGTATTATCTATTTAGTTATTTATTTATTTTTAAAATTTTTATTGGAGCATAGTTGCTTTACAATGTTGTGTTAGTTTCTACTGTACAGCAAAGTGAATCAGCCATACGTATACATATATCCCCTCTTTTTTGGATTTCCCTTCCATTTAGGTCACCACAGAGCATCGAGTAGAGTTCCCTGTGCTATACAGTAGGTTCTCATTAGTTACTTATTTTATACATAGTAGTATTTATATGTCAATCCCAATCTCCCAATTCCTCCCACCACCCCCTTCCCCCTTGGTATCCATATGTTTGTTCTCTATGTCTGTGTGAGAGTGGTATTATTTATTTTTGTGTTCCTAAAGTCGAAAACAGAACAGGTACTCAGTGAATGAATGAAGGAAGGAATTATACATGGCAAATATCTGTTTATGTACTTACATCTCTTCTTTTGCTGTGGAGGATGATGATGTCTTCTCCTCCTCAAAACTGTTTACTCAAGTCTTATACTGCTGAGCACAGCATCTGAACTCATAAAGTTTCCTTGATTGACTTAATGGAAAGCTAGGAGTCAGATTAATGTCAAAGATTGAGTATTAATCATATGTAATGGGTTTATCATTGTGCCAGGAATTAGTTATTTAGGCTAAAAATAGATGAAATAGATACCCAGAATATAATAATGGGTCCTCGTTAAGATGTAATAGTTTTCAGTTGATGATATAAACATGTAAACAGAGAGGGAGAGAGCTACCATTATTGATTGTTTTCCTATTGTTGGCTTTATACATAGAAATTTAGCTGAAAGTATATCTTTATGGTCATGATCAAATCAGGAGCAGGCTGTGTACTTGGAAGTTCTAATTTAATCCATCCACATAAGCAGCAGCTATGGGATGCCCAGTGCAACCTGCCCATACCACATATGGGGTCCAATTATTGAGCCACAGGGAATTAGAATCATCAAACCTTAGGGTCAAGTTCAATTAAACTGCACATAGGAAGATATGGCTGACTTTGCAAAGGCTAGACAAGATGAAAAATGGTAGAATAATTCTCAGACCTAATGCCACACATGTACACACAGATCTACAGTCTTGTTCATAGCGGCATCTTTGAAAATTGAGGACAACATGCAAATATAACTAAAACTGATGCTTCTGAAAACCTCCTTTGGATTTTCATTTTTCAATTTTATTTTTTGCTTACCTATAAAGGAATGTAATTCTTTGTTGATTTGCTAGTACCTACTGTTTAAATTGCTCAATAGTTACTTGTCAAAGTACCCCATCCTGGAACTTTTTGGATCTTCCCTTTCTTTCACTCCTACATCCAATTAAGAATCAGGTCTTTTTACTTGAATCTCTTGAAGATTTTTTACATCTGTCTCTGGGTGGTCTTTTGGTACAGTTTCAAGGTCAGTTCTCTGTCACAGTATTCCCAGCACTTGGCATACCCCTCAGCTCCTAGTTGGCGCCCAGTACATGTCTGCTTAAGGTATGGACCACCTCTTCCTCTCTATTTTTTTTGCTACTGCCTTCAAGCTTATCATAGCTTGTTTAGATCAGTGCAATAATCTAACTACTTTTTCTGTCTCTAGTCTTGCCTCAGCTAGCTTATCTTTCTAATTGAAGCCAGAGTAGTCCCCTTACAATGCTAATTTGAGCCTGTCATCTTTAACAGGACCTCTTAAGAATCCTGTACAGGATTAAAATCCTTCAACAGATTCCCATAACCTATAGGAGAAAATCTGAACTTTACAGAAAACATTTAAGTTCCTCCATGACTGAGTCCTCGGCCATTTCTGTTCATTGCTTATCCCGTCTTTGTTTTCCTTTCTTCCTTGCTGCCCTCCTCCATCTCATCCAGAATCCTGAGTTTCAGCCACACTGAAGGAATTGAAGTTCTAGGATTTACCATGGTTTCCATGTCCCACATCCTTTTATTTTTGCTACTTCATCTTCCTGGACCTCATGGCCCTTACTGGTCAGCCTAAAGACCATTTGTCCACTTCTCAAAAGCTTAAATCTCTTTTCTCCTTTGAAGGAAATCCTGATCTTCAATCCCCAGGAAAATATACACATCCTGTATATCTTGTTTAGTACATCTTGTTTTATCAGGGTACTTATTAATTTCTTCTCTGTTTTTATTAATTTTTTACTTGCTTATATTAAATGTTTTACTTGTTTACATTCCGCTTCCCCTTACTACACTCTAAATCTTGTGGCCAGAGTTCCAGTCGAACTCATTTTTGCATTTGTAGCGCCTAATATAGAACCTAGGTATATAGGAGACATTCAATACATATGTATTAAATGACTGAAAAGTTTATTGTTACTTTTGCTAGGCTGTGGCTATTTTGTTGAGCTTTAAGCTTGCAAGCAGAAATCATGCCTTATGCCATTTGAAAATCCTCAGACATAGCATTATTATTGCACACAGTGGGTGCTTAATAGTATTCATCACTGATGATGCTGTTAATATTGATTTTCTATAAACTCTAGAAAATGTGACATGCTCATTTTCCAAAAAGGCAAGTTCGGTTCCGGATGAGGATTAACAATCTTATGATCCACAATCTTAGCACAGTACCAGTATATATTATTGATAGACCAGCTGCCTAATTAATCGATGTTGAGTAATTAAACAACGTGGAATGACCCTCCATAAGAAGGAATGGGGTATTGTCTGTGAGTTGGAATTTCTTTGGCTCTTGTTACTGGCTTTCTCCAGCTCCACTGATGAAAGTTCACCAACAGAAGTTTCTGTCAATACTCTAACACAGAAACACTTGGCTTAAAAAAAAAAAAAAAGAGGTAGAATTTATTTGACCAACTCTTACATCTGGGCCCACCTTATTTAGGACACACTTTGACCAGTAAGATGAAGTGGAAATGACATTGAGTGAGTTCAGGAGCAAAAGCTTCTGTAGCTAACATTTTGCCCTCTTGGGGTGCCCAGGGACCAACTTGTGGAGAATCCAAGGATGAAAGGCCCCATGGAGAGAGAGGCCCAGCCAGCTAGCAGTCCCAGCTGAGCTCAGCCCCTGCTGACGCATCAGCTGATGGTAACCACGTGCATACACCCAGGTGACACCCACAGAGAGATCACCCAGTCAAGCCATAGAATAGTGAAAAATAATAAAGCAGAGAGTTCTTTTAAGCCACTAAGTGTTAGGATGATTTGTTACACCGGTAACTGATGACTGGTAGAGGCATGAAAACAAATGGCAGCTTCTAGGTTCCTTTTCCTAACAACCAAAGTGGAGGTACAAACAAGCAGGATGGTTTTTTTTAAGTGACCCTAGAGGTCCTGAATAGAGTAAGGTTATGCAGTGAGGTTATGAAAGCATTTCCAGCTCATTATGACAAGTGACATAAAAGGCTTGAGCAAACACATGCTCATACACATTGATTTTGTAAATCTTCAATTCTTGGCAAACAAGGATAAAATGTAAGTGTGAAAATCCTCTTAAGTGTTAAAATGCTTCAAAATTAAAACAGTGAAAATTTGGCCAAAAAATATTTAAAACCCAGCAAGAAGAGCCCAGAACTTTGAAAAAAATGCTGTGAAACAAAAAATCCATTAATATTCAATGGCCTACCCTCAGCTTTTCCAAACATGAAGGAATCAGTAATGAGGTCAGTTCTTTCCTTGAACCAGAATTCTGGTTCATTCAAAAGCCAAAAAAGAAAAAAAAAGATCCCACAAAACTAATAAAACTTAAAGCAAAAGAAAGTCTTAACTAGGACTAGCTGCAAAATCTCTCAGAAAACTTTGTCACATTCTCCTTGTACCATATATAACCATGTATGCGCAAATAAGGTTTAGAAATTCTTCTAGGTTCTGTATTAAGCATTTTGCTTCTCTAATTACTTTTAATTGATCATAAGATGCTTTTAAAACAACAACAAATTTTGTAGATGGATTTGAATCGATGCATTTAAACTTGACATATGTCCGAGGGCCAACAACTTGCAAAGCACTGGAATATTCCCAATTTCACACACCATTGTGGACTCGATTATCTCCTCCTATATGTTAAAAAAAAAGAGCTCAGAGAGTTAATGGTTTGTCTAAATTTAAAGGTGATTCAGCAGGTTAAAATTAGTTTAGCACTCATATTTTCTTATTGATTCCCAAGAAATGGATTACATACTAATGATACATTAATGGCTAATACTAATAGCCCTTATAGTCTAGCACTGTTCAGTGCTTATACAAATGTTAACAAATTTAGTCCTCATACAACAGTCCTATGATGTGAATACAGTGGACATCCCCATTTCACAGATAAGAAAGCTGATACAGAGATAGGTAAATTAATTTGCCCATGGTTGCACAGCTTGTAATATGCACAGCATAGCTAGTAAGAGCTGGGATTTGAACCCTTATCGTCCATCTTAGAGTATGCGCTCTTAACCACTGTGCTATATAATTTTTCTCCATGAAAATGAGTGATTTTAAAAAAAATTATAATGACGCTATTTAAAAAATTTTCCTGGGCCACAAATCTACTTTAAGTGGTTTAGTGTCACCAACATTCCCATATTAATTGAATAGGGACTGAGCCTGCACAGCTATATCCAAAGGGGGAAAAAGGGAACTGGAGTAGATCCTTTTTCCAGTGCATTAAAAGGGGGTTGTTGATATCATGATACCATTATGTTCTTGGGAATCTCACCTCAAATTTCAGGGGTCCCAAAAGGCCAAATAAAATGGCTAAAGATGTATTTATTGATTGCTAAGGAACAATTACCAAGACACTAAAACCACAGCTTTCCACCTTTGTAACTGAACTGGTTTTGTCTCTTTCAAATGTTCTCTCAAGAACAAGAAGGAAAACAGGCAACTGTATTGTGGCACATATGTGCCTATTTTGGCACTCAGCACACAGAATATGTATCTGATATTGCTTTTTATTATTTGATTTTCTATAATTTTTAAAAAGATAATTCAAAAGAGAAGATATAATTTTAAAATATATTTGCTGGGACTTCCCTGGTGGCACAGTGGTTAAGAATCCGCCTGCCAATGCAGGGGACACGGGTTCGATCCCTGGTCTGGGAAGATCCCACATGCTGCGGAGCAACTAAGTCCGTGTGCCACAACTACTGAGCCTGTGCTCTAGAGCCTGCAAGCTACAACTACTGAGCCCTCGTGCCACGACTACTGAAGCCTGTGCACCTAGAGCCCGTGCTCTGCAACAAGAGAAGCCACCGCAATGAGAAGCACACCCACCACAATGAAGAGTAGCCCCCGCTCGCTGCAACTAGAGAAAGCCCACACGCAGCAACGAAGACCCAACACAGCCAAAAATAAATAAAATTTATAAAAAATAGATAAATAAAATATGTTTGCTTTGTAATCACCCTACATCAACTGATAGCTGAAATGATACATGAAATTTAGTTTAGCATGGACGCTTAAAATTTTGAGTCAGGGGCTCTTTTGAGAACCTGTTGAAACCATGAATCCTCTCACCCACCAAAATGCACATAAAAAAAATATTTTTCAGTTTCTTTCAAGGGGCCAAACAACCCTTTAAAATCCATTTACAAATTTCCAGATTAAATATCTCACTTTATCCTCTATATTTCTTTATTTATCAAATAGAGCTAATAAGAGATCTAAATAATATAAATACTATATATTCACATCAACAATGAAAATATCACATCAGCAACATTAATAATACCTAGCATTTATTGGCTCTGTAATATATGCCATACTTGGTGATCGTATGACACATGTTCTAATATTATCATCATTTTGCATAACAGAAAACTGAGACATGGAAGGGTTAACTTCTTCCAAGTAATTGTGAGTGCAAAGGTTTGAACCTGGGGAATCTGACTCCACAGATCACGCTCTTTACCAAGGCAATTAGCATGTTGTAAGTGCTCAATAAACATTAGCTGCAGTTACTATTGGCATTATTATTTGGAGATAAAAATGGTATTTGTAGAAAAATGCACAACACATAAGAAAAAAATCTTTTTTCTTGAATAAGTGAAAATGGATTTTTTTGCTTTGATTTAATAATTGTCTCTTTTTGCTCTAGGTTCTAATAGTTAGATAATGGATCTTGTCAACCATTATATGTCTTCACCTTCAGCTGGGGACACATAACTTTTATTGTGGTCCATTATCTGGCCATTAGAGGCCACAAGTGTGTCCCCTGACCCTCCACTTCACATTATGCCGAAGAAAAGGAGTAGAAAATGTGGAGGCAGCAGCTTTTCTAGCATCAGACGTAAAAGGAGCTACAGAGCCTCCTATATTGAGACCATTCATTTTCCTCCTGCTCTAAAGTTCATCATGCAAGTCCCATGGATAAATTTAGTGCATTTCCTCACCTAACGTCCAGCCTTTCTTTCCTTCTCTCACCTCATGAAGTCAAATCCAGTAATAACCAAACTTTACTCAGAATGCTCAGATATTCTTTTTAATAGGGGAGGGCATTGAACTGCTCAGAAGTTTTGACGAATGTGTTCAGCTTAGAGGTTTTATATTCTTATCACACAAAACACTGGCCCCTAAACTTAAAGAATTCATGCTGTTTTGTGACAGTCTCCTAATGGACTTGAGTGGCATATTTTTGTTTCCAAGATGAAAGTGAACTTTAGTTAATTCCAATTAGAGATCTATCATTTAGAACTTCATAAGCTTGGATGACTGTAAGCAGCATGGGATGCTCTGCCCAAAAGGTGGAAACTGTTAAGAGAACCAGCACCTGACAGTAGTTTAAAGCAGTAAGAACAGATTTTATTCGGGAACTGTTACAGCAGGGAAGAGAAACCCCAGTATAGAACTGTACTCAGTTTCTAACACAGCAAGAACAAGTGGATTGTTCCTGTGCGATTTATAGCCAAGGAGCAGAGGGAAGGGGGTCAGTGGATGGAAAATTACTCCATCCACTGAATAATGGAGTTATCAAGGGCGATATCAAGGGTAGATGCTTGCTAAACCCCTTTAACAGGATTCTTACTGAAGGTAGACCAGGGTGGTTAGATATGGAGGTTGGGGACGAGGAATTTGATTGGAACTCAAGGAAAATCATATATCAAGGGTCAGGTATTCTCACTAAACTGACCTGGAAGGATTCTTGCTAAAACTGGGCTGTGGAGGCCTAGCGAGGATGGGGGCCAAGGTTGAAGCGTCTAGAGAAGAGGGCTCAGGGGGCCTGACTAAAGTTTGGTTAAGAAGAGAGTCTTTGTCAGAACCATCAACAGGTATCTGTTGGCAGGATCTATGTAAATTTGTCAAGATTATTCATATTCTCAGCTGGAGAGGCATGAAACTTAGATGGGCCAGGTAACTCAAAACATATGGATCAGGTGACTTTTCCTTTCTCTGTTTCAGTGTGTTGGGAACCATCGCAAGAGAATTGTTGGCTTTGTCAATTGCCTCCAAGTCCCCCTTTTTATGTTTGTTATAAAAGTGAATAAAATCTAAGGACACCACTCCTACTGTCCTAACGTGCATCACCGTGTTTTCTGTAAAGGTCCCCTCTAGCTCCTTTGCCAATGTTGGTACGTACTAATTCCACTGCTTGACTCTCAGTTTTTCCACTCATGGCAAAGTTATAAGGGGATTTAAATCTCTGTTTGAATTTATATTTTTGTTTGCCTTTTATTATTAAAATAGATGTCTCTTGGAGGTTAAGACCTTGTGTTCCAATATGCAAAATAGAAATTTTTCCCAATGTTGAGTATTTCAGGAATCCTAAAATAATTAACATTATCTTCTCCTTCCCCACTTTTTTACCAACCTATTCTCCTTCTCATTCAACCTCTCCTTTCCACATACATATTCTATACCTATTCCTGAAAATCACAGCTGTGGGTAGAAACTAATGTGATTTTTTTTTTTTTTTTTTTTTTTTTTTGGCCGTGCCGCATGGCTTGTGGGATCTTAGTTCCCTGGCCAGGGATTGAACCCAGGTCCCCAGCAATGAAGTGTGGAGTCCTAACCACTAGACCTCCAGGAAATTCCCAAGTAATATGATTTTTTTATGCCAAAACAGCATACTTTGATAACAGAAACATTAGTGGTAAGTTGTGTTAAGGTTATTACCATTGGGACTTTGACAGCTTAAAGAAACAGTGGTGAAATAGCAGAACTGATGGCTCTAAATCTCAGTTATAGACATTAACCATTAAAGAACATCAGAGGCCATATCTGATAAATTGTTATGTGGAGTGACTGAGAAATCATTGCATATGTCCACTTTTCAGACCCCATAAGAGCTTGTCTTTCAAAGCAAGTTTACAAGATGATGGTTGAAAGTACATGTAAAAACAAGAGTGCTTTCTGTGCCCTTGACCCAGATAAAAGTGGACACTCAGAGGGTAATCTTTTGATGAAAAGGAAATTGTGTCTTCCAATTAGCATGCCAGGTCCTAGGGACATTAATCCTGCCTCACAAAACTCCAAAACAGATGAGAGAGCTAGAACTTGGCATCTGACTGAGGCTGGAAGTTCATAGGAGGATGAAGATAAATATTCCATGTGACCTAAAAGAAATGAGTTTCCTTTACCAGGCAGAGAGTTAAGCATGGGAGTGAGCTCAATAAGTAGCCTGATGTTTTGAGAATACAAATTCTTGATCTGCTTTTAGATACCAACAAGCAACTTCTTTCCCAATAAGTATACAGATCTACATTATGAAGATGTTGGATACCAGCAGGTAGAATTGAACTTGTCAGCAATGAATTGTCAATAATGGCTTTTAAGCCAGGCATTGTCCCAGCCAGATCTTTGTTTCAGGAAGACTGATCTGATAAGATTGTGTAAATTGAGTTGGGAGAAGGACAGACAAGGAGGCTAATCTAAAAGACTTTGCAGTTTTGCCAGAGACATAATAGAGATCAGAACTAGAGTAGTGGCAGAATGGATGGAAAAGAGTTGGCAGTTGTAGGCCATATGATAAAGGTAGAACAGATAATGTTGGCCCCAGATGTGAAGCAGGAAAGAATCAACTCTAAGCCTGAGATTTCTGAATTTGTTGACTGGAAGAAAGAGAAGTATTATTAATCATGAATAGGAAACATGAAGAAAGAACAGGTTTGAGGAAAGATAATGACATCAGTTTTGAAAATATTTGAGTTTGAGGTGTCAATGGAATGTCCAGAGAGAGGTATAGAGGCAGCTAGAAATGTGTACCAGAGGTTTAAGAAAGAGGTCAGATATGAAAGTACAGTCCTTGAATATCTGATTATCAAGGAAGAGGGTACAAAGAAAAGATGAAGACCAAGAACAGATGCTTGGGCAACATCTGTATTTAGGATCCAGAGGATACAAAGAAGAGAAGCCCAGAGGGCTAGGAGGAGAACAAAGATGCTTCGCAGAAGCCAAGGAAGAATGATCTCTTCAAGGATCTCTGTGGCACTTTGGCTTACAAAATGGAAGTGAACTGAATTAATTATTTTCGAAATTTATTTTTCAGATGTTCAGAACACTCAAGATCACTGAACATCCAATTCTCCAGGGTGAAACAAAATTAAGAACTATGAAAAAGGCTATTGGATTTGGCATGTCATGGTGACCCTTAGAGAGTAATTTTAGTGGTATGATAATGTCAGGAGTCAGACTGTGAGGGAACCATAACAGAGTAGGAAGTTGGGGCATGGACTATAGATTTCTTCCTTCCTTAAAAAAATCTATCGGGTGGTTTGGCAGTAAGTAAAGAGAGAAAAGAGAATGATTGCTTAGAAGGGTAACAGGGAGAAAGAGATTTTTATTTCCCTGTTTGTTTACACTAGGATGGGGAAAACTTGAACAGAGTCAGGGTCACAGAATCACTGGACAGGAGAGATTCTTGGGATAGCAAGGTTCTGGGCAAGACTGGCAGGGTCAGAACAGAGGACTAGCCTTGGAGAGAAGGATATAGTCTGGGACGTGAGTAGGAAAGGAGAGAAAGTCCCTCACCCATAAATATTAATTGTACCCTTATGTGCTAGACACTGTTCTTTCCATTAGGGATATAATCAAAAAGGATCAAAGGGTATGATCAAAAGGATCAAAAATCCCTGCTCTGGTACAACACTCTAGTGAGGAAGAGAGAAGAGATATTGATATGGATTGATATGGACACAGATCTGTACATAATGTTAGATAAGTACTATGCGGTAGAGTGAAGCAGAGAAGGGGCGTGGGCAAGTGTCATTGAGGGTGGGGATGAAAATTAGCTCAAAAATGATCCAAAGAAAGGCCTTACGAAGGAATTGAACTTTGAGACAAACTTGAAGGAGGTGGGAGAACAAGTCAAGCTGACATCTGGGTGAAAAGGATTCAAGGCTGTGGAAATAAAGTGAAAAGTTTCTAAGGCAGGAACGTGTCTAGTGGGTTGGAGGTGAACAAGTGTCTGTAGGAGAGGAAGTCAGAGAGGAAATGGGTGAAGGAGATGTGAGATTATGGGGGAAATTATAGGTCGTGTTAAGGATCTAGTCCTCTGAGTGAGATATGGAAACTTGGACATTCTGAACAGAGGAGTGGGTGACATTTTGGCAGCATCCTTTGGCTGCTATTTTGGGATGGACATTAGAGGACGAGGCCAGTTAGGAGGCCACTGCAATCGCCAAGGTGAAACATGATAGTGCTTGGACTCAGGTGGTAGCAGTGGAAGTGGTGAGAAGTGATCAGATTCTGTGTAAATAATGATGGTAGATCTGACAGTATTGACTAATAGACTAAGTGTGAGAGAGAGGATAATTCCAATATTTTTGGCAGGAGCCTCTGGAAGGATGGAATTCTCATTTATTGAGGTGGATAAGATTGAAAAGATGCACAGATTGAGGGAGGAGGAACATATAAGTATCTCAGTTTGGGGCATATTAAGATTTTGAGAGGACTACTAGGTATTCAAGTGGTGATGCCAATTATGTCTCTTTCCTGAACTCCAGATTTTTATTCCAGCACATAGCTGGAATAAAAATCTGGAGTTCAGGAAAGAGACATAATTTAGGAGATATCAATATTTTGATAATATTTAAAGTTTCAAGGATGAATGAGATCACTAAGAAAGCGAGTGTAGGTGAAAAAGAAACGAGGTCTGAGAACGGAACCTCAGAGCACTCCACTGTTGAGAAGTTAAAGACGGAAAAACTCAGAAGGTTCTTAGAGAAGGCTTAGAGATGAGAAGTGGAGAAGCTTAAACATCCTTGATTTCTCCCTCTGTAAACACTAGGGCTGAATTGGTCAATTTCTCTGGGAAGCCTTTCATATCCCTCCAAGCATGCATTCTTTATCACTGTGTACCACATAGTATCCTGTATCTAATTCTTCATGGCACTAAACACGTGATCATTTTTCTGCCCCTTCTTCAAAACTGTAACTTACTCGAGCGATTGAGTCTATTTGGTTTAGCACTGTAACCACAGTGTCTAAGAAAATGCCTGATACAAACTAAGTAGTCAATAAAAATTTGCTGACTGAATGAATGAAGGAAAAGGGTCAGAGCGTGATTGGATGTGGAGGAATGTGATGAGAAGTCAGTCAGCTGGAGCAAGGCCAACACGGTCAGCCTTAAGATTGCCCTTCAGACCAGAGCCCTTGTCACCGTGGCTAGCCCACTGCCTTTGTCTGTTTCAAATATGGCTTTCAGGACTTTTGTGACTGCAATATTTCCTTGTCTTACATACACATTGTCCAGCTACTTCCAATGCCAGGCTCCCTAATCATTACAACTGACTTCTGCCACCGTTAAGTCTACTTTCCTACCCTGTTCTAATTTAGTCCAATTTTGTTTCTATTCTTCAGCCTCTATTCCTCCCTCATCTTATTTTTGACAAAGCCAATTAAAATGAGTAAATGCAGTTTTCCTGAAATATATGAAATAATTTCACTGAAGGCTTTAAATAAGATTAAATTAATTAAAATACATTTATTGGGTTAAAAAGCAGTTTCATATTAATTCTCTTCTTTTTTAAATTTCAATGGAAGCGTTTAAAATTATTAACAATTAAATATTACTTTTGTTAACCAGAGAAAGATGCTCTTTATATTAACTTAATTACTTTGAAATCAAACTTGGTTTTAAAGAAAAGCTATAAAATCAACTTTGAACTCAACTTTTTGCCTGTCAATTTTAAGGTAGGTTGGCGTACTTGAACATATTTCTGACATGTTCCTGAAAACGAAAAATAAAATATGCTTTAGTGGTTTAAAAATGTGTCGACAAACTCTTTACACTTCTTTGAGAAGGTGGATCTTGAGTGTGGACTGGGCTTAGTTACATTTTTTTTTATTGTGGAAAAATAACATAACATATAAATTAGGAGTTAGGGATTAACATATACACACTACTATATATAAAATAGGTAAACAAGGACCTACTGTATAGCACAGGGAACTATACTCAATATCTTATAATAACCTATAATGGAAAAGAATCTGAAAAAGAATATATACATTATAAATATATGTATATAATGAATCACTTTGTATACTTGAAACTAACACAATATTGTAAATTAACTATACTTCAATTAAAAATAAAACATAGAATTTACCATTTTAACCTCTGTTAAGCCTACATAGTTCAGTGGTGTTACATATATTCACAACATTGTGAAATAGATCTCCCAAACCTTTTCAACTTGCCAGAAACTCTGTACCCATTAAACAACAGATCTCCTTTTCTCTCTGTCCCCTAGCCTCTGGTAAACACCATTTCACTTTCTGTTTCTATGAATTTGACTTTAGATAGCTCATATAAGTGGAATTATGCAGTATTTGCCATTTTTTGACTGGCTTACTTCATTTCACATAATGTCCTTAAGGTTCATCCACGCTGTAGCCTGTGACAGGGTTTCCTCCTCTCCTTCCCTCTCCCCCTCTTAAGTCTTTTTTATTCTCGCTATGTACTCTTGATTCTGGCCTTAGATAATTAGACAGGTAATATAGAAAATGAATGAGTCTCACAACCCTAAATTTTGAAACTTGCTGCTATAATTATCCTGCTTCTTCTAATTTCTGGAAAAAAGATGACTTCCTAGAAAAATACTCTGGAATTTATTATGAAACAAACTTTTTAGCTTATTCAGAACCATACTTATGGTGTGTGCTAGGTTTCAAATAGAAAGACACCTCTTTTCTTCCCTTCTTTTCTCCAAGTAAATGTAACTCTTAATGGACTTGGCATACTTGTTATACATAACCATTTACAAAAAAATGGGTTTTCAATGATAATGGGTTTTTATATTCATACTGTGCAAATAAATGTACATATATCCAGTATCCAGAATGACAGTGAGACAGTAAAATCAGAAAATTTAGTAAAGATTGTAAAAAATTTCCTACAGCTTTGGAGGAATTATGTGTTACTACATCAGAATATATCCACATATTCTCTGTTCATCCATCCATCCACCTATCCATCCATTCATGAATTGATGCTTTTGCAAAATGAACACAGATATAATCTATAAAAGCTAAATTCTTTAAAATAAAATATGTAAAAAACAAAATTTATAATTTTCCTTTCTTTAAATCTGAACTATCACTTGGGAGTTACCTGGTGGTCTAGCGGTTAGGATTCCGGGCTTTCACTGCCATGGCCTGGGTTTAATCCATGGCGGGGAAACTGAGATCCTGCAAGCTGAGCAACACGGCCACAAAAAAAAAAAAAAAAAAAAAAAATTAACTGTCACTATAATCAAGTTGCTTTCTAGGTATAAAATCCTTTAGCACCTGATTAAGAAATAAAAATTAAAGCAACATTTTGCACCTTTGGTTTTAACTGAAATAAATCATGTCTATGTGAAATCAACAAAGGCAGGGAGCCCAAAGTAGGTCAACGAGGGAGGTCCTAGAACATCTCTGATCTTATGAAGTTTGTATTTGCAATGATCTGTTTTAAAATTTTCTGGACACTCTGTTCTGCCCCCTGGACAGATCAGAAACAGAAAGACTATATCTGACTCACAGTAGGAATATTGGATTACTCAGTGAATTGCTCATGGCCCTCTAGCTGGAAGAGTATGGAGATTCCGGAGCATCCTGTGATCTTATTAGTAAAGTTTTCTGACTGGAACTGATGGTGTGGAGAAATAGCTTATTTATTGTGTTGGCCAAAAGGTTCGTTCCGGGTTTTCCATAAGATGTTGTGGGAAAATCCCAAATGAACTTTTTGGTCAACCCAAATACAACTCCATTCTGATTTAGAAAAAGCCCAAGAGCCGATGCTACAGCCAACCTTCATATTCCAGAATACAGGATCTATCTTGGGATCAACTTCAGAGCATATACCATTCTCCAATCTCCAGTTCTATAGTCAAACCACAAGCTTCCCCTTCTCTTCCTGTTTGTTTCCATACTGTTTCTAAGATTATCTTGGTTTACCAGCATTTCTCTGCTTCAGCCCACAGAACTTATTGTCTGTTTTGCTAGCGTGGTGTCTGTTCTTGCCCTTGGGATTCTGTCCCATGGGTAGCCCCTGGGTATAACATTCTAAGGACTCTTTTTTTTTCCCCATTAGTTTTAGCCTAGGAGAAACAGGTATATTAATTCAATCAGTAGCTTCTTATTGTATATAATTTAGATATAGTCACATACAATTTCTCCAAAGCTGTAAGAAAATCTTTACAAGTCTTCCCTAAATTCCTGAGTTTACTGTCTCACTGACATTATGATGCTGTGTAGTGTGTGGGCTATCCAGTTCATGGCCCTTTGAGGGGGCTCCTCCTGGCCAAGTTGGCTACAAGCTGGTGTCTGAAGAGAGGTGGGACAGACCAGGTTGGTAAGGGAGAAACATTGGTAAGTTTGCATTCCCTGCCTGAGTGTAATGCAAGGAGGGATTTCTGTGCAGGTTTTGCCTTCTTTCAGTTCAGGTCCAGGGCCTGGGGCCCAGCCAGAGCATCACAACACAAATGAAAATGCAGCATAAATTCTCACACCCAGAAGTCAGAGTTTACCAGTTTGTCATTAGGCCTAGTATAACTAACGAACATATTCTCTTTGTGTTTTCATTTGTTCCCGTCCTCTGGACAATTTCCAATTCTTCCAGAGAAATAATGCTCTCTATTCTTTGGTGTAAAAAATGGTACTTAGGAAATATTCTGGAAGGTACTGCTAAAGGAAAAGGAAGAATATTATTTCTTTCTTTGGGAAAATGTGTCCCCTGGGACCTCTGTGTGAGTCCCATCACCTGGATCCTCCTGGGGGATCTTATGCTCTGAAGCCTTGTGTTTTGCCAAATGCCTTACATCTCAAGACTAAGACGACATTGACTAAGAAAGGTCCATCACTTCCCAGAAGTCCTTACATACCACCTGGGCAATGGCTAGCTGATTTTCATGGCTAGGTAGTAGGACGCATACTTCAGCCTGCAGAAAAGCAGATTGTTTTAAAGCCCCTCTGAATGAATGAGGTTCAAGGTTCAAAGCTCTTTGGGCCAGAACCCAAGGAGAAGTCTGAGGATATTCACACCAGGCAAGTGGAAGGCAAGAATATATTCCAACACTAAGCAGTCCCAGGGAGATTCCAAGAGTTTAGCACAAAATGGGGCAGCTATGTGCCAGGCTCCAAGTGGCAGAGTCCAGGAGATGGATATTTTTTTAGAAACAGAATTAAGGATGTGATGTAGTCTAGTCTAGGAGAACCCATATGAAAGACAGTGGAAGAACAACTCAACCAGGATGCAGAAAACAAAGGAAACGTATGAGTCTGTGATCTTGAACAAGCCTCAAAGAAAAAAGAAAAAGGAGGATAATCACCTCCTTTCATTGCTCAGGCAGTTACTGTGAGGATCTGAAGACACAATTCAAGAGCAATGATAAATCCTGCTGCACATTCCAGCTACCCCAGGGTCTGGTCTCTACTGCCCTTGCATTCAAAGACCACTGAGAACCTTCCTATGTCTAATACTTAATTACACCTTAGGCACTGTAGAGAAAACCACCTTTTCTGAATACAACCTATAGAGCAGTCAGAAAGCTTTAGATCTGTAGAGTGACCAGTAGTGATCAGAGGCTTACAGGTGCACTGCGTCAGGAACAGAGGTACTAGAATTTTCTTCCACTTCCTCGGAGCCTATAGAGAACTTTCTTCAGCTCTTTTCATTCACATGAATGGACCTCAGGCTCTTTCTTTTCAGTGTGTTTTTCTTTATTTAATGGCAGTGGTTCTGAATCTTAATGAGACATTAAACTATCTCCACATCTTCCCAGCCACAAATTTCGTGACAGTGAATTCACTTTCCGAAAGGTTGACATAAATTTTCAGTGGTTAATTTATGTAATGAGCAATACGTCAGGAACAAGGCAAGAAGCGAGAGCTCCAGTTCTGGCATCAAGATGTCACTCCACTAATACTAACCTAGTTCATTAAATCAGTACTATTCCAAAATGGACAGCTCAGCGGGTTTAGCTCAGGCTGGGGAGAAGGATCCAGAGAGCAGGAGACATTGACAAGTAAGAGTTTGCCTGAGTCAGTGAGAGGAAGAAGTGAGGAGTCCTCTGAACGTGGAGGTGAGAGAGTGTAGCATCCGGGGAGACCCAAGTGAGATTAGGACGCTGGGGGAGACCCTGATGACAGCTGAGGCCAGAGAAGCAGAGTATTAAGTGCCCTGAATATTACTTAAAAGAGTTTGATGTTGATCTTAAGGCAACGAGGAACTACTCTAGGATTTTAAGCAGATGACTGTCATTATGAGATTGGACTTGTGTTTAGAAAGATTGCTCTGATGACCTCATAAGGTTGTTTTGACAGAAGAGGACCTGCAGGCATGGAGACCAGGTAAAAATCTGTGCAGGTAACACCCTAACCAGAGTTCCTCAACCTTAGTACCATTGACATTTGGGCCAGATAGTTCTTTGCTGCCTTACTCTAGACAGGTAGGTGAAGTTGGGGAAAACAGGACATATTTGAGAGATGTGAAGGAAACAGTATATAGAGACATTATGACTCAGAACATGGGGGTAACTGACGGAGAAAGAGGAGTAAAGGAACACCGAGGTGAAGGGAAGAACAGATCAAAGCCAGATGGTTCTTATCTACTGCGTCCTTATTTATAACGGTGACCTCTATGTGCCAGATTATCCAGTAGCCCAGAGGCAGACAGCATTTGATAGTGTTAGATGAATACAAAGCAGTGTGGCTGACTATTTTATTTTCATCCAATGGTGGGTGAATAAGACTGCTGCCAGGGCCAGCATGTACAGTTGAGCAGGTTGTGGGCCTGACAGGTAGAGGCAAATGGATTCTGAAATCCAGTTGCCACTTGACTCATTAAACCAGTGCCCTGGTGCAGGTCTATGTCTACCAGAAGAAGGAAGCCTTTTGTTAATTTGCTCAAAGGTGACTTGTCAGTGACACTTGGTTACTTTTTACTTAATAAAGACAAACTTCTTCTTAGGTAGAAGGACCATAGTTAGACTTTTCTGGTCAAAAAGAAATGAAGAAATTTTGGCTACCTAACTTATATCTGCTCTGATTGCTGTGACATTATAGCATAGTGATTGCTGTACTTTTAAACAATAGGAGCGCACCAATGAAAGAGAACAGTAACAGAGTCATCCACTGGGGTACACACTTCTGATTACTTACTCTCATATCCATTCCTCTTCTCCTCCCATAGTAAAGGGGAGAAAAAAATTTCAGGGCAGTAAATTGCTCTGCCAAAGAACTACATCTAGTTTCAGTTACTGCAGGGTGTGGTCCTGTGACTAAGATTTAGCCAGTGAGAAGCAAGTGAGACTATGGAAGTTTAAAGAGGGAATGAACACACCCTCTTTGATCCCTTTTATCTTCTTACTACCTGGAATGCAGATGAAATGGCAAGAGCTAGTGCAGACATTTTATTCTTTAGATTTGTGGCCCTATGCTAAAAGGGTCAAAGGGTAAGATGGAAGAAGCCTACATCCCTGACACCATGGAGCCACCCTACCAGTTCTGTACTGTAACTCTGGGCTTTATTACATAAGAAAGAAAAATAACCCTCTATTTTGTATACTAAGCCACTATTATACTGAGTTTTGTGTCACATGCAAGTAAACCTAATTCTGATTTTTAAACTCTTTGACAGCCACAGCTGTCAATAAATTGGGCTTTCATCAGGAATTAGAAAAAAGTCACTGGGAATATTTGTTTTAGTCATCTGATTGATTCTTTTCCCATAAAATTCTGAGATTCTTAAGGGAGAAAAGATATCAAAATCTCTGTTGAATAGAGCACTCTGTCATATTTTATATGTTAATATATAGAGGGTATTAATAAAATGACACTCAGATTCAGAGCAGTTGAATAATGATAATAATTCTTGGCTTGCTTTAGACAATCTGGCAATTTCCGGGGATTTTTCTGGTCTTTGATAAAAATGCAGTCTCTCAAGATGAGCCATCTCTAGGAATCTCTATCCAAGGAATAGCAATATATAAATAGATATTCTACATAGAATATCTATTTATATATAGAATTTTATAGAATATCTATAAATAGATATTCTAGCAACATATAAATAGATATTCTATATTGCAGACAAATGTTCAACAGTTTAATAAGAGAATGTGGAGAGCAGATGAGTCCCTCAATCAAATCTAGAAAACAATTCTTGGAATTTAAAGCTTGAAAAATCAATTACCAAGAAAAAATATAAGCACAAGTTCTGATGTTTTCTTACAGAATTTATTTCAGTTTTATTGTAATAGGGTTATTTAGTGATTAGTATGTAATACCCTTTTTCCTTTATATTTTCATTAGGGTCCTGAGTGTTTGTGTCTCACTTCTAGAGACATGGAATTAGTTGAGGCATTGCCCACACAGGGATGTGAGAAGGTTGGGTGTTTCAGGGGTCAGGTAGGACAGGGAAGGACAGAGTAGCCCGAGTGAGAATCTGAATTCAAAAAAAGAAGTAGTGATAATGGCTTGAGAGGTGGTGTGAAGTATTGGATTCAAGGGAGTGAACAAAGGAAGCTGAACCACAAGGCTGGACATCACGGGACTCAGTGGTGATACAAAGTTCTTAGTGATTTGGGGAAGCAGTTTACTGAACCATGAAGGTATGGACCAAATTCAATGTGATTTTGGTTTGTGACCTTGAAGCAGGTCTATACAGTCTATAGAAAGGGAACACCATTACTCCCAGGGACATTTTCCACTGTAAGCCTGGTTGTCCCCAGTGGATTTTCCATGCTATAGTATTTCCTAATGTCTATCTAAGAAACTCACTGGATCCTGGGTCATAGAAAATCACAGCCACTCCTGTGCATGTCTTCCTATCAGTTTATGAGAGATGAGCTCTTACACACCCTGACTTTAATTTTAATTATCTTAAACTCTCCCTATTGCTGAGAAGTACTGTGCAAATAACAGATGTCCAAAAATGTCTGGAGCGAAAGCATAAATATATAAATGTGAAACTATATGAGTGAACAAATGAATGAACGAATGAAGAAAAGCTATGGTTCTGTAGTCTCTCTCTTCTAGGGAACTAATTATAATGCTTATATTAAATTAGAAATTATACAGTAACCAACAAACATGCCTCACATTAACAAGCAAAAATGAATATAGAACCCCCAGATGTATCAGCATTTGTGTAGTGGTGGTAGGACTACTATTTCTACCACAATGACTAGTTCATACTATATCTTAACCTATTGAAAATTGATTCTAGAAATAAAATGTCCTATCTCTGAATATCTCATCATAATATTAGGCTTATTTGTTAGCATTTTACCAAAAATATCATGATATTGTTACTAAAAATATCTCTATTGTTCCATTTTTTCCAGATAATCTTTGTGTATCATACTTTACAAGTTAATTATCCATCATTCTAAGTGTGGCAAAATTACAGTGGGAAGGCTTCACATTTGTTCCTAGAATGTAGTACCTGAGAGCAGGATTGTTAAAAATAATGTAGCTTAGGACCAGTCTTACAAGAAGAGTTGAGGTGAACTGGGCTTAATCTCTCTCTCTTTTCTCTGTCTCTTATTTTTAGCTAAATTTATATGGTATTAATAGTAGCCTAAATTTAAAAAAAATAGCTCTTCAACACACCCTAATAAAACATACCCTCTTCATTCACCAGTTTTGTTACTACTTTCAGATGGATAGTTTCTCCTTTTACAGATTTCTTAAATGCTTCCCAAGTGGTGTCATTCTGTCTTGATCTGTAGGACAAAGCCTCTTTATAATTAATCAGTGAATAATCCAGAGAAGGAAGACTATAAAAATATATAATAAAATCAGAGTCTCAAAAATACTGAAGTTTCCTATCTTATGTACATGGATTTAACACATTCTTCACACAAAGTACTTTCTGACCCAACAGTCTTCAGGTTCCTCATCACCTGTGTTCATCAGTTTGTGCTAATTGTTGGCTCTCGGAACCATCTTCCTATCTTTGCCTAGAATATTCCTATGATTGCCATAGTCACACGTCATGATGTATTTTTTTAACTTTGGTGTGTCAGTGTATTAGGCAGTGAATTTCACTATGATAATGGAAAGGCCAGTTCAATCGACCACATCAAAATAGAGAGTGAACAATATGACCTAAACTAAATCCTGAGTGTGAGTGATTACATGTGTGCGTGCTCGCATGCCTGTATATTCTGCTCCTGTCTTGCTGTAAAATGTATTTCTCCCCTCTTCCATTGCTAGATCCCAACATTCAATGAAGACACTTCACTCATTGTATTGTAAAGGACATCAAAAGAGCAGTGCCAAAAAAACATTTGCGAAGCAGATAAGGATTTTAAGTGTTCTGTCCATCTTAGTTATGTATTGATTTCATATATGTATGTAATGTTAGAAATTTTGATAGTTTATTAAAAGAGAGTGTTTTGAATAGCTTTTGAATTTACCAATGCTTATCCGATAATCCGCCCCCATCATTTCTTACCCTTTTTATTCCTTAAAACTCCTTTGATCTGAATACGATTTTTGCCTATGTCTTGTTAAAATTTATTTTCTGCCTTGTGTGCGTTCTTTATTAAATTACTGAAGATTTCACTCTAGATTAAAAGTAATCAGTATATTGGTATATCAATTAGTGTCTTGATTCTTAAATCTGCAGCATAAATATAAAACAAATGAATAAAATTTGTGCCTTCAGTTGCATAATTTTTTTTTCTAAAATTGAGGGTGGGGTTTTTTTGTCTTTTGTTTTTTATTGTTGTTTAAAGGAGTTTCCTAATTTTATTCATCAAGTAGTTGTTTAATTCTTATGACTAGTAAAACACTCTGTTAATATTATGAGATAAGTTACAAGGGCATTTTTCCTTGTCCTCATGGGCAAGAGGTGTGAATCAATGAGTAGATTCATGTGTAAGTAATTCAGAAGTGTGAGGGGGTAAAGGCAAGGACAAATGGAGGCGAGAAGGGGGGACAAAGGGAAAGAGACAAAGATGAACAAGTGTGGACTGTGCTGTGGAGGAGTGCCTGGAGTCATTACCATACTGCCTGTGAAACCCCCAATTTGATTTCCAAATGGAACCACTGGTATTAGCCCATGGGAATATGTGTAATACCCATCACTCAATCAATAATAATAACTCCCAAGAAGCAAGAAGAACTACAATCCTGCAGGCTGTGGAACAAAAACCACATTCACGGAGAGATAGACAAGATGAAAAGTCAGAGGGCTATGTACCAGATGAAGGAAGATAAAACCCCAGAAAAACAACTAAATGAAATGGAGATAGGCAACCTTCCAGAAAAAGAATTCAGAATAATAATAGTGAAGATGATCCAAGACCTCAGAAAAAGAATGGAGGCAAAGATTGAGAAGATGCAAAAAATGTTTAACAAAGACCTAGAAGAATTAAAGAATAAACAAACAGAGATGAACAATACAATAACTGAAATGTAAACTACATTAGAAGGAATCAATAGCAGAATAACTGAGGCAGAAGAACAGATAAGTAACCGGGAAGACAGAATGGTGGAATTCACTACTGCAGAACAGAATAAAGATAAAAGAATGAAAAGAAATGCAGACAGCCTAAGAGACCTCTGGGACAACATCAAACGCAACAACATTTGCATTATAGGGGTCCCAGAAGGAGAAGAGAGAGAGAAAGGACCTGAGAAAATATTTGAAGAGATTATAGTCAAAAACTTCCCTAACATGGGAAAGGAAATAGCCACCCAAGTCCAGGAAGCACAGAGTCCCATACAGGTTAAACCCAAGCAGAAACACACCAAGACACATAGTAATCAAAATGGCAAAAAGTAAAGACAAAGAAAAATTATTGAAAGCAACAAGGGAAAAATGACAACATACAAGGGACCTCCCATAAGGTTAACAGCTGATTTCTCAGCAGAAACTCTACAAGCCAGAAGGGAGTGGCGTGATATACTTAAAGCAATGAAAGGGAAGAACTACAACCAAGATTATCTACCCAGCAAGGGTCTCATTCATTTTGATGCAGAAATCAAAAGCTTTACAGGCAAGCAAAAGCTAAGAGAATTCAGCACTACCAAACCAGCTCTACAACAAATGCTAAAGGAACTTCTCTAAGTGGGGAACCAAGAGAAGAAAAGGACCCACAAAAACAAACCCAAAACAATTAAGAAAATGGTAATAGGAACATACATATCAATAATTACCTTAAACGTGAATGCATTAAATGCTCCAACCAAAAGACACAGGCTCACTGAATGGATACAAAAACAAGACCCATATATATGCTGTCTACAAGAGACCCACTTCAGACCTAGGGACACATACAGACTGAAAGTGAGGGGATGGAAAAAGATATTCCATGCAAATGGAAATCAAAAGAAAGCTGGAGTAGCAATACTCACATCAGATAAAATGACTTTAAAATAAAGAATGTTACAAGAGACAAGGAAGGACACTACATAATGATCAAGGGATCAATCCAAGAAGAACGTATAACAATTATAAATATATATGCACCCAACATAGGAGCACTTCAATACATAAGGCAACTGCTAACAGCTTTAAAAGAGGAAATCAACAGTAACACAATAATACTGGGGGACTTTAACACCACACTTACACCAATGGACAGATCATCCAAACAGAAAATAAATAAGAAAACAGAAGCTTTAAAGGACACAATAGATCAGATAGATTTAATTTATATTTATAGGACATTCCATCCAAAAACAGCAGATTACACTTTCTTCTCAAGTGCTTATGGAACATCCTCCAGGATAGAGCACATCTTGGATCACAAATGAAGCCTCAGTAAATTTAAGAAAATTGAAATCATATCAAGCATCTTTTCTGACCACAATGCTATGAGATTAGAAATGAATTACAGGGAAAAAAAAACATAAAAAACACAAACACATGGAGGCTAAACAATATGTTACTAAATAACCAAGAGATCACTCAAGAAATCAAAGAGGAAATCAAAAAATACCTAGAGACAAATGACAATGAAAACACGACGATCCAAAACCTATGGGATGCAGCAAAAGCAGTTCTAAGAGGGAAGTTTATAGCTACACAAGCCTACCTCAAAAAACAAGAAAAATCTCAAATAAACAATCTAACCTTACACCTATAGGAACTAGAGAAAGAAGAACAAACAAAACCCAAAGTTAGCAGAAGGAAAGAAATCATAAAGATCAGAGCAGAAAAAAATGAAATAGAAATAAAGAAAACAATAGCAAAGATCAATAAAACTAAAAGTTGGTTCTTTGAGAAGATAAACAAAGTTGAGAAACCATTAGCCAGACTCATCAAGAAAAAGAGGGAGAGGACTCAAATCAATAAAATTAGAAAGGAAAAGGGAGAAGTTACAACAGACACTGCAGAAATACAAAGCATCCTAAGAGACTACTACAAGCAACTCTATGCCAATAAAATGGACAACCTGGAAGAAATGGACAAATTCTTAGAAAGGTATAACCTTCCAAGACTGAACCAGGAAGAAATAGAAAATATGAACAGACTAATCACAAGTAATGAAATAGAAACGGTGATTAAAAATCTTCCAACCAACAAAAGTCCAGGACCAGATGGCTTCCCAGGTGAATTCTATCAAACATTTAGAGAATAGCTAACACCCATCCTTCTCAAACTCTTCCAAAAAATTTCAGAGGAAAGACCACTCCCAAACTCATTCTACGATGCCACCATCACCCTGATACCAAAACCAGAGAATGATACTACAAAAAAAGAAAATTACAGACCAATGTCACTGATGAATATACATGCAAAAATCCTCAACAAAATACTAGCAAACAGAATCGAACAACACATTAAAAGGATCATACACCATGATCAAGTGAGATTTATCCCAGGGATGCAAGGATTCTTCAATATACGCAAATCAATCAATGTGATGCACCATAGTAACAAATTGAAGAAGAAAAACCATATGGTCATCTCAATAGAGGCAGAAAAAGCTTTTGACAAAATTCAACACCCATTTATGATAAAAACCCTCCAGAAAGTGGGCATAGAGGGAACTATTTCAACATAATAAAGGCCACATACAACAAACCCACAGTAAACACCATTCTCAATGATGAAAAACTGAAAGCATTTCCTCTAAGATCAGGAAGAAGACAAGGATGTCCACTCTCACCACTATTATTCAACATAGTTTTGGAAGTCCTAGCCATGGCAATCAGAGAAGAAAAAGAAATAAAAGGAATCCAAATCAGAAAAGAAGAAGTAAAGCTGTCACTGTTTGCAGATGACATGATACTATACATAGAGAATCCTAAAGATGCCACCAGGAAACTACTAGAGGTAATCAATGAATTTGGTAAAGTTGCAGTATACAAAATTAATGCACAGAAATTTCTTGCATTCCTATACACTAATGATGAAAAATCTGAAAGAGAAATTAAGGAAACACTCCCATTTACCACTGCAACAAAAAGAATAAAATACCTAGGAATAAACCTACCTAGGGAGACAGAAGACCTGTATGCAGAAAACTATAAGACACTGATGAAAGAAATTAAAGATGATACCAACAGATGAAGAGATATACCATGTTCTTGGATTGGAAGAATCAATATTGTGAAAATGACTATACTATCCAAAGCAACCTACAGATTCAATGCAATCCCTATCAAATTACTAATGGCATTTTTTACAGAACTAGAACAAAAATCTTAAAATTTGTATGGAGACACAAAAGACCCCGAATGGCCAAAGCAGTCTTGAGGGAAAAAAACGGAGCTGGAGGAATCAGAATCCCTGACTTCAGGCTATACTACAAAGCTACAGTAATCAAGACAATATGGTACTGGCACAAAAACAGAAACATAGATCAATGGAATAAGATAGAAAGCCCAGAGATAAACCCCCGTACCTATGGGCAACTAATCTATTACAAAGGAGGCAAGGATATACAATGAAGAAAAGATAGTCTCTTCAATAAGTGGTGCTGGGCAAACTGGACAGCTACATGTAAAAGAATGGAACTAGAACACTCCCTAACACCATACACAAAAATAAACTCAAAATAGATTAGAGACCTAGATGTAAGACCGGACACTATGAAAGTCTTAGAGGAAAACATAGGAAGAACACTCTTTGACATAAATCACAGCAAGATCTTTTTTGATCCACCTCCTAGAGTAATGGAAATAAAAATGAAAATAAACAAATGGGACCTAATGAAACTTCAAAGCTTTTGCACAGCAAACAAGACGAAAAGACAATGCTTAGAATGGGAGAAAATATTTGCAAACAAATCAATTGACAAAGGATTAATCTCCAAAATATATAAACAGCTCATGCAGCTCAATGTTAAAAAAACAAACAACCCAATCCAAAAATGGGCAGAAGACCTAAATAGACATTTCTCCAAACAAGACATACAGATGGCCAAGAAGCACATGAAACGCTGCTCAACATCACTAATTATTAGAGAAATGCAAATCAAAACTACAATGAGGTATCACCTCACACTGGTTAGAGTGGGCATCATCAGACAATCTACAAACAACAAATTCTGGAGAGGGTGTGGAGAAAAGGGAACCCTCTTGCACTGCTCGTGGGAATGTAAATTGATACAGCCACTACGAGAAGAGTATGGAGGTTCCTTAAAAAACTAAAAATAGAATTACCATATGATCCAGCAATCCCACTACTGGGCATATACTCAGAGAAAACCACAATTCAAAAAGACACACGCACCCCAAGATTCATTGAAGCACTATTTACAATAGCCAGGTCATGGAAGCAACCTAAGTGCCCATCAACGGACGAGTGGATAAAGAAGTTTTCGTACATATATACAATGGAACATTACTCAGCTATAAAAAAGAACGAAATTGGGTCATTTGTTGAGACGTGGATGGATCTAGAGACTGTCATACAGAGTGAAGTAAGTCAGAAAGAGAAAAACAAATATCTTATATTAACGCACGTATGTGGAACTTAGAAAAATGGTACAGATGAACTGGTTTGCAGGGCAGAAGTTGAGACACAGATGTAGAGAACAAACGTATGGACACCAAGGGGGGAAGCGGCAGGGGGATGGTGGTGGTGGTGTGATGAATTGGGAGATTGGGATTGACATGTATACACTGATGTGTATAAAACTGATGACTAATAAGAACCTGCTGTATAAAAAAATAATTTTGTTTTGCCAATAAAAAAAGTAATAATAATAACTCCCATTATCTGAGCACTCATTTTGTCCCAGGCATTATCTCATTTCACTCTTACTAGCCAGTCTAAGACACAGGTGTTATGAACCCTGTTTTAGTGAGGAAAATGAGCCGAAAGAGATAGATCAATCTGTCCGTGAGTGATCATACAGCCAACAAGTGGAGAAACATGGATAAAACCACTGCCAGTTTGATGCGGGAACCTGTATTTTGTGCTATTTCCCTCCCATCCTAGCAGTGGCAAGCAAGTAAAAGGACTTTTTGCATTTTAGATGGGAAACAGGCTGAATAGGGATGAATGCTCTTAAATCCCATCCTAACAGTGTGATACAAGTGAGAGGGTTCTTGTGTCCAGAGCAAGAGTATATCATAGCATAACATACAATACAGTTTCATCATATACTTCCTTTCATAAACCTGCATAGCTTATGCTGGTTAAGAAAATGTTTTGTAACATTCTTAGCTATATGATACATTGTTATTTTCTTTGTTCTCATCTAAGTATAGAATTTGGAAGCAGGGTGGCTGGTATTAACAAACCAGATTGACAAATTACCTGAACTCTTTAAATTTCTTCTCTTTGGGAGTGAAATGGGGGAAAATAAGCAACAGAAAGGTCATTCTGAGAACTAAATCAGATTATATAGGCAGTTTATGAGGTCATATTTAAAACATCTGTGCCAATAAAATACCAAAAGTAGCCAATAGTAGGTACCTGATCTACTCAAGCTATGAAAACTGTTATTAATAATTGGTCTTATTCCTACTCATATCTGTGGTTCCTGAATTCATGTCTTAGCTCTTATTTTAGTGATATTGAATGAAATTAGGAGACTTTAAATTTAGAAATCTTCAGCACTGCACAGAAAGACAACTTATTTTATGGCTCATTTATTGAATGAAGCTCCCTAAATTCAGGCCAAAACAGCTCTGGCTGTGCTTACAGTCATATCACATTAAACACAGATCGCATTTGCAAATTATCGTTACTCTTAGACTGCACATTTCTTTTATTCCCCTGCCTGGAAAGAATTCAAACCATTTCGTCCATAGTCATTCATTTACATTTTCGAAGGCCAAGTTTCTTTTAATGTAGACAGTTCTAATTTCTTTGGGTTATATTTCTGGTGTCCCTGGTGTTTGGTCCTCCTCCCAAGCTAGGATCATCTTAAAACTTTATGATTATGTTTTGAGATCTGCATCTTCCCCCAACACATTAATAAAAATATTGAATTAGAAAGAAACTTGCACACATCCCTACAGTAAACACACTTACTAAAGCTTACCAATTCAACAAGACTTCCACAAGGATTTACTCAATTCACTAACAAAATCTCCAAGAGCCTTCTTTATACCAGCAGCTGGAGGTGAAGAGTTGAATAAGACCACGTTCCACATTTCCAAAAATTTCACATGTGAATTACCATGGGAAACAATTTAGCATCTGAGAGCCATCTTATAAACTTCTGTTCAATGCAAAGAGGGGAAAAAGTATCTCACTTGCTTAGAGCCAGCACAGCTAAAAAAACTAAAGAATTACTATTAATTCATCAAATATGGGGATTATTGGGTAATTTTATGTGTTTGCACTGTTGTATACTATTTGCAGATTAATTCATAGTTGAAGAAAGGAATGGTTTTGAAACAGGGTTGAGAGACACTGGCAAGATTACTTGCTATGGTACCTCAAAAGCCTAGAGAGAGTACAATTGTCTGAACATGATCACAAGGTGAGTTACCCAAACAGCCAGTAGCATTGCATCACCTTCTTCCACTGGGCTGCACTGCCTTGGGGAAAATTGCATCTGTGTTAAGTATGTCATTCTCCCTTCAAGGACCGGGTTGATTTGAGGGTAGATCTTGCACAGATCCTATCATATTTTGAGTGTTAAACATAAATTGGCAATATATTCACTATTTGATATATAATGTTAAATAGCAGACAGCAGTTGTGTAAGTTAGTGTTTGGGAAGTTGTGGCAAAGATGCCTAACAATATACCAAAAATTCAGGCTTCCTCTTCTGCAGGATTGTGCTGTTGCTGGGAAGTGGCTGCCCAGCTAGAGCATTTCCCAGCCTCCTTTGCATGTAGACGGGGCCGGGTGGCTAATTCTCAACTGTTCAGTGGAAAATAATGTGTATTGCTTCTGGGCAAGACTGTTAAACAGTGAGCCTGACTTTTAATCTCTCTTTCTCCTTTTCCCTCCAGAGGTAAAAGACCCAAAGATCTTAGGGGGAAGGTGGAGCGCAAAAAAGTGAGAAACCCAGGGTCTGAAAATTTTACGTGGAGGAAAGCCACCTCCTGATCAATAACACCTGCACTAATGGATGAATTTTTTTAAAAAGTTTTGGGTCTTCCCTGGTGGTCCAGTGGTTAAGAATCTGCCTTCCAATGCAAGGAACGCAGGTTTGATCCATGGTCGGGGAACTAAGATCCCACATGCCATGGGGCAATTAAGCCTGCGCCCACAGCTACTGAGCCCACGTGCTCTGGATCCCGCGCACCACAGCTAGAGAGAAGCCCATGTGCCACAACTAGAGAAGTCCGTGCGCCGCAACAAAAAATATCCCGCATGCCGCAACAAAGATCCCATGTGTCACAACTAAGACCGGATGCAGCCAAATTAAATAAATAAATATTTTTTAAAAATTTCACTGTGTTACACTTGGGAGGGTATTATTCGTAACTGTAGATAAAATTACCTAAGGAATATGGAGGTTATTGAGGAAGCCCCTCAGGGTAAAGGATTAGGCAATTTAAAGGTGTTGGACTACGTACACTGAAGGGAGTTCAATTGCTTGCTTTTTCAAATGACTTTTTATTCTGGTCTCCTATTTCTCTCTAACTGACTCTGTCATGGACAGATTCTCCGTATTTAAAAACATCTCGGTGGGCTTCCCTGGTGGCGCAGTGGTTGAGAGTCTGCCTGCCAATGCAGGGGACACGGGTTCAATCCCTGGTCTGGGAGGATCCCACATGCCGCGGAGTGACTAGGCCCGTGAGCCACAACTACTGAGCCTGCACTCTAGAGCCCATGTGCCACAACTACTGAGCCCACGCACTGCAACTACTGAAGCCTGTGCACCTAGAGCCTGTTCTGCACAACAAGAAAAGCCCGAAGCCCCTGCTCGCACAACTAGAGAAAGCCCGCGCCCAGCAATGAAGACCCAACACAGCCAAAAATAAATAAAATTTTTAAAAAATCTCAACGACACATCAGCTCCTCAATGGTATTTTCTGATGTAATCAGAAGAATAAAAATACTTTGGAAAAGAACTCAGGAAAGGGGGTGTAGTAAGGCCATTAGTGCTATCCTATATCTTGTACCCTCCTTAAACCCATGGTAAGACTCTACTGGTTGTCTTCTTGCAATTAGCAAGGATAGAGTGACTGGTTCCAATCAAAAATTGAGAGAAGAAATGAAATATGACACTTCTGAGACAGAATTTTTTTTTTTTTGGCCAATGTGGGATCTTCCCCGACCAGCTATTGAACCCATGCACCCTGCATTGGGAGCATGGAGTCTTAACTACTGGACCACCAGGGAAGTCCGAAATATGTCATTTCTGAGCCAAAGAATTTAACAGCTAATGTGCCACCTCTTTACTCTTTCTCTTCCTTAGAGTGGTTACCTTGGAAATAGTTGTTATCTTAAATATTAATGTCATCAGTTGGAAGAAACCTGGATCCCTGAGACATCTGATGGAGCAAAGCCCCTTCCAACTCAGCCAGCTTTGTGAGAGTAAAATAATTGCTGTGTGTCAAGCCATTGAGATTTTGGAGGATACATATTGCTTCTTCTGCTTCCCTTGTTGATTGAAAAATGTAAATTACTCTCAAGGTTTATACATATCCACCTCCAAAAAAAACCCCCTCATTCATGAAACTTCACACAGTTGGTCATTATATTAGTCAAGATAACAAATACTAACCACTGCAATAGAGAACACCTTGGAGAACTTCCTGAATTTTTAAACAATATGTGTATTACTTTGATAAAAATAACTTAGCATATAAAAGAATAAATGAACCTATCTATACTATTAATAGAAAGATGTACACTCAAGTAGTTACAAAACTACATTTGGTGGAAGAGATAGCTGGAATTCTGTCAGGTAATTTTCAGAATCAAGGCCACAAATCAGGGAAATTTGAGCCCGTCTGGGTGTTATCCGTTAGAAGACTGGCAATGTGGGTCTGTTTTCCATAATTAGTGCATGAATAAGCAAAGAGAATTTTAAATAGGGCAATGACAATTAGTACTGAGAAATTCTCATCGATATTTCACTTTTGTGGCTAAAATAATACATTTGCTTTTCCCAATCTTTCCATACAACCCAGAGTGTACATGATTAAAAGGAGAACAATATATTCAAAATCACATGGTTACATAAGTTTTCCAGTTACATAAATATCTTGATCTATTGATTAGTTATATTTTTATATTTAAAAAGTAACTTTTGTATGTAGTTTTGATAAGAGATATTTTTAAAGTATTTCAGGACTTTTCCATCTGTTTATATCACAATCTCTGAGACTATGGACAAGTTACTTTATTTCATTGAACCATAATTCCTAATATTAGGAAAATAAATGAGATGTATGTGAAATGCCCAGTTCAGTCCTTGGGAAACAGTGAGAACCTAATAAATAATTGTGTTTATTATTCTTCATTATTATTTTCATTTTCTATATTTCCTGGTGGGACAACATGTATTCCAATGAAGAGAGTGGCTGGCTGCCTAGGATACTGGACCTTAGATACCTTGGGATTCACTTTCCAAATGTCCATACAGCTCTTATGCAAAAGCATTTCAACGATCAACAATTCTAGTCCACACTTTCTTTAAAAATTAGACAATTAGTAGATTCTTAAACAAACGTTCTATGTTGTGAGGTCATAGAGAGAGGTGTTTCTAAAAGACTATTATTTTGTTTGGTCTCTCTCAAGCCATAGTCATCACAGCTGATAAATGATGCAGCCAAACTGTAGACACAATTGCTGCAGGAGTATCTCAATGCCGTCTGGAGTTATGGCTCTGGTGAATCACACCCTACATGTAGCCATAAAATCGCCTACTCATGAGTGCCGGAGAAAATTTGAAGAAGAAAGTAAAAGTTAGAAAGAGAATTAGAGATATATGTTTTCCAAATAGCCACCAAGCCCCTAGAGTTCTTGAAATTCTGCTCACAACCCTAACAGCTTCTGATTTATGTGTGATGTTCATAAAGATACATCTATTCAATTTGACATAAAGTAGGATTAATTCAGAAATTATGTGCTTCTGTACTTTTTTATAAAAATGATTTGCCCTGATTTTCTAAAGATTATTCACGATTTATAAAATGCTTCGTAATTGAACATGTCTAGTGTTGTAATTATGGCCAGGTTGAAAAATATTGTAGTGCATATATGTAGGTATCAAAAGTTAGATTGCTTCATGAAAAATAGCCAGACAAACTAGCCTTTCCATATTAAGTAAAATCTTTCTCAAAGAAAGCTTACTATTAGTTTTTGAATGTTTTTCAAATGAAGCAGTTAATGTTTTTCTCTCTTTGCTGGCAACTAGCTTTCAACTTTTATTTCTGGGCTCAGCTGCATTCTGCTGCATTCTGCAATATTTCAGAGAGCTCCATTCATACCCTTCGTCATCTAAGAAGCTACAAACACATCTGCATTTATTTTATTGCTATTATATATTACAACTTTCTGCATTAGAGTTGACTGTTATAAGCTTCAGTTTTCCCCTCACTTTTTATTTCTCTAAGCATGTCGTCTGTAATGTACTCTGGGATTGCCTCTCTTAGGTACCATTCTTTTCTGGCATTTAGAGATTCCATCTCTTTTACAGTGCAGGTTACTCCTATTATTAACAAGTTGGGTTTGGTGTTATACACTAGTATTTAATGTCTATTTTTTTCCTTGTAAGTGGTTTCAAAGATAGTATATTTGTCTTCTGAAAAAGAACAAACTCAATTCTCTAATGCAGTTACCACGCCAGCTCAACATATCCTGAGGCTGCTCTGGCAAAAGGCTGTAAAAGATTGGTATTGATATTCTATGGCATTCAAATTGTCAAGCTCCCAACAAAAGGAAGAGCGTTTAGAAAATCTGGCCATGTGGCAGTTAATTACACCATTATAAACTAAATTTACAACAGGTGACTTGTAGGCTATGAATTGATGACAAACACCCAAGCTTTCCTTCGATTATTTTCCCATAAATTAAGAGGCAAGAGTAGCATTCTTTACGGGGTACATCAATGCAGATATCTTAAACATATTGCACAAATCCTACACAATTTCCATCATCTTGCATACAATTTCTTGGCGTTTGTTTTGTTTTCATTATTTTCTTGCAACTCATGTTTAACGTATTCCCTGTGTTCTTCTATGATTTTTAAACTGGAGGCTCTAGCTCAAGTCAGTAGAATACAATTCGGGGAGATGACATACACTAACACAACACTGTAAGACATTCGGAGCTTCCTTCAATGGGACTTTCTATATTCTAAGTGTGGAACACGGAACCGGTCTTCAAATCTGAAGTCAGCTTTGCAAATTCTTGTCCTTTAAAACTTATCAAGCACCTAGGGAAACGTGTACTTTATATTCAGGCTTGATCCATGTGTCATTGACGGCAAAGATCCAACATGCTATGGAAATTTCCTGGTGCATATTATAAGCTGTTGTTTGCCATCTTGGCTAGTTAATCCTGCCTCATTTATTAGACAGCCATTTCAGCTGCACTGTCAACAGCAGAGGAGAAGCAGGTCACCTTTGCCTAGAATATTATATAAAAGCTGTCAAATGTTCAGGATTATAGGCACATTCAATGTTCTGTAAGATTTCAGGCATATCAGTATTAATGAAGAAGATTTAATGTCAAGTTTGTCATCATTCTGCCTTAGATTTCTTCACTCTCTTGCTAAGATCTCATAATAGTATGACCAAAATTTTATTAGAGCCAGTTCTTTGTGTAAGAGGAGCAGATGTTGGCAGATTTATCTGGCTACACTTATAAATGTTGGAACGAGCACATTTTAAAATAAAAAATGGCCCAATTTGTCTTATTAGCTTTCAGAATTAAATATGCACCCCCTTTATTTCCTAGCCATATGATCCCAGTATATCAACACAGACTTTTCACAATTGGGAAGACCAGCTTATGAAAATCCACGATAAATTTAATAAGAAATTTTCCATTACGGTTTCTGTTATAAAAAGCACAGTTCCCAAGCATGACTACAACAGTTCATTTTGAAATGTATTTACTTTTAAGTTGTGAACATTTTATTATAGCATTAAGAGACAAATTGATTCTTCTTATTGTACATTATGAATGCAGTGGGCATTAGCAGACGAACGGATATTGGCAGGCTCTGAACATTTCAAACTAGCAAACTGTACTGTTGAAAGGTATTTCAAGGTTAGCATGTCCCATTGGTGACTAATGTTGAGTTATTGCTGTAGCAAGCTTTCTATATACTTCTTGGATCAGATCTAGGACTTTTATCACCTTTTCAAAAAGAAATCAACTAGATGGTAGATTCACGTAACTGGGAGGTCTTCAGGATGAATTCTGCCCCTCCTGTTGCAAGATGCCATTGCATGCTTTCTACCTGGGGGTCCAGCTCTGTAGTCCTTTCCTTGATCCTCTCACTTCCCTATCCCTACCTTTATCTACATCCAAATAATTGTTTGCATTTAGGGCACTGAACACTTTATGATGTTATAGGAAGTATCTAAGGTTTAACCCTGATAGTTTTAGAAGTCAGATCCTTCACAGAAATCCTACACATTGTTCATTCCAAGTTTTAATTTATAGAACAACATAGAGGGAAACATATATGTGGAATCAAGTTCTATTTCCTTGCTTACTTGTTAGGTTTTTAACTTCAAAGTTTATTGGTTATCTCAATTAGCTGCTCTGTGTTACAAGCTCAGGCAGGAACCTTCATCAAGCGCAAATGAAACTCAGTGCAGTCGGAGGATCTGGGACACATTTTAAATGCCCAGAGACGTATGTCGAATGTTCAAAAAGATCAGCTGTTAAAAACAGAAATATCAACAAGCAATTTATGCAAATATAGAAATATCTTAAAATACAATTAATTTAGCTTTTTTTTTCTTTTAACATTGAGCCTTCACTTTAGGGGAAAATTTTCAAGGCATCTGGGATGCATTTCTCCAGATGGGAGCAGAGCCCTGAGGGTCTGGCAGCTTGGCTAATGGGGAAGAGGAGAAGGAGAAATGATTCTGGAATATGTATCATGTCTCAGGCATCACAGGTCAGAATGGGGGCCAAGTCTGGAGCAATTAGAGGGCTGGGTCCAGGAAGAAGTGGAGGGATAATGACATGGCAGTAAAATTTATCATTCAATCATATTTTCTCCCTTTTCTGCTTAGTCCTTGTTCTTGGATGTACATTCTTTTTTTTTTTTTTTTTTTTTTTTTGGCGGTACTCGGGCCTCTCACTGCCGTGGCCTCTCCTGTTGCAGAGCACAGGCTCCAGACGCTCAGGCTCAGCAGCCATGGCTCACGGGCCCAGCCGCTCCGCGGCACGTGGGATCCTCCCGGACCGGGGCACGAACCCACGTCCCCTGCATCGGCAGGGGGACTCTCAACCACTGCACCACCAGGAAAGCCCGGATGTACATTCTTTAACAAGCTAATTTACTGATTTTAATACACTAAGAGAGGAAATGTATTTGGTTTTACACCCATTATTTTAAACTTACAAGATCATCCTTTATTATTCGATCAGCATCTTGATATATAAAAAGTCTGAAACTTAGGAGACGTTTGTCTTGTTCCTGTTCTCCCGGGTCTGAGTTGGCTGAGACCTGAGCTCTCTCACCCTCTGTTCTCTCCCATGGAGAATGGAGGCAACACTATATAGTTATGAAAACAGTATAGTTGGCACTAAATTTAGATACTTTTTAACATTATTTTAAAACTCAAATCTGCTATCTTTTTAAAGATATAACTATCTCAAATCGTTTTGCTGACTTTTTACCTTAATACTTAAAAAAAAAATTCAGTAAAAATATATTGATGCCTAGTCAATTAAAGAGACATTTCTCGGGCTTCCCTGGTGGCGCAGTGGTTGAGAGTCCGCCTGCCGATGCGGGGGACGCGGGTTCGTGCCCCGGTCCGCGAAGATCCCACGTGCCGTGGAGCGGCTGGGCCCACGCATCCGGAGCCTGTGCTCCACAACGAGAGCGGCCACAGCTGTGGGAGGCCCGCATACCGCAAAAAAAGGAAAAAAGTGACATTTCTCCACCCCATCCAACATAAGTCTATACCTGACACAGAACTCTGGAGTCCACAGCTCCCCCATTACCTAGACTAGGAAATTTTTATAGCCCCTTTTTTATGGAAAATGGATAATAATTTAGGGAGTAAGAGAAACTTCAATTCTGCTTCCCCTGGATCCAAAAGATATAGGTGAAGAAAATAATGATAATCTTGGTTGTGAAAATTAATAAACTCAGCATGATGGCAAGTGGCTTATGAACAGTAGAGAGAGGATAGTCCGTCTAGTGCAGTCACTCTTCATCAAAAGTACTCATGGCTGTAAATTGTTTTTGATTTCCACACAGTGTCTTCTGTTTCTCCTGGATTGATGACAAGTATAACGCAAATAAGCCTGGACTCCTGGAGGCAAGAGGCTTTGGGATTCTTGCTGGCTTGAGAGATGTGTGGGGTTTTTGAGTGTCTTTGTAGTCATTTTTCCGCTGCCAGCCCAGGCTCTCCCAGGAGCTCTGAGGGCCACCCACCCCCTGGACAGACGGTGGTAACTTTGCAAGGTCAGCCTTGTGAAATTTGAAGGGAACGGTCAAGATCAGAAGAAATTCCCCACATTCGAGCCCACTTAACTGCCCAGCAAGAGAGAAATCAGAGCATTCATAGCAGCAAAGAAATGCCTGCTTGATTTTAACACAGGGAGAGAAGTTTCATAAGTAGATCTTTTTCATGTGTCTAAGCGAGCCCTTGTATCTCATTTTCTCCTCTGGGCTTCCACTTTTCTTCTCTCAAGTTCAGTTTCTCTTTCTCTGTTCAACCTATTTTCTGGAATTTCCCCAAATACAATGCCAGGAAACAGTTGGGCATCTTCTACCTCCTTCCCTGACAAGAGTTAAAAGAGAAGGAGGGAATATGCCCTGAGAAGGAGAAAGCAAGTCTCTCTCCACCTTGCAAACTCCCTCTCATTCTTTATTTTTTTGCCTTGAATATTACGAGGCATTCAGAAGTCAATTTTTGATATTCTATATGTCATTTTCAGAAGTAGAAGTCACAGGAGAGTTGGCATTTTGCTCATCAGCTGCTCCCGTGGAAATCTTTGTACCAGAGCCATGGAAGGACCCCTTCTCTCTGCTCAGCTGAAGTCAGGTAAAACTACTACTACTAATTAATAATAATAATAGGACTTGCTAACATTTATACAGTGCTATATGCAAGGAACCGTTCTAAGTGCTTTAACTTTTGTAACTCTCACAACACTATGAGGTAGGTATTATACTTATTCCCATTCTACAGGTAAGAAAACTGAGGCACAGAGAGTTAAGTGACTTGTCCAAACTCAGAAACTAGCATAGTCAGGATATGACAAAAACAGTGTCTTCACTCTTGAGCTCTGTGCTTTCACCTGTACATTCTCATTTTTTAAAATCTCAAATCCCTCAACCTAGTAGCCTTTGAACTGAGCATCTGAAAACAGAAAACGATCTCAAAGAGTGATTCCCTGAATTTTTATCATTAAAATGAAGGCTGATAACATTATTCATAGACTGCTAAATATAGGGTAACTAGACATCACCATTTGTTTGAAACAATCCTGCTTTATATTGGCTATTTAATGTCTCTTTCAGGCTCAAAAGTGTACTGATTCCCACAATAAGTCATATGACTACCCTAAATTGAAACAAAGATTGCATTTGGAAGAACAAAAAATAAATTGCTACTTTGATCATTGGACTTCTTTTTCTAGAAACGAAATCTTTTTGTACTTTGCCAAATTTCTAACTCCAAATTCTGGTTTGGAGCCAGACCCTTCTCTCATGCGGAATGCGGGTATTCTTAAAAGAATGTTGGAGTGGGGGTGTTTGCCATGTTCTCTTTGGGGAGATGGTTGTTTAATTCATGCTGGTTTGATGTAGGGAGGCTCACTAAAGGAGTTGAAGTATTTTTTGTTTGTTGTGTCTTCTCTCTTAAGGAAGGGTGGGCTGTTGACTGAGGTGAAGGAAGTGCCTTGATGGCAAAGAATAGAGAGCCTGTGTCAGTGTGTAAAAGGGAACCAAAGCAATAAAAGCAGGCATAATGCTTGAAAATGCATGAGAGAGGGAGAAAAAGAAACTTGAAGGCTCATGTATGATTTGGATTTAACATGAAGAACTGGAAGTTCAGGAGGAAGTTTGAAGGCAGAGAAAGGTTGAAGTTGAAGGGCCAGATGCTCAGAAGTGTGGACATCTTCATGAATGTTTGCGTTGCTTTTCCACAATTAACTAAATCATGTTATAGTCTTTGAATGCATTACTAAAACAAAACCTGGATTAAAAATTAAGCTGCAGAATTTGAAGAAAAATGGACATTGATAGTATCCTCAAGAAATGGTAAATAATGTGGGCAAAGGGGTTGGAGGTCATTGACTATGCTTCTAGGTGAGAATTTTAGATGTTATTAAGCTCAGCATGGAGTGATGGTATCTCTGGAGTGATAAACTAAGGGATTTGTATTATTTTCTCACTTTTAGATTTTCTGTGTCTCTTGATTAAAGTAGTAATGTATAATGTGTAAAAGACTTCTGAGAGCTTAGATAAGTATTTAAAAGAAAAAGCTCATTGCATATTTTAAGTAAACATCACCTCCTTCTACAATCTTTGTTGATCAATTCCTTCTATTTCTTTTACCCTACCCTCAACCCCACTCAGGCAAATCAGATTGAAGACCACTATTTTAACCTAGTTTCCCTAAATAACAGAGACTGAGGCTAGGTTAAGTTACCAGCGCTTTATAAGGAAGTGAAATCTCCCAAGGCTGCAAGAATGAGAGAAAAGGGAATGAGTCACAGAAAGATGGGAAGCAAATACCAGGTGCTATGTTACTGTGCTGACGGAAACTGCTTCAGAATGTTTCCAGACAGGATGTACGAAAAGCCATGACTCAGACCCGTCCATTAGAAGGAATTTATCTGCTGTTTTATCCTTGTCCCGTCTCCCCTTGGTCTGTTTGCCTCCTGAAGTGTCAACTTCTCCGTGTTTTTGGATTATATTACTTGGCCCATTTGGAAGTCACAGGCTGTGGTGCTTCATCTAGTCCAGAATTGCTGGGAGGTGCCAAAGGCTCTGGGCATAGAGCTCAGCTGCCTCAGGCACCAGTCTCTGTGAGCCCACAGGGAGTCTGGGCTCTTGATGTAAGCTAACTGAGGTGGGCAACTGTCCAAGGTCATGTGACAGAGGAGCTGTTCGGATGCAACTCATATCCCTGCCTCCCCCGTAGACTCTACCTAAACTGATTCTTCTCAGAGCTCTGAGTTTGTGAGAGCATCTTGACTCTTTGTATTTGTAGACATTAGTACAACATCTTGCACATAAAAATAGTGAATGAATGTTTGTAGAATAAAAGAATGAAAGGAGGTTACATATCATCCTCAAAACTCAGAATTCCAACCCCCCAAATAAGGTATCTAAATTCTTATGACATTGTATTCACTGTATACCCAGACATCAGAAATTCACAGCTAAAACAATAGTCACTGAGTTTTTATAAATCCTCTAATAATTTAAACTCATTAAACAAGCAAACAAACAAAACCACCTCACACTGGCTTCTAAAAAGTCAAGCTAGCTCTAGGTACAGATTTTGAAACTATGGATAGGGACTAAAATGAGCATCTTTGACATTCCATGCTCAAAAAATTATGTTTTTTCTCCATTTCATTACATTAAAGTTTGGGAATAATAACTAACAGTTATTTACTTTTTTTTTGATTTTTTTTTTTTTTTTTTTTTTTGCGGTACGCAGGCCTCTCACTGTTGTGGCCTCTCCTGTTGCGGAGCACAGGCTCCGGACGCGCAGGCTCAGCGGTCATGGCTCACGGGCCCAACCGCTCGGCGGCATGTGGGATCTTCCCGGACCGGAGCACGAGCCCGTGTCCCCTGCATCGGCAGGCGGACTCTCAACCACTGCGCCACCAGGGAAGCCCTAACAGTTATTTTTTAAAGAAATTCATTGTTTGTAAATAATTTTCACACTGTTGCTTACAGATGAAACTTTCAAAGAAATAAATAAACCAAGGTAAAATAGCTTGCCCCGTGGTACAAAGGTAGAGATGGAAGAAGTTTCACGAAATGCCTATTTTTTAGTATCTTCTCTACAAAAGCACATGCCGACCAGCAGACGAAGATGTACCCAACGTGTTTTCATACCTCTGTTACCTAACACCCCAGTATAAAGCCATAATGCACTGTATTAAAAACAGTCATGGGAACTAATAAACTTAGAAAATGGTAGTGACAAGGCTGGAGTGAACTATATAAAGAGACTAGTTTAAAGGAAAACTACCATAGATGGATAAACGAAGAAATAATGTAAGCCAGTACAGATAGAAACACTGCTTCAAGCAATACACACCACACAGTGTATCTCAAAATAGAAGCCCACAGTTTTATCTTTGCAGTTTTTCTACATGAGTACAGAAATTAAAATTAGTTTTTATGCTTTTGAGGGAACAAATATACATGGTAAAATAACAGGTGTGTTCAAGAAGATGGAATTTTAGATTTGGAAAGAAAATATTTGCTTGTGGGTCTGAAATGATACTATGACTAACAGATATTCATTTCAGATGTGTAAGTATATGAAAACAAGGGAAAAATTGATAATATTAAGATAGAAAATGTTAAACAGAGGCAAGTCTTTCTGTTAACAACTGGAAAATACATTCAGAAGCAGCTGTTGCTGGTGAGCAGATGTTCTATGTAGGTCAGGGTTTTAAGGGAAAAGAGGATAAATTTTCAAGATCTCAGTTATAATTTATATAGGTATTTGCCTTTTGTGTGTATATAGGAATATGCATCCTTTTTCTGTTCTGAGCAGAACATCTTTATTCAGCACAGTGAGAAAGCATACGGTGTACTGAGGACCAGAAGTGTGTACACTGAGGTCATTATCAACTTCCACAGACCAATTTCTTTCTTCATTGCACATGAATTCCCGTGTCATCAGACATGAAAACCAAACTGTTAATGATCTCTGTTCATTTGTTTTCTTTCGTGTGTAGTCAAAAGAAAAAAAAAAGTACCACCTTAGTATATGAAAGACCAAGAGTAAAAATAAAAATAATTCAAATTCAAATCTGATCCAAATTAACTTAAAGTTAATTAATCATAGAAGATTCAGATAGAACACCTACTTGCAAGTCAATGAATTTCAAATTTGGGCAAAGACTTTTCGAGTTTTAGACGATTAGCATGTAGTCACAGTGACACTTTGTGTTCATTGTTAGGGAATGCAGCCTAGGAAAGTGCTGGATGAACAGATACCAAAGGCATCGCACGGGGAATATTGCTACAAAGTCCATCTTTGGGAGATCCAAGGAGAAAACGAGAAACAGAACAAGTCAAAATGAAAACTGTGAGCGCAGCCTGACTAGACCAAAATAAACATGATGCGTGGTTAACACACGGAGTGTGTCTCCAAATTCACTAATATTCTTCGTATGGTCTTCTAGAGCATTCTGTCTCCCCTTTTTAAGTTGACCGACCTAAAAACCTCTGTATCTAAAGTACCTGTTCTACATCATTTATTTAGAGATGTTATTGCAGGTTATTTCAATTGTTTGTTAAAATCTCAAAGGATAGTGGGACCTATGCTCTGAAATAAAGTCACACAGAAACTTATTTGTATTCAGATTTTTTTTTCTTGAAATGATACAATTCTACTTATATCTGATGAAGTGAACAGTAATAAATTTCAATGACTACTAGCAAAAGAGACAACATTTTGAATCCAAATATCCAAATGTATAATTATACAACATCTGGTTAAGGATATTTCAATTTTTTTAGTGTAAAAAGAATATTTTCTTCTAAAACCCTTGTATCTTTACAAGGGTTGTGTCACATAGATTTAGAGAAAAAAATCATTTTTAAGCCAAAAAAATAAAAGTTGAATTTACTAGAATATTTATATTATAATAAAGTAGTTTGAAAAGAAATTTCAAAACCGTTCAACAATTAAATAAGTCATAGACTAGCTGTTAACGCAAAGCATTCATTAGTATACCTAGACCTCAAACACTTAACTAATCTGTGCTGAGAAATGAATACATAAGTTACTTGAGCTGAAAGGCCTAAAGCCAAAGGACAGCTAAAGTATCTGGAGCATCACTCCCAGTGGCGGTACAATCTTGTCTAAATACAATTTGGAAATAGCTGGAAAATAAGAACTATCTAAATAACTAACTAGGGATATTTGGTAACTCAATAGAAACTTTTCACAATTCAGATGAGATATATATATGTACACATGTACATATGCATATATACACATACATGTATATAAACACAATATTTGTATAAAAATAGATTTAAATGCATTTGCATCTATGTAGATTAAGTCAATTGTGGAATTGAGTAAAAATGGTTGTATTAGGGACAAAATAGAGTTTTCACATTATTTTTGTGAAAAATAGGCAGATTGACCATTTCATATTCATTAAAATTATTAGTTGACTTCGTTACTTTCTCTCTTAGCTTACCTCTAGACAAATTAAAAAAAAATTCTAAATGAAGCTCAGATAACTTAGAAAACTTGCCCCAAAGCTGGCAACTAATAAGGGGCAGAGCAAGGGTTCAAACCCAGAGCCAGCTGGCATACTCTTTTCCAGGACATTACTGGTGCACTTCCTAATTTACTTAGATTTGCATCTGAGAAGTTGTGTACAGTTGATGTTTTGTAAATTAAATCTCTCCTCAACAGTGAATTTGCTTGAATTTGGAAGAATTCTTAAATTGTGTAGTTTCCAACCTTAAATATTCACAGATTCACAGCAATTTCCCAAAGAGAGAGAGATTTCTTCTTATATGAATGTGTTCCTTTGCAGCAAGTAATCAATAAGTATCAGATTACAGAACAAATGTAAGATATTGAAACTATGGGTTAAAAAACATTGTCCCTAAAACTACAGTTATGCCTTCTTAAACTCAGCAACCTCAACTTCATACTAAGAAGTGAGAAGTTTAACGGAGGGTCTATCATTGGTTCAGACGGTCATATTTTGAGGGTAAAAGGGGTTCTATTAACAATTATATCAGAACAACTGGAACACATGGGGAGAGTCCCCAAACTGATCACACTATTCATGAAAGCAACTCTACTGATGTAAACTTCGTCCTGCATTTACATCATTGCATGCAGTCAACTTACATTTTCTTATATTTTAGGAACAAATTGGAATCATGGAAGTATCAAAATTGTTTTTAATTCTGTAAGCAAAGCAAAACAGAAATGGTCAAGCATATGACAAAAAATACAAGACACTCCAATCTTGTAAGATAAGAGAAAGGGGTGAAAATGAAAATGACAGGTTTGTTTTAAAGTATTATTGTTGGTAGGTAAAGGAAGAAAGCACTGAATAAATACAAGCCTAGTAAAGATAAAACTATTATTATTGTTCTATTGAATATCAACTTGCAAATGGCACAACTGATTTAAAACTAGGTCATTTTTCCTCTAAAGCCCATACTTTTTACTAAAATGGCCAAAGAAAAAAAATCTTGGTGTCATGAGTGACAGTTGAGTCATGTACTCAAATGAATTACCCTTAATGTTATTAAGTGTGTTATTTGTTCTATGATTAAAAACAGGCAATATGCTTTCACAGTAAGGTCATTAGATGAGGATTCAGAATATAAAAACCTACTTCTGGTCCTTAGACTATTTGTGCGGTGTTAAGCAAGTCCCTGGTATTCTCCTAAGTTTCCTTATCTATAAAATTAATTAATTCTCTGAGTACACATTTAATGAGCCCATTTTCTTTTTTTTTAACTTTTTATTTTATATTGGAGTACATTTGATTAACAATGTTGGGTTAGTTTCAGGTGTACAGCAAAGTGATTCAGTTATATATATACATGTATCTATTCTTTTTCAAATTCTTTTTCCATTTAGGTTGTTAAATAACATCGAGCAGAGTTCCCTGTGCTATACAGTAGGTCCTTGTTGATTACCCACTTTAAATATAGCAGTGTGTATGGAGCCCATTTTCAATGCAAAGTCCCATTTCTTAATGTTGTGTGAAACCCAGGAATGAATATGACTCCAGGTCTGTATTGTAATTGCATTTGGAATAGCTGTGACTTCTACATAATTATTTGAGAAGTTTTGATGGATGAAATAACACTTTTTAAAAAAATCTGTGAATTCTGGAAACCAAACCCTAACCTAGAATATATTAACATTAATTGAGTGCTTAAAAGTCTGTCATCTTGGGGGCTTTCCTGGTGGCGCAGTGGTTGAGAATCTGCCTGCCAATGCAGGGGACACGGGTTCGAGCCCTGGTCTGGGAGGATCCCACATGCCGGAAGCAACTAGTCCCGTGAGCCACAACTACTGAGCCTGAGCGTCTGGAGCCTGTGCTCCGCAACAAGAGAGGTCGCGATAGTGAGAGGCCCGCGCACCACGATGAAGAGTGGCCCCCTCTTGCCACAACTAGAGAAAGCCCTCGCACAGAAACGAAGACCCAACACAGCAAAAATTAATTAATTAATTAATAAACTCCTACCCCCAACATCTTCTTTAAAAAAAAAGAAAATCTGTCATCTTACCTAATTAAATCATCATAAGTATTCTGTGAGATGGATATTATTAGCTCTATTCTGTAGATGAGGAAACCAGAGATTAAATTACCTTCTCAATTTAGCATAACCTGAAAGACGTAAAATCAAGGATCACATTAGATCTATCTTAATCCCAAATCTATGTTTTCCATTTATTCATTTATTTATTAAACTAACATTCGTTGAGTGCATAATAACGTTCCAGGTATGGTGCGAAATGCTTAGAAAAGAGATCAGATCTCTGCCGAGATGAAACTTACAGTCCACTGGGGAAATCATGAATTTAAAAAACAGACATAATAAATATAGCGGTAAAATTAACAGTTTGTGAAGGAAAATTACAAGATACTATGAGAATGAATAACAGGGAAAATACTTAGATTGGGTTGTCGAGGAATGAACCACAAGGTAGAGTTTAAACTCTGAGATAATCTAAATTTCAGTGCTGGCCTCATTTCACCTTTTTGACAGTGCCAATTAATTTAAGCAAAACCCTGTACAGTATGGTCAATTCAATAACATTAGACCAATGATTAAGGTCTAGGAAATGCAGTTGTGTTTATATTAGCACATACCCTCCTATCTGTGCAACGACAGGCAACTTAATTGGTATGTGAAAGTGCTTTGGATAATATGGGTATGTGTGTTGGTGGGAGCAGGTAGGGAGGAAAAAAAGAGAGCGTAACTCAAGGTAGTCAATTCACTGGTTGACATTCCCTGCTCTCTTCACCTTTAGAGCAAGAAATTGCTACCTTCACCTTGCGTGATGAATTGTTATCTTCCAGACATGGGATTTAGTTTTCTCCTTCTTCTTCCATCATCTTTGCAAATCTGCTTGCCTCATAGCAGGGTTCTGAGGGTTAATCATTTATTTAGTGTGTAGAAAAGTACTTTGGGCATCTCAGAAGAAATATCTTATACAGTAGAGAATAAATAATACAAAAATAACAAGCTGGTGAATTGTAGTTGGTGTGCATCCCTCATCGCAAGTCCTGCCTGGACCCTACCAGTTATTCCTCCATGGGCGGGCAGGGTGAATTACTAAAGTAAAACACGCATATTATTCCTGGCCTGGAGAGAATATCCAACGGATAACAGGAAAAGGGCTCCTAAGAGTTGAACTGCAAAGGGGAAGATAAATAGAAAAGCAAGATAATCCCAAAAGTGGATTCTTAACTTTTATTATTCAAGAAGATCTTTCTAGAACTTTCGTAGGGGTTGTGCAGGGCATTGTGGGCTCTATTTCTTTTTTATGGGTTCTGAACCTCCACCCTCAGTTTACTTTTGAATATGCGCTAGTGACCTGTTGAATGCCTTTTAAAAGATGAAGTGTAAGCACTTTTCTCCCCCAATGGATTTGCATTGATAATCCCCAAAGACAGATACATAGACCAAAAAGACATTCTCAGTCTGTGCAGACCAGCAGGAAGCAAACTGTTCTTTTCCCCATCACATAATCATGAATACTGCTACCTCCAATTTTCCTTCATCTGGGAGCCGGAAATCCTGCAACCTGAGCACATAACCGTACAAAAGGGATGCATCAACCATGGAGACCAATCAGATGTGAACTAAATTCCGTTAGGAGCTTCGGGAGCCTCTCCTCCACTCACAGCCCTGTTTCCTGATTCCATCCAGATTCCTCAGAGGTAAAGCCTGAGGTTAGGTCCATTCACGGCGGTAAAACGGGTGCAAACCCAGAGTCACTCATGATCATCCCTCTGGCGGCGATGCCTGGGTTAAGCTGCCAATAGTCAGGGATTTTTTTTTTAATTAATTAATTTATTTATTCATTTTTGGCTGTGTTGGGTCTTCGTTTCTGTGCAAGGGCTTTCTCTAGTTGTGGCAAGAGGGGGCCACTCTTCATCGTGGTGTGCGGACCTCTCACTGTCGCGCCTCTCTTGTTGCGGAGCACAGGCTCCAGACGCGCAGGCTCAGTAGTTGTGGCTCATGGGCCCAGTTGCTCCGTGGCATGTGGGATCCTCCCAGACCAGGGCTCGAACCCGTGTCCCCTGCATTGGCAGGCAGATTCTCAACCACTGTGCCACCAGGGAAGCCCAAAAGTAGGAATTTTGATGGAAGAAAGAGAGGAAGAAGAGGTAATTTTTGGACCAGTGGCGATTTGAGAAGGCGAATAGAAGGTCTAGCTCTCTCGACATAATTAGATCCTCACCCACTTCTGAGAAAGAATTAGAGTCTGATCCAAAGGCAGCATAACTATGGGCGCTCTCCCGGCAGGGGAGAAGTTGTATGGTAAGTGCTGGAGAGGGCAGCCGAAGCCTCCAGCGGCAGTGTTGGTAGGGTTTGAAATGGTGCCTGGGATGAGTGCTGACCTTTCCTAGTAGCCTAGAGAGCCCACATGGGAGAGCTCGACTCAAAACTCCTCCCTTTCCACCTCCAAATAAATAAAAGCTGCTCCACTTCTTCTGTAGGGGATTTTTCCTACATTTTTTTTTTTTTTTTTGGCGGTATGCTGGCCTCTCACTGTTGTGGCCTCTCCCGTTGTGGAGCACAGGCTCCGGACGCGCAGGCTCAGCGGCCATGGCTCACGGGCCCAGCTGCTCCACAGCATGTGGGATCTTCCCGGACCGAGACATGAACCCATGTCCCCTGCATCGGCAGGCGGACTCTCAACCACTGGGCCACCAGGGAAGCCCTTCCTACATTTTTATTCAACTCTTGCCACACGTCTTAGCATGTCCATCTAGCATCCTGCTCTGTAGAACAAGAGTGGGAGCTAGTGGCCTACTGGTAGGGGTGGGGGAGGGGAAGGAGGAGTGACCCATCTTCTGAACTCCTGGGACCTGAGCCTTCTGTGCTCGGAAGCAAGCCAGCTGTCACCATAGTCTAGCAGTCCAGTTACCAGGCTTCCCAGGGGCAGGCTCTAGGTGAACGGGGTGGCAGCAGCCAAGAGCTGTTCTGAGGAGGATTTCTAATGCTGCTGGGCATTGGGTAGGGGTGCTCCTTAGAGGAAAGCCAGCTGGGGCAAACCCCTGTGGAAGCAGCAAGTACAAGTCTGCTGGAGGGCAGAGCTGAGGAGTATTTCATGGCCAGGCGGCTGGAAAGATGTGGGAGCAGAGATGGGAATGGGAGGAAGTGAACCTTGCTTCCCTGTGTGCCTGAGAAGATGATATCTCATGTCCCTTAGGCACAGAGAAGGGGGAACATCTCACCAGGACGATTCCTACAGAAGGGTGACCGTCACTGGCGAACTCTATTTGGCAGTGAGGAGACTTCTCACCCTCTTGAGCCCCGTAAGGAGAGGTAGCATGCAGACCTGTGACAATACGCCTTTGGGATCCATCGTGAGTCTTCCATAACAGCAGCATCCTCCTGGCTCATCCTTTGGGGCCAGGGTGGGCTCTGCAAGAAGCTTGGCCCAGGCCTAGAGGTCTCCTGCACGCATCACCTCCCACTTTTCTCCAGCCCACTTCTCTCCATGTATTCTAGCCATCCATAAAATCACCGGAGTGGATGCTCTTCCATGATACAAAATTATTAATTTTGCCCTTCCCCTTTCAAATAGAAAAGAAAGCTTGCTATTCAATAAGTTAAGTATTTGTGAAGGGGGGCTGTAACATGTGTCAGTTGGAGAAATCAATAACCCAAATACCAGCAGGCCTCACATCCTCTTAATAGCCTCATGTTCAATATTTCTCACTCCAGAAAAACTTTCATTTCCTTCTCTGAGAAATCTCCATGTATAAGGACTATAGATCCCATGCCTAAGGCAAGGGCTACATGATTCTAAAAACTAAGTAGTTTGTAGTCATATGAAACAGCCTGTTTAATTCCCAATATTGAAAAATATTGGCTTTTAATAGTACCGTTAACCTCTTACCATCAACTATAGTTGCTTATTTATTCATTTAATCACTTAAAGCAGTGGATTGCTGGGGAAGCAATTATAATGTTTCAGTACAATGTAATATTTGACTTTTTCACTCGTGCAGTTTCCAGCAACATATTGGAAATGGAGTGTCCAGGAAAATCAGGTCAAAACTTCATGATGGTATAAAAGAAAAGGACTTATTTCTTTGTTCTCTGGACTTTTCCTTTGAGTCCTCAAAGCAAACTTAATGACTGAGTTAGGTAAATCAGGTTGCACAAACTTTCAGTGTAATTCTGATGGTATTGATCACCAGTTCACTGTCATTTTCTATTCTTGGTTTGAGCAACTTGTAGAGAATGAATAGACCTGGAATGAGTCCCTGGTATTTGCATGTCATTTTAGAACTGTCAAAGTGCTTTCATAGATCTAATCTTTTGGGTCCTCAGAAGAACTCTCTTAGGCAGATAGAGCATCTAAGTAAAGCAGTTATATTCATTCCCATTTTACAGCTGATGAAATTGAGATCCAGAGAGGAAAGGATAAGCAGACCAAACAAAAGACAAGTGTTACCTTTCCCCAATTCTTGTGAGTGTAATTCAAGTGTCTTTTCTTTTTCTTCTTTTTGTCAATGGTTAATAAGCACCGTTTGAAACAAAGTATATTTTTGCCATTATTAAAAACAATAATTTTGTAATGACTCTGACCTCTGCAGGTCCTGGCTTTGACTCCTTCCTTACCAGCTCTGGCCATGCCCTCTCCGCCTGATCCCCCGTCCCTCTAAGTCACACGATTCTAATCAATTTGTACCTCTGTTGCTGTCACACGTTCCCCAGTGAGGCGTCAACATTCTGACCACTGATTTCAAAATAACTTTAGAAAACAGTGATGAAAAGTAGATTTTTCTACCGGAACTAATAGGTATTCCTGGGCAATTCCTGCCATATTTTTGCACAGTGAATGCTGTTCATAAATAATGTCAGAAGTGGGCCTTCGCTCCTTTGGTAAGGTGGTCATTTAATGTAAGTAAATCCACATTAAATATTGAAGATCAGAAAAAAGCAGCCTCCTCAAAGAGGTCACATTTAAGTGAAGAAAAAAAAACAAAAAAAAAAACCCCACAATGTGTGGGGAGAAGACCAGCCTGACGCTGGGTGGCACAGAGTTAATGGCTCATAGAGAGCATCTACATGTTTTTTAAAGATGTTTTATTGCTTACAAAAGGAAGTAGTCTTGAGAGACTCCAGCCAGCTGCGGCTGTCGGACTAGGAAGGATCCTGTTCAATTAGTGTTGTAAAATAAAATACTTTGTAAAGGAAATAAACACGATGCTAGCTAAGATTCATGCTTTCAAATATACACAAGGTTTGAATTTTTAATTAGGACTGCTAATTACAGTCATCAGAAAGCAGAACAGAATAGATCTTACCTTACATTTAGCAGACAAGCCTTCAACCCCAGTGTATTTTTCAATTTCATTAATATTTTATGAAAATGGCCCTTGCAGCTTCAGCCTATTCTAGTCTCCTACAAAACTGCCCCACATTATGGATGCCAATGCCTTTAAGCCATGTGCATTAGTGTGATGACAAAATGCAAAACAGCGTCTTGTCAACCATCGCATCAATTGATTCTATTAGATCGTGTAAAAACAGTTGGGTGTGAGTTATCATCTCAGTGACACTAATGATGAAGCAAGACACTGGCTGAGAACAGCCATTAGCTATAAGCCAGAAATTAATGATTCTAATATTTTTGAACAAATTAACCTTAATGAACTGGTCTCGCAAATACTGTATTATCTCCAGAGAAGTCAGCAAGTGGAACAACCCCGTTACATGAACACGTGGTAAACTTATATAAATAAGGATATTAAATAAACACAAACCCTATATGTCCATGTTTTATAGGTTTATCCCTCTCTCATGCTGCTTGTACCTCAGATACAATATAGATCCAACTAGTCACTCCCCTGATTATAGTGAAATTGGTAGTGATTGACTATTTTATAAAATTGTCTGTAACATCGTGGAAGCATAAATAAAATATTCCCCCAAAGTTAGAGGATAACTGATTGTCAGAAAATTAAATTTTATATTTAATATACAAAGGACTTTCCTAAATGTAAAGTGAATCCTTTTGTAAAATGATGACTTTTTCTGTTATTGTGGAGAATATCACCCCTTCTCATTATTTGTTCATCTGTTTTGTTAGGTTTGGAGTTTTGCAAATTGGGTTTTCATAAAACAAGTCACACCTGCGGTACTCCTAAGAATGAAGCATGCATTTCCCCTCTGTAAATACTTTGGAAAAGTTCATTACAGTGATCCCAAACTAATCATTGGTGGGATGACTTTGAAACGTAAAATAAAGCCAGGGGCACTTTTGTTAGCAATTCCTGCACAAGAGCAAAGTGCTGTACAGTAAAATTTTGACCCATTCTCGCATTCCCTATAATTGTTAGTGTGCCAAAGTTAATGGCATTCCGTTAATAGGAATACAATTGACAGACAACTCAAATGAAATACACCTCCCTAAGATAGTTCACTGCCAGATTCAACTGCAGCTTGAAAAAAAATGTAATGATTTTTAGCAGTGGTTTTGCTTAGATAGTTTCTTGTGTGTTTCTTCCACACAAGGCGACTTCAGTTTTTTCTCTTCACCCAGAAATCTGCCCTCATGTAACCACACTTTTCATCACAAAGGATCTTTACTTTTGTCTAAAAGTGTTTAGCACCCACTCAAATCTGTGGTCCAAAATCCTGGAAACCCATTCACAAGTCCTGTACAGAACTCAAATGCCTAGCATAGCACAGGGAGATCAGCTCGGTGCTTCGTGACCACCTAGGGGGGTGGGATAGGGAGGGTGGGAGGGAGGGAGATGCAAGAGGGAAGCGATATGGGGACATTTGTATATGTGTAAGTGATTCACTTTGTTATAAAGTAGAAACTGACACACCATTGTAAAGCAATTATACTCTAATAAAGACGTTGACAAAAAAAAAAAGAACAACTCAAATGGCTAATTTAAAGAAGAGGAAACAAAGGAAAGACACTTGCCAACAACAGTTTGTTGGCTTAACTTTGACTTGCTTTCCTGGGAAGGAAGAAAACAGAATTTTCAATGTGAACTGTCAGCCCTGGTTATGACAGAAGCTCACTAGTGAGAGATCCAGAGTCTCCCCTGTATTGGCAGAGGAGCAAAGAAACCCTCCAAACAGAATTTTTTCAAGCTTCCTCTACAACTCCACTTAAATAATTTACTTTTTATTTTTTCTCAGACTATTCTTTTTAAAGTTGGCTGGCATGTGTGTTGACAAGCATGCTTTACTGCATAAGATGACTTGTGTATTTGGAAAGGGGGAAAAAAAATCACAAAACTCCCTCCAACTCAGAGAGTAAGAGAACTACTATATTTGCTCTGGGGAAATACAGTTAGTCTGAACTCTGGCTTCAGCTAAGGGGCCCTAGATATAAACTAATAAAAGTAAAGTAGCTGTTTTTGGAACGTGGTTTACTAATTTAAGAACCAAACCAGTGGCTGTGTACCTAATTCAGCAAACTAACTGGCCATAGAACTGTTAGCTCTAGGCAGAAAGACCTTAAATCCGTTCACTAGAACGTAATACCTTGTTATTTAATCCAGAAAAGCTTAATTCTAAAATTCATCCTTTCAAAGTTCTGACAGTTACTGGAGAGTACGGTAGATGAATAAAATGATATGGAAATAATGGTTTAAGTGTAGCTGCTGATATCCTGAATCCTTGTTTTCACACTTCAATATTTATGATGATGTGCAGTGACTAAAACAGAAGGTTGGAAAGAAAATAAAATAGAAGATGGAAAGACAACAGGCTATTTAGGTCATTCATATATATTTGGATTATAAATGGAATGACTGACCTGGGCTTGCTGAGAATCTTTACGTTGATAAAATACAAAAGACTCTTTCTTACGTATCTCACAGTAAACGGATTCAGAAAACTGTTCAGAAAACACAATCTTTTTTTTTTTTTTTACTAATACAGAAAATATTCTTCTCTGAAAAGAAGATAATTTTGTGTCTTCTGAATAGTGATAAAACATTCTTTCAGTAAAAACACCATTTCACCCCCTCTACCCCTGAAAAGTTTTTATGTAATACCTTTTGAAATAGTTCACAGAATTCTACCCGGTGTATTACATAAGTCATACTTTATAAGGTAACATATTATTAAGGATGTCTTTACATTGCTTTTTCATAAAATCTTCCTCTGTTATAAATCTTTCAATTGTTACTGGCAGGGCAGAAGGAAACTGGCAGAGAAGACAGTGCTTGGCTGTAGGTGTTTGACATTAACCACTTTTATCTACAAGGTCTTCACCATTGGATGGGAAAATAGAACATGGTAGTTTATTTACTATCAGACCTGAAATTATATTCAGACCAAAGCAACAAACAGCATAGATGCTCTAGTATAGATTGCTCTGAAATGTACTTTCAACTTGCAATGGAAAATGTTCCAAGAATTATTTTGAGATTATAATAAATAATGAGCCTATGCAAGTCCATTTCTTCCTAAAGACCTATAAAGCATTCTATTTATAGTGACATATTCTCAATTTTATAGTTAATAAATACTTTTAAATCTAGATGCAAATAGTTGGTAGAAAAATTTTTTTTGATTAGCTGATACCCCAAATAATAAAAACTATTATAAAATTCAGGTGATTCAAAATTTGACGAATACTTGTCCTCATCATTCCATCCAACAACCAATGTACACTTTAAAAAAATCTTGGGGCTTCTCTGGTGGCGCAGTGGTTGAGAGTCCGCCTGCCGGTGCAGGGGACACGGGGTCATGGCCCGGTCCGGGAAGATCCCACATGCCGCGGAGCAGCTGGGCCCGTGAGCCATGGCCGCTGAGTCTGCGCGTCCGGAGCCTGTGCTCCGCAACGGGAGAGGCCACAACAGTGAGAGGCCCGCGTACCGCAAAAAAAAAAAAAAAAAAATCTTGGTGGTTTATAGTCTCCATCTGTGCAATAAACTCAAAGTGATTCCTTTTTATATCTACTTTGATATTCATCATTCATTCATTCATTTGTTCTTTCTTTCATGTATTCTCATCACAGGCACGAATTGAGCATCTGTAGCTGTGCTGTCCTATAGCCACACGTGTCTCTTGAGCACTTGAGGTGTGATTAGTCTGAACTGAGATGTGCTTTGACTGAAAAACCAGCATTTTACCTTGATTGTATGTTGAAATGATCATACTTTGGATCTACTGTGTTAAATAAAATATATTATTAATTTCTTTTTTATATGTGACTACTAGAAAATTTAAAGTTACATATGTGTCTTTCATGCTAACCTACAGGGCAGTAAGCACTGTGGTAGGCTCTGGAGATTCTAAGGTGAAAACCACAGTGATCTGGTCTTCAAGGAGCCTAGTTTAGTGCTGACATGAAAAGTCTAGAGCAAAAATTCCAACTGTATTATTTTCCTGTGGCTTGACATCCAAAGCAAATGCCTTTTTTACTTCTCTTTGTTGAATCCCTATTCCTAATATGTAAAAGTCACTTAATACTTGCAATGTTCTACAAGACTCTCTGTTTTTGTCAGCACAGAGTTTGGATAACTTGGATGCTAAGTCAATTTGGCCTGTTACACTAATCTCTTCAGGAGACTTCGTCACTACTGAGGAGCTCAGACTCCTGAAGAGGCACCTGGAGCTGGTTGCCCAGCAATGGTTGCCCTTGCAACGGCATTCAACATCCTCATTCTGCTCACAGTCAATGACAAGGCTGCTTAGGGACAGGGGTACACTCAGTTGTCTGGGAATAGAGTTTTCCTCCGTGTGAACCTAATTGGCCTGTGCAGGGATTGTAGCTGTAACTTCAGCCTCATTAGCACCATACTTCCTCCGTTATTGATCTGGCTCAAATCGCTAATAGTAAATATGCCCTCCTTGGAAAAGACACATCCTATGGCGAGCTCTCACTCCGTGAAAACAGAAATACCTCGCTCATGTTATATCATGACATTGCTGGACCACGCTATTTATTTTCTGGAACCTTGAACTAGGTAATTTAGCTTACCAAGAAACAACTTTATTTCAGCCATGGTCACATGTTTTTTTTGTGCCTACAATAAAATATTTCAATTATTATAAGCAGTTTCTTTTTTTTTCATGTTTTCCTCAGAATAGCTTAAAGTCAATTAATTTATACTTGTACATATATAAAATTTAATTTCAAAGAGGGGTAAAGGAATTTTTGACATCCTTACAATGGCATTATCTTTATGACAATTCCAAAATATTTTGCCTGTGGGAAAAATGTGGAGTTGGTACTTGGTAGTCATTAAGTCCAATACAGTCTTGTTAGGATAGTCAAATCCTTTTGCTCAGTGTATTATCCTCTGGTCTCCACTCCCCAGCCAACTACCTGATTGGATAATGGTTGGGATTGACTGACAAGTGTGACAAAGGCCACAGGGCCATCTCTTTACGATGGGGATTGATGTCTCTGTAAATACAGTCCTTCACCTTCAATACCTTTAAACACCCAATGACTAACCTAAAGTAGCTCAGATTTGCTTTTATTTTCATTTATTCCCCTTTTACAACTGACATAAGGCCCCCAAAGACAAGAGTACTCACTGCACCATTTTTCCTGTTCAGATGGTCAGTTAAATATTTATTTTCTGTAAATTTTCGTTAAGAACGCTAATATTATATTTTACTAAAACGTATACTTGGGTCTATGGCTCCATAGTATATAGTCAATTGTCTCATACTTCTGACATATAACCAAATTAATAGGGTTTACTTTCCACAAATATTATTATTAAGAATCATTGTTATAATATTAACTAGAAGAAGAAAAGAATATTAAGCCAACAATTTATTCTTCTTCCCTCAGTTTATGCAATAATATAGTATTCTGGATCACCTTCATTATTTGAGTGAACTCAAATCTTCTTTGAAGGAATTTTATCACAGTGGTAGATAAGATAAGGTTTAATTTCTCAGGATGAAATTTTTTATCAAAAAGTCTGATGTGAAATGTATAAAAATTAAGCATTATCTTCATTTTTATATGTTGTTCCATTGTAATAGAAGTTGGTCGAGCTAGCCATTTTTCAGAGACAGATAAAGCAAAGTACTCGCTGAAAGCTTTAGTTAAAACATGCAAAACCTCTTTCAAGTATCTTTTATATTCCAGTGGGAATAACATTTATATGACAATTATTTTAGAAATACTGATCATTTAGAAATTCTACAGTTGACTTCAATCAAATCAAAGCCAATTTTAGATGAATGATCTTTTTAGTCACTTGAAAATGAATTTTTATGAATTTGTATGCATATATAAAAATGAATGGGTTATATGAAAGCTGTATTGGATTGCATCTTGAGAATATTGTACCATTTAAATAAACTTATATTTGTATATAACATTTTAATGATAAACAAAACACGAAGAGTGCAAGGTTAAGTTGAAAATCATGTAAACTTCCATGCCATTTAGGTGGTTAATAGAAACAAAATTCTAATAACTTAACTACAGCCATATTAAAACTTAATTAGAAAATAAGCTAAATAGTTAATTACATGAATCCACAAGCACTTATATGGTAGTTATCACCAGGTGAATTAAGAATGAATTACTAATATTTTCTACTGTTAATACATGGTTAATTAATGATTAAACAGTGTTTTACTGCTTACTCATTAATGATTTATTACAGTTACTTAAACAGTTTCCCAGATTTGAGTGCCTTAAATAGACATCTTAAGATTACTTTCCAGGTTTACCTTCTTTCTAATGTACTGATTACCCCATTTTCTATCGTACTACTCTGATCTTTCAACTGTGAATATCAAATATCTCGATTACCTGATGAGTAAGAGCTGATCCATTGGTGCATATGAATTCAAGCAGTAGAACTGAATGTGAAAAGGGGCACAGATCTTCCTGTGTCAGTTCAGCTCTGCTCTTCTTCCCATGGACACATTCTCTTAAACTGTGAGTGGGAGAAGGGACTGCGGGACGTTAAACCCAAGTAACCCAAATGGCCCCCCATCTTAGATTCTGCTCCCTGTTCCAGCATCTAAGTTGCCCTCATGTTGATGACGGTTCTGCCTGAGAAGAACATGCTCTTTAGGTCTGTTTAGGTAAAGAGACCTCTCGTGGTGGTCAGTTATGGGACCACAGAGGCCTTCTCTTAGTCATGGGGCCCAGGTCAAGGTGGTCTGTGTATTGTCAGGCATCCTGGTAGTGAGAGAGCTCTCTCACTGTGAAGTTCATTTAGAGATGGCCCTTACCTTGAGATATAACTGTGATGGAGGTTATACATGCTGGGGACCTGTTCTTTATCACAAATGTGCTTGTCATTGCTTCTGGATTTGCCTAGAGTCTCCCAGAATGCAATTATATCTTCTGAGATGTACCTGACAACGAGATTGAGGTGTTTTTCTCTCATTTTGGAAAGCTACATGGAAATAGCTTCTGGGGTGTGACATTGCAATCTTAATGCTTGTCTTTATGTAACTATTTATCCTTATCAGGGGGATTCTCTGGCTGCTAGGAGACTGTTTAGTTGGTTTAGAAATGACAGTAATGCTCTGGAAATGGCTTTTCTTTTCTTAAAAAGGACAGGTATATGTTAGGGGTGAAACTACTAAAATTAACTCTCTTTCCTCCTCACCTTTCAAAAAGATAGAACTTTAAAAATACAGACTGTCAGAGGGAATGCACTTGTTTTACATTTGTTAAGGAAAGACACAGAAATCTAATTTTTACCACAATAGCCTTAGAAATAACGATAAGCCTTATCCAGTGGAAACTTGACTATATTCTTGGACTATGAGCTATTTTGCAATTTGCTGTTAAATATCTATTTTTTTTAAATCAGCTTATTTTAAAAACTTGATTTATTTTGTTTGTCCTTAAAAAATTTAATATAAGTTCAAGGTAATGTGATACTTCTAGGTTTCTAGGAACAGAAAAAAAAACTTATACTGTGCCAAATTTGAATGGAGAAATCCGTATATTATAGGATGGTTTCTGTGTTCCACGCAGAGAAAAATGGTAGAGATAGAATTGAAAATAGTTCAGAATAGAGAAGAAGAATCAGATTAAATATTGCTGATTAATGTTGTTTATTAATCACAGCCCTAATCTATAAAAGCTGATCCCGGTTACATATTTGAATCAAGGGACAGCAATTTTAGAATTATGAAATGTTGTAATATAGATTCAATATATACATATATTGACTAGTGAGAATTTAGTTGTATATAATAAAACAAAAAAGTTAATATTGCGGTACATATCTAGAAACTATGTGGCAAGAGTCATATTTACCTTTACAATTTGAGTGTTGTTTGGGGTTAGGATTTCAAAAGCATCTGGCTAACACCCATTGCCAGCACAGTTTTGCCAGCGGTAACATTTTTAAAATTTATTTGCATCTCTTTAACTGTCAACCTCTGATGAGGTAGGAATTGAACATTTGGAAATGTAAAGAAATATATAGAAGGAGGGAAGGAGAAGAGAAGTAAAAGCAAGGGCTGTTTAAATGTTTTGCACATTTTATACCAGCCCGAAGCAAATGGGTATGAGTCTGTGATAACTTTTGAAGGTTAATTTAGAAATCTTTGTTTCATGACATCAGTGGATGTTTCCATTATCCACTGAGATGGTGTCTTGAGTTGTAGAATCACATTTCATTCACTCACTCATTCATTCACAGATTTTTGTGGGATATCTGCTGTGTGATGGGCTCTGGACGGAAAGTCTCAAGGACAGAAAAGTCAAGCTGAAAATGAAACTAAGAGTTTCAAGAAAAGTGGCAATAATGTGGAATTCTAGGCAAAGTTAATACGACTCAGCAGCAAACCAAAATATGAGTTTTGTAGCAAAACATCAGTAGCCAAATGTCTTTTCATATTTTTCTTCTTTTATTATCATAGTGACCTACAGTGAATCTGATAAAAGTGATTTCAGATATTTGCAGGCCCACCGTCCAAACAACATTGTGTAGTGGCTCCTTCTGCTATAGGGGTGCTGGCCAAGGATTGAATCCTCCAGCAGTAACCTCAGGGAGATGAAGTTCTTCATGGTTCAAGGACAAAAGTGGACTAGAGTCCTAGGAGATGCGGGTCTCCATTTCAGAAACAAAGACGTTAGATCTCTTGTTTCAAATATCCAGTCCTTTTCTGTGTTGCTCCTCGTAGAACTAAGCTACTGTGTGCTTTGTGTGAGGATCCTCTTCTTTGAGAAGAAACAACACCCTTGACTGCCATATTTAGAAGGATAAAACATGACCAAGGGACCAGGTATGATCAAAGAGAAAGGGATAAAGCAACATGTTGCTTAGATTCTTATTTACCTTTAGTCAAAGAAAAAAAAAAAAAGCTACACAAGTTTGAGACCAAATTATGTTTTTGATACTAACTAGGTGAGTGCAGATGGAGGATTTTTAACCTGTAGTCCCTGGACCCATGTAGATAGGTTTTAAGTAATCTGTGGACCCCATTATATTGTAGGCAAAAGTTTGAATGCATATGACTTTTTCAAGAAAGGGCCTATAGCTTTCATCAGGTTTTAAAGGGTCTGTGTCTCTAAATTTAAGAACAATTGCCTTTTTTTTTTTTCCTTTTGGCCGCACCATGCGGCATGTGGGATCTTAGTTCCCCGACCAGGGATTGAACCCATGCTCCCTCCACTGGAAGCGTGGAGTCTTAACCACTGGACCGCCAGAGAAGTCCAAGAACGCTTGCCTTTAAAAATCATTTGAGTGACAGTGCTATTACACCAAGATGTATTTCTCTTAATTCTGGAATTTCAAGCTTTTTATATGAAATTGTTTCCTTCAAGTTAAGACTATGCAAAATCCAGTCAATACCTGCTATGATCTGATGAAGCTGAGGAAAATAAAAAGCTAACTTTCACTCCTCTGGATTACACAAGTTCATTTCTGCATTCTGCTCTAGCTCGGGTATGTAGACATGGCCAGAAAGTATTTCCCATTGAGGGGCAAGAAAAGATAGTTTAAAGATCCTGTTTTGGTATGCTGATAGGCTCTATAACCTAAAATAATTTCTTTGGTTTTATTTATGTACTTGGCATAGACCTTTACACTTTCTAAATTTAGCACAGTTTTAATGTTTCTTGGGCAACTGACCATGAAAAAGTTTCCATCTTCAAGTAGGGGTAAAATAACTTAACTATTTCCATATCTCTCAATTATGGATAACTGTAGTTTGTTCTTCTATCAGCATATTTTTGTGAACTCACCCTTGCTGTCTGAAAACTTCACACAGTAATATTTTATTCTATCCCAAAGGCACCATATGTCACATTCCACCTTCCTAAGATAGACACCAGGTGTCAGAAAATGGCAGGCTCTCAGTAGTTAAAGTTGAAGGTAATGGTCTTTGGCATGTCTAAATGCACTTTAAGAAAAAAAGTTTCTCTATGAATAAAAGATGTGGAAAAGTCAGTCATGCTAAGTTCTCATTTTTAAGCACATAATTGTTAGGAAAAATGAAAGTTTTCCTATAAGAGTAAGATACTTGGATTTTATTTAACAAGAGATCTTATACACAAATTAATAGATCCAATCAGATTAAAATTGTATATATATGAAAAACAACAAACAAAATAAAAACAGCCCACAACCAACATATTATCATTTCTTGGACTAGACGTGATGGAATGTATTCATTCTGGCATTGAGCTTTGACAAGTGTGGTTATGTGTAAGCATTCTAGAAAAGAAAGGAGAAAGTATATTTACTCCAATCTAAATTATGTCCCTAGATAGCATGACGGTGACTGAATTTATCAAATCCTCCCATGGAATTCCCATTTAAGATATCAGATATAGGCAAAAGGCTCAAATTACTTGTAGGTACGGTATTTTAACACGGGACATCCAGATGGAACTTTTATAGATTCACAAACAGCACGGCTCACTGTACTGGAATGCTGGATCCAAGTGGCACATCCCTTTTGAGGTTACAGCTTAGAGTAAAACAGATTTATTAATAATCAATGCACTCATATGACCAAGAATGTTATCAGCTCATCCAAGACGGAAAACAACAGGAAACTTAAGCCAAGACTCATTTAATTTTTGCCCTTCTTACTATATGCATTGGAAAGGAACCCCATTGGCCCTTTTTTAGCTAGTAATGTCTAATGCAGGAAGACAGGAATAAGCAGAGTAGAAAGCACCTGTCAGCTCTATTTCCCACTCTCCTTGATTAGCATGAAACATTAATAGGGCTTTCAGAAATTCTGGCCTGAAATGGGCTTTGCCTGAGAACGAGTCTGTCTTTACTGCATAAAATCCACTGTCATTAAAAAAGGGCAGATAACTAAAGAAGAGTCTTTCTTGAAACTTATGCCTTTTTTCATACAATGACAAATTATTTTAATAATGGGAATCACATACACTGCCATTTGTATAATATTTCCCATAAAATTCCCCCATTAAATTTGCTCCTTTACTTGACTCATCTCTTTTTTTAAAAGAATGACACGCACAAAATGATACATCATACTTTCTTATAAAGAATTGAAAATGAACATACAGTAATGGGTTAACATACATTTTAATAAAATTTTCATTGCTGTGCATTTCACTTTTCGATACTGAAAACCAGGGATGTTCCAACCTCAGGCAATGCCTAAGGATAAAACAAATCATATGGTGGTGAACTATTTTCACCTATTTATTCTTCTACAGGAAAAAATATTCATAAATACCAAAGAAAATCAGATGTGCACCAAAAAATTATAACCAGTCTTAATACCCTTTGCCACATACTGTATGTCACTGTATACTAAAAATAAAACCAAAAATATGCTTTAGGGATTTCTAGAATCTTTCAAGGGTTTAGTGTATTGTTAATTTTCATTAAAGGTAAGTTTCAGATTGACTTCCATTTTCCGAAATGGCCACAAAAATCAAATAAGGGATTCAAATAAGGTCACAGATCATAAAATATAGCTTCCAGTCTCTTAATAAAAACTATGCCCAGATTCGTAATTTGAGGGTTGAGTTTTTCGGTCTAGAAACTTTTGATTTGAGTTGAGCACTTGTTATATTTATGAAGTCAGTTCATTTACAAAGAAAAATGCATGTTAGGGAGCCTGTCCTTACATTACGTGAGTGTGTCAGTCAGCACCCTCGACGTTCTTGCATATGATTTCCTAAGAGGGCAAAGACAGCAGAGAACAGCCCTAGGTGAAATGAGGTGTCTGCCAGAATTTTATTAAAAAGCAACACTTTGTGGAAAAAGCATGCCAATTGCCCCAACTTCACCACTTGGCTGTAATGGGGCAGCCCACATTAAATGAGGTGCAAATCATAAATGTGTTTCCAATTTCTTTCTGGTGATGCTATAAGTGTGCAACTCCTGCAGCATCCTATAGACAGGTTCACTAGGCACCAATGACAAGGAAAGTTAAAAGCATAAATGTACTATCGATTTAGCTAAGAATAGCTGTTATTTAAAATACTGTGAGCACTTTCCATCCTATTAAGAAACATTTTTATTTTTAATCAGGTCTCCGAAGGAGGATGCTGATAATATTGGTCTCAAAACAAGATGAGGAAAACGAAATTGAGCTATTTGTAATGAG